>NW_027551570.1:286898-624003 GCF_008692635.1 Crocuta crocuta
CCCACGAAATTACCTAAAGAATAATAGCTGAATGTAGGATGTTTTTAGTCTTTGCTATTACTTTTAAGTATGCCTATGGGACATGAAATATCTGCATTTGGAAGATTCCATGAAATAGTAAATTCAGCATGGAGTTATAGACTGTGAAGTCATCTGTATTTAAGGGGTATTAAACACACTTTGAAAACTATCTATTTCAAACTTATCAATTGTACTTTGGGAGCTGATGTGCCTAAAAGGGACATTAAATATTAATCATTTGAGCCTCTTACTTTGGATTTTATGATCCTGATTCAAAGTAGATGAGGGTTTTACTTTGGTATATTTGTTAAAATCAAAAGATAAAGAAAAATCCAGTTCTTGGATAGATAATAAGAATTTACCTACTTTATTATTCTTTTCTTCTTTTGATATTTTCAGGTTTTTTCTTTTCCATTTGTCTGGTATCACTTTGCCTCAGAGCTAAGTAAGGAATATGTCTTGAGACTCTCCAAAGACTAACACAATTTCAAGATAAATCACTTCACAGGTCTTAGGCATTTATAACAAAGGAACACACTGTGGCAAACCATAGGTATTATAAACCCTGGAGCAAAAGTTTAATAATGGTTAATTTTTTTTTCCCTTAGGTAGGTTCTTGCTCTGAGTATTAACACTTTTGGGAACTGTAGATTTTGTAGAGGTTTGCTGACTTCAACAGAAACTGACTTTCTCAAGAGATTTTTCAATAAGTGTTTTTGTTCTCATGGAGGAGGGTTATGTCAATGGAGAGATTTACTAAATGAAAGTTTGGCTGTTGTCGTGAACTATACATTTTTTGTTATGATTACTGGAAATATATAACAGATACATTTCAAAGGCGCTTCTGCCTGTCTTCTTATCTTGTTTCATACTTTCAGCTGTTGATTGAATGCCTTATTTGATGGAGTGCTGAACTCCATGGTTAAATTTCTAAACATCTCTTCTTAAACTCACACCTGGTTCTTCACCCCACGTGTGCATACCTGGTAACAGTGCCATTGTTTTACCAGACTCAAAACTTGACAGCTGCCTTTCCCTCTTCCATTGCAAACAATCCAGTTAGCCCACATTGGTCAGCCTGTTCTTGCCTTTCAAGTACTCTGAAACCTTTTCATTTTCATTTCCATTGCCCCATACTGACTGGGACAATGATTCATAGAATTTCTACTGTTATAGTGGTAGACTAATTCCTCTCCCTGTTCTCCAACTCAGCCTACCTTTCAGTACACACTTTTTAACATCTTATTCTCTTGCTCAGAAATCTTCAATAGTTTCATATTGCTTTATGACATAAGTATGTATTTTTAGCTTGGAAGTCAGGAATAGATCGCTTTCTTATCCTAATATGAAAACATTCAGATCTAACCCTTGACAACTTTTCGTTCCTCTTTTTAAGATATCCAGCTTCAATGATTCAGCTTAGGCCATTTTACTAATCTATAGCATGGACACTAGATCTGTATGCATCTATGTATGGCAATGTATGACAAATTTGACTATGTTAAGTGACTAGTTAACACCTGTCTTTGATGGTCGAGGGAAGGGAACTCTGCTTTGAGTGATTAAAAGGTTGACAGACCACCTCATATTTCCAGTAATGAGGGACTTTTTGGATGATAATTTCCAGAGCTGGATTAGATGGCGTGGCAATGTAGAGTGGGCTGTTGGCTTATTTGATTGGAAGGAAGCCTCTTGATGGTTTCTGTGTAGTAATGCTATATGCCCACACATATATTCAGTGAGGGGAAACAAATTGCAGACTCACATACAAGGACCAGTGGATATACACTACCTCACTGCAGCTTTTTGGAGCAGAGCAATCAACTTCTCTCACTCTTAATGAGGGACAACATATTGAACATACTATGTAATGTCATTAAATTTAATATGCACCATCATGTAATATAGATACATAATTTTTATGTATATTTTCCTAGATTTCTAGGCATTTTGGCCACCCCTTAGAATATTCTTTCTCTTATACAGCTATAACATTTCATTAATTTTTTTTCTCTGTCTCCACTTGTTTTCTTCCACAAACTCTTTCCTGGTAACTCAGCCTGGACTAAAATGCTGAACATCCATGGAAATTATTGTTTTGTCTTCGGTGGGATATTTCCAAGAATTACTTAGCAAAAGTGATGTCCTTCCTATCAGTTTTAATTCTTCTCTTTGCTTGTGCCCCCAAACATCCCCTTCTTCCAATTAGAGAATTAGATGTAAATGTCCAAGTTCTTTTCCAGATTATAGTCATTGAATTGATTAGATCCACAGAATTTAAATCACATTAAGTATATTCTTAGAATGTAAGTATAAAGGCTGATAGCTTGAGTGTAAGAAAAAAATTGTATACATTTGAAACATGAGTTCTAATTTTCTCAGACTGGTTCATATTCCACAGGTTGGAGAAGGGAAAGAGAGAGACGATGTGGACAAGTGAGCATTTCCCTGAAGGTTTACCTCCCCGTCATCCTAAGTAGGCTTTCCTTTTTAAGCAGCTGGCTTGTTACCTACTGTCCATTGAGAAGCATGAGGCCGGTTTGTACCTGGAGATTTTTCTCAGCAACTTGTTGTTCGAGCAAAATCTCTGTTCCAATGGTCAAGAATCTAGTATGATGCTTCTCAAATCACTTGTAGTGAGAGTGGTGTGTGTGTGTGTGCGCGCACGTGCATGCGGGCACCCATGCGCGTATGTATTTAAAGTTTTCATTTACAGTCAACTGCAGACTGATATTTTGTAAAACATAATAAAAATGAAGTACTAGAAAAAATGGGGTGAAAATAAAAGATACTCAAAAAATCGAGTCCAAGTAGCTTGTAAGAATCCAAAAACATAACATTGTTCGTTCACGTTACCGTAGAAGTTTCTTCTATTCGAGTGCCTGCGTTTATTTCATTGCAGGCTGCTAACAGTGTCCAGACCAACACTCACCTGTGGGCCACACTTGGAGTAACATGGCCCTAGTTAGTCTCTGCGCCCAAGTGAGGAGCTGAGGTGACCAGAGGCTGTAGGGAACTGAGAAAGCCACCACCCAGCACACTTCAATGCCTCCACATCTGGGAGAGGCTGGGCAGGCTGCTAATTGAAACAACCTTGTGTGTCTCCGTGCCCTGAGTTGTTCGCCTAGCAAATGCTGTACTTCCCCATCCTCTACTCCCCTCCACAGGCTGTTTCATTCAATACTTAATCTTGAAATAGTCTCTTCATGGGAGAGTCATCATATTGTGCTCTTCATAATTGTTTTAAAATATATTAATACTTATTCTTCTAAGTTTTCACTTTATTTTCCCCCAAAGATCTTAAGATTCTTGGAGTTAAGACAGTAAATCTTATTTTTCTTTGTGTTTCCCACATTTTCTAGTTCAGTGCCTTACCTAATTGCTTGTAGTAACTTATTTGTTCTGATTAAGCAAAAATGCCAATCAATTCTAAAGAAAGCATAGCAAAATTTGCATTGTGTAGATAAGTTATAATAGCCTTAATGTTATTTTTGGTATTCTGAATTGTCTCACACATCCCTAGGTAGAGTAATTTATTTAGGTTAATAGAGAAATATGGGGTCAAAGGGATCTTGATGTTTCCTAAGTTTAGTTTGTTTCCTTATCTATAAAATAGACATATGAGCAGCTTTTCCTTAAGGTTATTCTGAAGGTTAAGTACTACTTACAAAGCACCTAAAATATGCTTTGTGCATAAGAGTTACACAAACGTATTAGTTGTCATCCTGTTAGCCGTGATGGTTCCCCTTGTTGCAACCAGTGTGTAATACAGGATTGTTAGTAAAACGGCTTTTTTTCCTTTATGTATTGATTGCATGCACACAAATATAGCTACTTAATGGAAGAAAATAGTTCTTAAAATCTTAATTCTAGCTTTAACAGAGACACAACTAGTTAATAAAAATGATATTATATATCCCCCCCCTTTATTTTTAGTGCCAAGTTTATGGTACTTTGCCTACATTTATATTCCCTGAAGCATTGTGTATCCCTGAGGTTCCTCAGGGATATGAAAGAGTCACAAATACAGATTTTGCCTCAGGGGACCCTGAGGTCAGAATGTGGACCAGCATCTTCCCTGGAGAATCACCAGCAAACTGTTCATGTTTACTTGCATCGTTAACTTAGCCACGATCTCAGCATCATAAAGTGTATTTCTCATTATTTACTTGTTTTTAGTAAATAATTGAGCTTGTGTTCTCTCTTTAACCATCTCATAAATTCACAATTCTAATTGAATGCTACAGTAGTGAGAGGGGAAAGGAGTGTTTATGTTCAATTCTTAGCTTTGAATTTGCTCTTAGGAACAGATAGACAAAACACAAACTCTAGAAAGTAATCTTTTGTTGTATCATCACCCTTTGTTTTTGAAAGTTCTTTGAGTTTCACTACTACTCTTGAGTTTGCCAATTTATAGGTGTTTTTTAAAATTATTTTTTCTTTTAGAGAGCGTACACGTGTGGTGGAGGGAGGGGGAGAGGCAGAGAGAGGGAGAGAGAATCTTTTTTTTTTTTTTTTTTTTGAGAGAGAGAGAGAGAGAGAGAGACAGAGAATCTTAAGCAGGCTCCACATAAAGTGCAGAGCCCAAAGCAGGGCTCAGTCCGTGGGGCTCAATTCCGTAACCTTGTGATCATGCTCTGAGCCAAAATCAAGAGTTGGATGCTCAGCTGAATGAGCCACCCAGGTGCCCCTGTAGGTATTCTTTTAAGGATATTACATTTTTGTGAATGGACCTTTTTTAATGTCTTATTATTGAGAAAGCACAAGCAGGGTAGGGACAGAGAGAGGGGGACAGAGGATCTGAAGTGAGCTCTATGCTGACAGAACCCAGACCAGTGTGGGGCTCAAACTCACATATTGTAAGATCATGACCTGGGCCAAAGTCACTCAGCCAACTAAGCCATCCTATGAATGGGGGTTTTTAAACAAGATATAATCATATACATATCCAGGTCTAGTCCAGGGTATTTTTCATTCATTTGCTTAGTCTCAGTATAAATTTTTCCTGTTCATTTACTAATTTAACTCTTTATTCTAAATACTCATAGTCTTTTTTTCCTCCAGACTTGTTGGCTTCAATACCACGAATCAATTTCTTTAAACTTTATAACTCTGTCACTTCTTTCAGTCTTTAGACTGTAATGCAGAGTCTTAGAGTATGCAAGATTTTTCTGATGCTGTCAATTGTTTCTTCTTTTGCTAATTAATTAACCATTATTTATTCCTCTGGGTGAGGAAGCAACTCATTTTTATTTTCTTAACTGAGGGGAAGCATGCTTCTCTCTCAATGGGAGAACTAGACCTTTGCTTTAGGCCATTTTACTACTCAACATTTACTAATTACTTGTTCTGGTCTGCATGATCACTCACCTTATGAACTGAATTTTAGATATACTTAAACATTGTGCAACTAAACTTGAAATCAACAGCATGAAGTGATTTCTTGACACTGTTGTTAGCAGGTAATCCTTCTAGTAGAAATTCTAGATTTGTTTCTTTTTTAAAAAATTGCTGAGATAATTTTAGGTTTATGAAAATGTTGTATAGTTAGAATAGAAAGTTTCTATATACCATCACCCAATTTCCTATATGTGAATATCTTATACAACCATGGCACATTTTCAAAACTAAGATATTAAAGTTGATATCATACTATTAACTGAATTACAGATTTATTCAGATTTTTAAAAATTTTTAAATTTATTTTTATTTTTAGAGAATGCATGAGCAGGGGAGAGGTCAGAAGGAGAGAGAGATTCTTAAGTAGGCTCCATACTCAGTGCAAAGCCTATACTCAGATGCGGGACTCAGTCCCATGACCCTGGGATCATGACCTGAGACAAAATCAAGAGTTGGATTCTCAACCGACTGAGCCACCTAGACACCTCAGGACTTATTCAGACTTTATTAATTTTTTTTTCCAGCGATGTCCTATTTATGTTCCAGGATCAGTGTAGGGTACCATGTTGATTTAGTTGTATTATCTATGGAATCTCTTCTAATCTGCTACATCCTCCTTCCTTGTTTTCATGTCTTGGGCATTTCTTAAGAGAACTGGTCAGGTATTTTGTAGACCATTCCTTCTTTTGAATTTATGTGTTCTCATAATTATACTGGAGTTATTCATTTAAAAGAAGAATACCACAGAGGCCTTGAGGCATTTTCATCACTGCCTATCAGGGTTTACATGAAATCAACATGCCTTATTACTGTTGTTATTAATCTTGACGATTTGGTTAAGGTGTTCATCAGATTCCTCACTGTGAAGTTATGCTCCCCATGCTCCCCTTTCCCCTTTCCAGCTGTCTGTTCTTTAGAAGTGGATCACGAAGTCCAGCTCACAATCCAGGACAGAAATATTAACCTCTACTCGCTGGAGGGAAACCTATCAAAGAATTTATGAGCATATATTAAAGACAGGACACTGATGGGACACCTGGGTGGCTCAGTCAGTTAAGCGTCTGACTTCGGCTCAGGTCATGATCTCGCAGTTCGTGGGTTCGGGCCCCGCATCGGGCTCTGTGCTGACAGTTCAGAGCCTGGAGCCTTTCAGATTCTGTGTCTCTGTCTCTTTCTGCCCTTTCCCTGCTCATGCTCAGTCTCTCTCTGTCTCAAAAATAAATAAAGTATAAAAAAAAAAAGACAGGACAGTGATTAATTAATATTTTAGCTGAGTGCCTGAGCTGGTTAAGCATCCAGCTATTGGTTTTGTTTCAGGTCATGATCTCACAGTTTGTGAGTTTAAGCCCCGTCAGACTCTGTGTTGACAGCATGGAGACTGCTTAGGATTTTCTCTCCCCTTCTCTCTGCCACTTCCCTGCACACACTATTTATCTCTCAAAATAAATAAATAAAAACTTAAAAAAGTATTTTGGGGAATAAACAAACATCCTTTTCCTCTCTAAAGTTTTGCCCAATATTTTTATCATTACTTTGTGGATTTTACCTTCACTAATTATTTCTTTGTTGTTCCAATGGTAATTTTCTATTTTTCTCATTTCTTTTACAGTTATTATTTGGAATTCTTCTGTATGGAAAATATTTTCCTCTGCATTTCCTCATTCAATAATTTACTAAGATAAGGATGGACCGGTGGATATTTATTCTTTGTTTTATGGACATCATGAGTTTGTTGTTCAACCCTTGAAAGATTGATTTTTCAGGTGGTTCTCTGTTCCTTTTTGGTATACACCTTTCCTTTTTTGTTTGTTTGTTCTTTTAAGCACTTCTTTACTTTCTGACACTATAGGATGCCCCATGCTATCTTGTCTTTGCCCTGTACCAGCCCTAGAACCAGTGATTTCTCTGAAAGGTCTGCTATGGGTAGAATGTTGTGTCCCTCCAAAATTCAAATGTTGAAATCAAATCCCCAGCATAATGGTATTTGGAGGTGCAACTCTTGGGAGGTAATTACATCACAAGAGTGGAGTCCTCCTGAATCAGATTAATGCTCTTATTAAAAGAGGCCAGGGACCTGGGGTGCTATCTTTCTGCCATCTGAGGATGCAAGGAAAAGTTGACAGTCTGCAACCAGAAAAGGCTTTCACCGGAATCTGACCATACTGGCAGCCTGATTTCAGATTTCTACCTCTAGAACTGTGAAAGAGAAAAAATTCTGTTGTTTGTAAGCCACCCAGTCTCTGGTAATTTGTTACCAATGTCACTAAACCAGAGTCCCGGGACCTTTCATTGGGGCATCCTTAGAAGCCAAACTCTGGGTGCTGAGTATGCTTACAATGTCATTCCTTTTCATCCTGCTCAGTGGACTGAGCTCAACTTCCTAGCTGAGAAAATGCATTTATGTATAGTAAAGCACACATATGTGTGTAACATCACTATTCATCCATTAAACTAAACATTATTTTATGATTATAGGTCTGAGTCTAATTTAGCACCACAGGGTTCATTCGAGCTTTGCACCTTTGCTTATTTATAAGTTTTTTGTCTGATCGTGTAAAACATGGCTCCCATTAGCCGCAATTTATATATACTTATTTGTAGTCCTAAACTACATTAAAAGCAGTATCAGAATTACCCATATTGTGTTTATGCATAATTCATTTTATGTTTAGCTTTACAGTAGTTAGTCAAAACATCATTTCCCAGAATTACTTAGATCTGCTCCGTTTTCCTCCACCCTCTTCAGTGAGGTTAGATAAACATCTGTAATATAGTTAGACTCATTGTAACAATCTGCATCCTGCCCTGGGATACCCTGCCATCTACTGATGGGAAAGAGACTCAAATGTAGAGAAGAAACTGGTAGTTGCTAGAGGGGAAAGGAAGGGGGGGGGGTGATGAAATAGGTGAAGGGGTTTAAGAGATAGAAACTTTCAGTTTTAAAATAAGTAAGTCATGGCAATGAAAAGTATTAGCATAAGGAATATAGTCAGTAATATTGTAGTATTTGTATGCCGTCAAATGGGAACTGCACTTACCGTGGTGAGCATTTAGTAACGTATAATACTGCCAAGTCACTCTTGTACACCTGAAATGAATATACCATTGGATGTCAGCGATACTTTAGTTAAAAAAGTGCTTCTGTTCATTCTCTGTGGTATATAGTTCTGTGGGGTTTGACAATTATGTCAGCATGTGGGGCGCCTGGGTGGTTCAGTGGGTTAAGCGTCTGACTTCGGCTCAGGTCATGACCTCACGGCTTGTGGGTTCAAGCCCTGTGTTGGGCTCTCTGCTGACAGCTAGCTCAGAGCCTGGAGCCTGCTTCGGATTCTGTGCCTCCCTCTTTCTCTGACCCTCCCCTGCTCACGCTCTCTCCCTCCCTCTCCCAGAAATAAGTAAAACATTAAAAAAAATTATGTCAGCATGTATCCACCACCAGAACAGCATACCGAACCTTTTCATCATCCTGAAAATTCCTTTGTGGGGCCATTTTTGTTGTCAACAGCCCTCTCCCAGCTGTGGGCAAGTACCGATGTGTTTTCACTAAAATTTTGCCTTTTCTAGAGGGCCATGGAAATGTTTGCATGCAGCAACCTTTGGGTCTGGTTTCTTTCACTTACTAAAATTCATTTAAGGTTTATCCGTGTTGTTACAAGAATAAATAGGAGTAGGATTGCTAGGTAATATGGTACATGTCTGTCTGTCTTTGCTTTTGAAAATGATTGTAACATTTTGTATGCTTATAAGGAATGAATGAGGGGCCCTGTTCTGGCACGTTGCCAGCATTTCATAATGTCAGTTTTTGCTTGTTTGTGTTTAGCCATTCTGAGAGGTGTGCACTTGTATCTCATTGTGATTTTAATTTGCATTTTCCTAATAACAGATGATAATGAGCAGCTTTTCATATGCTTATTTGTCATTAATTTATCATCATTGGTGAAGTGTCTGTTCAGATCCTTTGCATATTTTCTTTAATTGGAACTGTTTTCTTATTGCTGAGATTTTAGGGGTCATTATATATTCTGGATACAAATCCTTTACCTGGATATAATTTGCAGATATTTTCTGTAGTTTGTAGCCTGTTTTTCCATTCTCTTAATACTGCCTTCCATAGAGCTGTTTCAAAAAGTATTTAATTTTGACTAAGTCCAATTCATCAATTTTTCTTCTAATGTAGCATGCTTTTGATGTCTTACCTAAATGCTCTTGGTCACAGTGATGTTCTCTTTTCGTCTCACAGTTTTGTATCTTTACGTTTCATACTTAGGTCTATGATTAATTTTCAGTTAATTTTTGTATAAAATTCAAGGAATATGTTAGTATTCATTTTCTTACCTATGGACATATTCACTTGTTCCAGATCATTGTGGAAAAGATTATTTTCCCTCCATTGAATTCCTAGCTGTGTTTGATAATGGAGAAACCGTCTCTTAACTACAGAGTAAATTGTTACAGTTTCTATCCTAAATTTAAACTTCTCCTTTAGTGTAATCTATACACAATATGCTACTTCCTAAGATGTGAATATTTAGAACATTTGTCCCTCTTGTTTAAAGAAGTTCTTGTTTTTAAAATATCAGTGATAAAATAAAAAAAATAAGTCATATATTCAGAATATGTAAGAGTTATCAATGCAAGAGTGCATTGTGTTTGGGATTGCAATTTATGGACATTGTTCTTGTGGAATATGTATTGACCACTGTGTAGCTTTTTTTCTAGGAAAAAATGTTTTCTTAAGTATCCTTCATTTCAGCCTTAACCAAATTAAAACAATCTGAAAGCATTCTTCCTTTCCTTTCTAGGAAAAAAAAAAAATGGATGTGGAAGGTAACATCCTTTCCCAAGTCAAGAAACTAGGTGAATTCATTAAAGGTCACAGGACTGTAGGCTTAAAAATAATAAACTAAAAACCTAAAGCAGGTAAAACTCAAATGTCTGAGTGTCTAAATAGACACAAAATAAATCTTGTCTATGATTGGGAAACTGAGTGAGGGATGGACAGGTATCTAATCATTCAGACAATAGCGAAATCCAGGTAAAGGTGAATGGAAAGCTTGCAAACCTAGAATAGGCCAAGATCAAAGCCAAGAGGGAGTTGACAAGGGGATGAGATATGAGAAATCAGGTGAGGAATTGGGGAGGAAGAGTGTGTGGGGACAGTGCCCTCTAGAAGTCAGTCAGTTTCATTTATGAACCCAAAACCCTGTCATCTTCCTAGAACACTCAGCTTTCTTTCACTTTCAGTGTTGCTGGCTGATTTCCTAAGAATATTATTTAGGAATTATTTTAGGGAAAGGGAAAAAATGTCACAGAGCATTTAGGAGAGTTGATTTTCTTGGAATACCACCTAGAGAGTTTATTAATTTAATCATTCATCAAACATATACTGAGTATCTGTTTCTTTTGAGCACCACATTGGGAGTTCACGAATCAAAGTGAAAAAATTTGCTTAACTGAACATGCACAGATGGCCTTAAGTGTGTATGGGGTTGTGGAAGGTATTTATAGTCTAATAGAAACAGTGGATTTGGATGTAAACTAACTGTACTTCACCTTGATATGCAACAATGGAAGCATGCACTTTAATATCGAGGTACTACAATGAAATGATTAGATCTGTGGAGTTAACATTAGGGGAGGATTAGTCAAGGAGGGCTTCTGGGAGGAGATGACATATGTGCTCGTTGTTAATAGAATCCTTTACTTACAAGTTTGTAGTCTGGAGACAGAATAATCTAGTATTATTTAGTGTGGTACAATAGAGATCCTCTGAAACTAAATAGATATTCAGAAGAGGATAAGAGAGGGAAAAAAAGGGAGAAAAGGAGGAAAGAGGGGGTAAGAGAGGATAGAAAACAAGAGAGTGACTGAAAGGTAATTTATCATAATTTAAAAACTATTACTCTGGGTTACTGAATTGTAAAATATTTTAAATATCTACACTTTGCTATTTTTCTGCTAATGTGTACATAGATTTCTGAATTAGGAAAATGTTAAAAGTCATTTCTTTAAAGATTTGCCATAAAGAGTGAGAAAAGCACCAAAAACCTTTAAGATAGCAGAGGAAAAAAAGAATTCTTATTTAAAAAAAAATTAATGTTTATTCATTTTTGATACAGAGAGAGACAGAGTATGAGCAGGGGAGGGGTAGAGAGAGAGAGGGAGACACAGAATCTGAAACAGGCTCCAGGCTTTGAGCTGTCAGCACAGAACCCAATGCGGGGCTTGAAATCACAAACTGCAAGATCATGACCTGAGCCGAGGTCGGACAATTAACCTACTGAATCACCAGCTGCACCACGAATTCTTATTTTTAAGATGGGAATCATGGAGAATTTCTGGACACTAACTGCAGAAAGGCAATTGGCATTGGAATATTTTTTTAAAAAATCATATACCCACATGCATGAACTCTACCGCTATGCCATCATTTTCCTGATGAGGGAGATTATAGAAAAAAAATGTATTGAAATGCTTGCTAAGTTAGTATAATTTTAGAGAATTAAAGAAATGGTGAAATGGCTATTAAAATTCATTTCTAAAGTACTAGTGTTGATTGAAGAAATTAAAAGTTAGTAAGTGTTTTGGCTTTGAAGCTTGGGGAGCCCGAAACTGGACAAGCTAGGAGGCAGACAAGCTAGGTGGCATTATGAAAATTACTGGTACATTCTGAAAGTCAGAAGGTTTGCCAAACACTGAACACTGTGTACTTGGTACCAGGCATCATTGTTCATGCTTTGTGTGTTTTAATGTTTTCTTGTATCAGTTTTCCTTATGCCTCTTATTGGTATATATGTTTATACACACACACACACACACACACACACACACACTACAGTTTTGGTAAGGACAAAATTATCTAGCAAATAAAACGTGAAGTATTCTTGAATAGTCTATCCATGTGTGAATCTGGAAGGAAAAAATATAGACTGAGGGGATAGAATTTTACTCTTTTCACAATTTTCTCTTTTGGATGTGTTTTTCTCCTTTCTTTGGTCTTTAATGGTATATTAAATATATTAATGATTTGTTCCTTTATTCTGTTTTTTCCTCTAAGTGTATGGAAAGTAAAGCTAGTAGCTGTTGTAACTCAGATGAAAGAAAAGCCTTGTGAAATGTATTTAAAATTGAATACAGTAAACCATGAAGCCTTGGTCAGAAGAGATCATTACAATAGGAAAGTGAGATTATTTGAACAGTGTAACTAAATATGCTTCTTTTTTCATTTTATTTATTTTTAAATTAAAGCACAATCAACATATAATATCCTATTGGTTTCAGGTGTACATCATAACTGTTGAATATTTTTATACCTTACAAAATGATCCTGCTAATACATCTAGTTACCATCTTCACCACACAAAGTGATTCCAATGTTATTGACTATATTCCCTGTATATATATTCCCTATATATTACATCCCCATGACTTACATATTTTAAAACTGGAAGTTCATACCTCTTAATCCCCTTCACATATTTCACCCTCCCCATCCCCCAAACGTCTCGCCTCTGGTAGTGAACATTTTGGTTTTTGTATCTATGAGTCTGTTTCTCTTTTGGTTTATCTGTTCACTTTTTTCTTAAAGCAATGCATTTGTTTTTCAATTTTTTTAAAAACTGAAGTGTACCTTACAAGCAGTGTTATATTAGTTTCAGGTATATAACAGTGACATATCTGTATGTGATGCTATGCTCACCACAAGTGTAGCTACCATATGTCATTTACAACACAATTATAACACCGCTGACTGTATTCCCTGTTCTGTACATTCATTCTTTTGACTTACATTTTCCATAACTGTACTTCCTGCTTCCTTTGCTCATCCCCTCCCTCCACCCCACAATCATAAATTCTCTACGAGTCTGTTTCTGCTTTGTTTGTGTTTTGTTTTTTAGATTCCACATATAAATGAAATCATAAGGTATTTGTCTTTCTCTGTCTTATTTCACTTAACATAATGCCCTCTAAGTCCATCCATGCTGTCGCATATATCATAAATACTTCTTAAATGCCTTAAAGATGCTAGATGTAACTCATTCTGCGATGTTACCATCTTTAAGGGTCCAAATTGCTTATCGTTTGAAGTTAAATGCCATCAATAAAATATAGATTTGTAATGTAAAATCCTAGTAATATTAAGTGTGTATCATTTTTAAAAATTGAGAAATATATAAATATATTGGGAAGAATATAAAAGTTTGCACTCATTCTAATACATTAATAATTGTACCAACCTGAGTTCTAAGAGTTAGTTTTTGTGACTTTTAGTTTTCCAAAGTTATAATAATTTATGTTAATCCACTCAACAATTACTTAAAGAAAATTTTAAAATAATGTGGTGGAGAAACACTACAAAAAAGTTATAAATAAGATTGCACTTTTTAAAAATGTTTATTTTTGAGAGAGAGAGAGAGACAGAGCACAAGTGGGGGAGGGACAGAGAGAGAGGGAGACACAGAATCCAAAGCAGGCTCCAGGATCNAGGTATTTGTCTTTCTCTGTCTTATTTCACTTAACATAATGCCCTCTAAGTCCATCCATGCTGTCGCATATATCATAAATACTTCTTAAATGCCTTAAAGATGCTAGATGTAACTCATTCTGCGATGTTACCATCTTTAAGGGTCCAAATTGCTTATCGTTTGAAGTTAAATGCCATCAATAAAATATAGATTTGTAATGTAAAATCCTAGTAATATTAAGTGTGTATCATTTTTAAAAATTGAGAAATATATAAATATATTGGGAAGAATATAAAAGTTTGCACTCATTCTAATACATTAATAATTGTACCAACCTGAGTTCTAAGAGTTAGTTTTTGTGACTTTTAGTTTTCCAAAGTTATAATAATTTATGTTAATCCACTCAACAATTACTTAAAGAAAATTTTAAAATAATGTGGTGGAGAAACACTACAAAAAAGTTATAAATATGATTGCACTTTTTAAAAATGTTTATTTTTGAGAGAGAGAGAGAGAGAGACAGAGCACAAGTGGGGGAGGGACAGAGAGAGAGGGAGACACAGAATCCAAAGCAGGCTCCAGGCTCTGAGCTGTCAGCACAGAGCCCAACATGGGGCTTGAATCATGAGCTGTGAGATCATGACCTGAGCTGAAGTCGGACGCTCAACCAACTGAGCCACCCACGTGCCCCAAATATGATTAAACTTAAGTGGAACACAGAAGAAGGAACAATGAATCAGTTTTGGAAAGGAGGTGTTTAGGTTACTACTGCTACATAACAAAACATTCTTACTAGTCTATTGCAAGATCATTTGTTTGCCTCACAGGTTTTGTGTCAGGTATTAGAGAATAGCTTGGTTGGGTAGTTCTTTTATAGTCTCATGTGATGTGTTTGTTGGGAATATAATCATCTGAATTTGTGGAGCCCAGTGTAAAATGAAATGGTGGGGGCCGTCATTCAAAAAGTAGAAAAAAATGCTGTGTTAAAGGTGATTAAAAAAAAGCTTCCCTTTTTTACACTCTCTCTCAAATTGTCATGGTATATTTTGTGTGCTATTTAATGGTTTTCTAAATGGAAAAATTTAAAATTTTGACTATCAGCATGAATTTACCATTCATCTTTATTTTATGCAATACATGTTATATGCAAATGTAAGAATATTTAACTCACATGTGGAATCACTGAGATTAAACAATTCATATTCCATGGTTTATACATGTATGTGTATTTCATTCTTACCAAGAACAATGGAATCACTGCACAAAAGCAACAAAATTGGTTTTATTTCAGTTCTTGTTATGCCTACATTCTACTAGTATTCTCTACTTCTTCCCCTCTTAAGTAAGATCTGAAAGGAAAAGGAACTATCTGTTGTCTTATTTTGCCCTTTCTTGTCATTATTTTTGTGGTAAGTGTTTAGCAAATGGTAGAAGGGATATGATGGTTTTCCTTGGTCAGTAGTGTCTCTGAGAGTGCCACTGCCTTCCTTCTGAATTCAAAGTAAGTTGTTTTGGGGGTCACCTGGGTGGCTCAGTTGGTTGAGCATCTGACTTTGGCTCAGGTCGTGGTCTCAGTTGGTGAGTTCAAGCCCTACATCGGGCTCTGAGCTGAGAGCTTGGAGCCTGGAGCCTGCTTCAGGTTGTTCATACTCTGCCTCTTTCTCTCAAAAATAAATAAACATTTAAAAAAAGTAAGTTGTTTTTTGAGTGCAAAGCATAACATCTTGTTTTTGTTAATTTTCATACCTACTAAGTTGTAGATATAACTCATTTAGGTTGTCCTCAGCTTGAGTCACTGAATTCCCATGATTTGTGGGTCCAAGAGAATTCTGTGCTCTTGGGACATCATGAGTGCTATCTGTGAGTAGAATGGCAAGGAACAGCACATGCTCATAATTGTATTTATCTCGTTTGCTCACTCACATGCTCCATTGATGTAGTGGAATCCATACACAAAACACAAGTTCATGTGTGATAAAACCATTACATGTTAATACGGTGACTGAAAAGCACTATACCAAGGGTTAGGCTCTTTTAGCAAGGGTCCCTCAGTGATGGCATAGGTCAAATGTCCATAAAGATGGCCCTGATCTGAAGGTGTGGCCTACTAGGACATCCGAGAATGGTGCAATCATACAGCTGGCAGTTAAATGACTGTTAACTAGAGTATTTACATGTGGCCTTTCAAGCATGGTGGCCACAGGCTAAACTTCTTACATGACATTTGGCTTTCCCCAGAGCAAGCATCCTCAATGAACCAGACATGAGTTGCATAGCCTTTTATGATCTAGCTCCCAAAATTATGTAGTATAACTTCTGCCATACTCTACTAATCAAAACAGTCATAATACCCCTCAGAACCAGGGCAAGGAAGAAAAGACCCTCACCTCTTAACAGAAAAAAATGTCAAAGAATTTGCATCCATTTTTTTTTTAAATGTTTTTTATTTATTTCTAGGAGAGAGAGAGAGAGAGTGTGTGAGCAGGGGAGGGTCAGAGAGAGAGGGAGCCACAGACTGAAACAGGCTCCAGGCTCTGAGCTGGCAGTCAGCACAGAGCCCGACGCGGGGCTCGAACCCACAAACCGCAAGATCATGACCCAAGCAAAAGTCGGACGCTTAACCGACTAAGCCACCCAGGCGCCCCGCATCCATTTTTTAAAAGTCACTATAGCAGGTAACCTGGCAAACTTTTGAATGTAATAATAGGATAATAACAATAAAGTCTTATTTGATATACCATTATAATTAAAAATGTCCTTGCTCTGCTGGTCAAATTTCCAGTGTAATAGTTATCAATAATCTGAGATGTTTTTATATGTAGACAAAATATACGTATGTATGCATATATAAATATGCACATGTATCAAAAATATACACATATATCATAAAATTTTGCTTTCCAGAAGATATCACTACTCACATGATTTCTTGTGACTGACTTTACTTGTGCTAAAAAATTTGTATTATTCTTTGTGCCGGCCATATATTATTCTAGATATCCTTTAAATCATTTACAAATTCTTTGCTATTGCAATCAGTGTTGCAGTGATTTTTGATGTCTTACCTTGCCAATTTTATGAACATCTCTCTATAGAGAATTTATAGAGGTGAGATTGTTGGATAAAAAAGCATATACAGGGGTGTCGAGGTGGCTCAGACTGTTAAATGTCTGACTCTAGATTTTGGCTCAGATCATGATCTTACCGTAGTGAGACTGAGCCCCACCCTGGGCTCTGTACTGAGCATGGATCCTGCTTAAGATTCCTTCCTCCCCTTGTTCCTCCCCAACTTGCATGCATGCGTATGTACTCTATTTCTTTCTCTCAAAAATTAATTAATTAACTAAAACCTATAAAAACAGCATATGAAGTTTTGAATTTTAATTCACCAATATATATTTCCCAATTCTTGTTTGTCAGACATTAAACTAGGCACTTACTTTAATGGATATTTTCATCTTACCCTGAGATTGTACCAATTTGTACTCCATCAAGATTATGTGTGAAATTCTGTTTCCTCTTGTCCTTATTAGCACACTGTATTTTTAAGCAGATTAATCTTTGATAAGATTTCTGCTCTTTGACTCTGAGAGTGATTGACCATATTTTATGTTTATTTGATATTTCTGTCTTTTTTTATGGGATTGCCTATACACATCACTTGGCCATTTTTCTTTTAACTTAAGTGTCTTTAAACATTAAGAAAACTTTCTGTTCAGCAGAAGAGTTGCATATTTCATCTCTAGTTGTCACTTTTGCATTGTTTGAGGGCAATTTTTGAACATTCTAAGATTTCGGTTATAAACCATCTTTTTATTTTATGGCCTTTGAATGTTTTGCCACATTAAAATGAATATCATCTCTCCTCGTTTCCTTCCTAGTAATTAGCCTTAATTTCTATCTCACCAAGATTGCAAACATGTTCACATTTCATTTCCTCCAGGTTTATCTTTCACATTTAAATTTTTGTTCTAGTTAAAAATGAATAAACATCTTTAAAATCAAAGTATTCAGTCCTTTGGAAAAGACAGTGCATTCATATTAAAATATCCAAAAGGCACAGATTTGGGTCTGGCTGAAGGTAAAATTCTGGGTTCTTATAAAAACAACGTACTAATATTTTTAGGTTTTAGGTTAAGTTCATACAGATTCACACATGCGCGCGCACACATGCACACACACACACACACACACACACACATCCCATTGTTATGTAAATATTGTGCTTAACCTACTGTGGATATTTTTTTTTAACCAAAAGTGGACATCCCTTGGTGGCACCATCTTGACACCATTTAAAATCTTCCTATGAGGTGGTTGAGATTTGACACACAATGAAAAGAAGAAAATTTACGTTTACTTAATTGGTGCTACCAACCAATTAAGTTGGTAACAATTGTTGTAAACTAATTGTTTAAACTAATTGTTGTAAAAAAATTGTTTACTAAATTGGTAAACTAATTGTTTTCTTGAAGATATTTTTCCTGTCTAGGTCTCAAAATATCCCTAAGTACATTATTTGATAATTAATGACATTATAACATAGGATGGTTGGTGAAATACAGAGTTGCCATTTTTGCTGAGAACCCACAGTGAGCAGGACCATGTGAGCACTCAGGTACAAAGATACATTTCATACGATTTCCATTCAGAGAGAACGTAGTCTGAAAACCTGATGCACATATTCATTCAACTCACTACAATACAATACAGTACAATACAATACAATACAATACAATACAGAAGACCATATATTTGGTAAATATTCAGGATAAACTAAATAATTTAGAAACGTGTAGGGGATAGATCCCTTAAGCAACTTAAATAAAATCATTCCAAAGAATTTAACACCTGCTGTGTCATCAAGGCATTGATAGTCATCACAAGACATCCATAGGCTAAGGTTAACATAAGATACTTTTAGTTAAAGAGAAGAATAAAACCGAAGTTCTGGAGTGTAAAACTTTGGGGAGTTTTTGGAAAACAGTGGCTTTTTCAAACTAGTGAAATGTGTGAATTGGATTTGAGGACAGAACTTAATAAGCCTACAGAGGAAAAGATTTACAAAGCCTCAAGATTTGAGACTCTCTTTAAAAGGCATTGATCACAAGGTATGATCTGTATAGTTTATTGAGCTTCTAAGTGGAACAACCAACACAATGCATTTCAAGCAATAAACTCAATAGCAGTAAATAGAATGCATTGAGGAGATCAAGTTTAAAATAGGAGTTCTGAAAAGAAAGAGACCAGTTGTATTGATAAGGCAGCAGATAAAGAACTGAGTTCAGATAGATGTAATGGGAATGGAGAGTAAAATCTGAATTTGAAAGTCACTCCAGAACTTCGGTTTTATCCTTCTCTTTAAGTTAAAGAGAAGATGTATTTACAGTTAAAGATCGTGTATTTACATACCTGGTGGATGTTTCATGTGAATAGGTACAAATAAAATTATTTTGAAAATTTTAATTTGAATACCTGTAAAAGTGTTGACGAAGTTAAGAGTGGCTGTCTTCACACTGGAGAGTGGATTTGTTTTTAAATATGTGGACTTGGAGGTGGAAGTATTGGGTACGTGTTAGGAGGCAGGAGAGTGTAGAATTTGATCTCATCACAAAGGAGAGGTTAATTGAAGCTTTAGGAAATCATGATAATTCATGAGCCAGGCAATGGCAGTTTTTGTTTGTTGTTTTTACGATTTATTTTTTAAATATTGATTGAAGTATAGTTGACATATATTAGTTTCATGTGTAAAACAGTGATTTGACAATATATACATTAAAAAACACTCACCACATTAAGTATAGCCACTGTCATTCACCAAAGTTATTACAGTATTATTGACTATCTTCCATGGGTTGTATTTTTTATTCCCGTGACTTATTTATTTTCTAACTGGAAGTTTGTACCGCTTAATCTTCTTCACCTATTTCACCTATCCCACCATCAACCTTCTGTCTTTGATAGTATCACAAAACATCTCTAGGCTAAGATTACAGTGCGATACAGCAGTGCATAACTGTTCCTTCTGCTCCACATCCTCAACAACTCTTTTTGATACTAGCCATTCTGACTGGTGTGAGGTGATAATTTATTGTGGTTTTGATTTGCATTTCTCTGATAATTAGTGACACTGAGGGTCTTTTCATATGTCTCTGGTCATCTGTGTGTCTTCTTTGGAAAAATGTCTATTCGGGTTCTCTGCTCATTTTTTAATCAGGTTATTGGGGTTTTTTTTGATGTTGCATAATTTCATTATATATCTTGGATACTAACTCCTTACTGGTTCTATCGCTTGGAAATATCTTCTTCCATTCAGTAGATTACCTTCTCAATTTGTTGATGGTTTCATTTGGTGTGCAGAAGCTCTTTAGTTTGTTGTAGTTCCAAATAGTTGATTTTTTCTTTTGTTTCCCTTGTGTAGGGAGACAGATTCAGGAAAAAAAAATTGCTAAGGATTCTGACCAAGAGAGTACTGCCTATGTTTTAACAGTTTTATGGTTTCAGGTTTTACACTTAGGTCTTTGCTCCATTTTGAATTCTTTTTTGTATGGCAAAAGAGAGTGGTCCAGTTTCATTCTTTTGAATTTAGCTGTCCAGTTTCCCCAGCACCATTTATTGAGGAGACTGTCTTTTCCCCATTGTATTATTGTTTCCTTGGCTCCTTACTCTGTTCTGTTGGTCTGTGTGTCTTTTTGTGCCAATATCATACTGTTTTATTCCTATGGCTTTGTAGTATAGTTTGAAATCTGAGATTGTGGTACTTCTAGCTTTACTCTTCTTTCTCAAAATTGTTTTGGCTATTCATGGTATGTTGTGGTTCCATAAAAATTTTAAGTTTATTTTTTCAAGTTCTGTGAAAAGCACTATTAGCATTTTGATAGGGATTGCAGTGAAGCTATAGAGTGCTTGAGGTAGTATGGACATATTAATATTATTCTTCTAATCCATGAAAAGGATATATCTTTCCATTTGTGTTGTCTTCAGTTTCTTTCATCAGTGTCTTAGAGTTTTCAGGATCCAGGTCTTTCACCTCCTTCATTAAATTTATTCCTAGATATTGTATTATTTTTGATGCAGTTATAGATGGGACTCTTTTCTTAATTTATCTTTCTGCTGGTTCTTCAAGTGGCTGTGACTCCTGGGCTTACAGGTAAGCAGTCTTGTGTAGCAGAGGTTCTGTGGAGCATATAGGACAATCTCCTTTGGTCATCAAAACCAGATCCTCCAACAATGCCATTACGTGGGCTGCATGTGCCCTCTTGTTGGAATGGGTTGCGATCGCCACTGGTGTCTTGGTGGGTGTGGCTGCCACTCATGGCTGTCAGCAGTGACTGGTCATGACCATACAGGGGCACTGGTGGGTAGACTTTGCCACCAGGCAGCTGGCTGAGAGGCCTGGCTATAGCTACTGCATGTGCACTGGTGGGTGGGACTTGCTACCTGTGCAGATAAGAGGCCTTGTTGTAGCTACTGCAGATAGGCTAGTGATAGGACTAGGTCCCTTTTCCCCAGAGCAAGAGTCACTCTGGAGGGCCACCAGTCCTGAATGGGGATGGCTGTCGGATGGAACAGTGCAGTATTTGCTCTGGTGGGGGGATGGTGGTCCCAGCTAAGGCTGCCCACTGGGTGAGAAGGGGTGAGAGCCATTTTAGAGGGGTGCCTGCCAAGGCTGCAGTCTGGGAGGGGTCGTTCTGCAAGGAAATGTTGGGGTGAGGCAAGCAATACTAACAAGGTAGATGGTACGCATTTTAACTGCCTCTTAAAAGTCTCTGGTCAGTTAGGTTGAAGGAAGGCAAGAAAAGTGTGCCTGCTAGCGCTTCTGTTCCAGAAGAAAGCTCCCTTCCTCTCTGGCACATGTCCTCAAACGAGGGATAAATCTCCTTTACATATACCTTAGGTACTTTTTAAGCTGCTATTTCTGTGTTGGGTCTCAGGATGAGTAATCAGCCTGTTGGCCTGTTAAGAACAGAGACTCAGTTTTGTTTTGTTTTGTTTTGTTTTTAAATATTTTTATTTATTTCTAGGAGAGAGAGAGACAGCGTGAGTAGGGGAGGGTCAGAGAGAGAGGGAGACACAGACTCTGAAACAGGCTCCAGGCTCTGAGCTGGCAGTCAGCACAGAGCCCGACGCGGGGCTCGAACCCACGAACCGCGAGATCATGACCTAAGCGAAAGTCGGACGCTTAACCGACTAAGCCACCCAGGCGCCCCCAGAGACTCAGTTTTTTAATAGTCCCCTGGCTTTCCCCAAAATTAAACCTGCCATTTTTAAAGACATTATGGTGCCTTCTCTAGTTAGTGCAGGTCCTCAGGGCCAAAGTTTCCAAGTGTGGGGCTTGATTCCCTTGTTCCTCCATTCTTGTTTTACTTGTAAGTATTTCATCCAACCTTGTGTGTTGGGGTTTGATTTCCTCCCACGTCTCTGTCCTTCCTACCCTTCTTAGTGTAGCCTTCTTTTTATGTCTTCAGTTGTGGAAGGTCTGTTCTGCCAGTCTCAACCCATTTTCATTCATCACATTACTACATGTAATGAAATTCATTCACTATATTCATTACATTGAAACTCATGTAGATTCTCCTACCCCACCATCTTCACCTATTCTTAGGCTGGTTGGGCAGTGGGCTTTCAACACAACCATTAAATTGCTTCCAAATGTCAGAATAAGAATAGAGGAGAAAGATTTAGGGGAAGAGATGTGGAAGAGATGTTTAAATGAGTAGGAAGATAATAAGCCCTTCCTCCCTGGAAATTGAAAAAAAAAAGAAAGTTATATTTGTACACTAGCTTCATTGAAGTGGTATGAGCAGAAGCCAGATGTCTTGGGGGTTAATAATCTAGTTTCAAGGTCATATACATAATAAGTGGGGAGTACTTTAAAATCAGCTTTATTGAGGCATAAATGACATGCAATAATATGCACCAGTTTTATGTATGCATTTCAATGAATTTATACACACCACCACAATAAAGATACAGAATATTTTCATTATTCCCAAAGTTCTTTTGTGATCCCTCTCAATTCTCCCCCTGACTTGTTGCCCCAGGCAACTACTTATCTGCTTTCCTTCATTAGAGAGTAGATTTGTCTTTTCTAGAATTTCTTGTAAGTGCAGTCATATAGTACATAATCTTTTGTGTCTGGCCTTTTGCACTCAGCATGATTTTGAGATTCATTCATGTCGTTGTCTGTGTCAGTAATCTGTTCTCTCTCTCTCTTTTTGTTTTTTTTTTGGGGGTTTTGGAAAATATATTTTTAAGCAGTTTTATTAGTGAGGTAAGGTAAAGACCATAAGAGAGAAATATGAATAGATTTCTTACTTATTTTTCAGATAGCAAAAACCCAAGAGTGTTTGTAAACAGATAAAAGGACTCAGTAGAGAAGCCAAATAGAGAATACTAACAAGGAAATAATTTATTTAAAATATTCCTAGAGGACTATGGGTTATAAAAGGGAAAAAGACATCAAATGAGAATATAAGCAGGGAATTTAGCCTTAAAATTAAAATAAATAAGAAAAACAGGAAGAAATTATTTCTTTAACCACAGTGAAGGAGATAAGGTAAACTAAAGAGGTATTCTAGTTAAAATGAAATTTTCAAGATATAAGGAATATGTCAGGAATTATAGTAGAGAGAGGATAGTGGTGAAAATGCGCATCAATTGGTCTAGATTTTCTTTGTAAGAAAGTAAAGCCATTTCTGAGAGAAATGTGGAGTTAGAGTTGAAAATTTGAGGAAAAGGAATCTATGTCAGTAGTATGGCACATGGAATCTGCTGATGACTTCTCATACGCTCAGCATATGTTTTACTTAATTCTAGCAATGTTTGAAAAGAAGAGAGAACAATTGCATATGCTATGGTATTTAGGTTTTGGACAATGAGCAGGGCATGAGGTCAAGAAAGTGAAGGAGTTTGTCATGCAAGGAAGCATCATTTAAAACACTGACTCTGGTTATTGTCAATAATGCTGCACTAAACCTAAAGGTGCATACATCTTTCCAAATCAGTGTTTTCATGGGGGGTGCGGGAGTAAATACCCAATATTGTAATTACTGTTACATATGGTATTTCTCTTTTTAATTTTTGAGGAAGCTCCATACTATTTTCTATAGTGGTTACACCAGTTTACACTTCCACTCATAGTGCTTTATTGCTTTATGGTTTCCTTTTCTCAAGATATGGAAGCAACCCAAATGTCCATGAGTAGATGAATGTGTAAAGAGGAGGTGGTATATATATAATATATGGAATGTTGCTCAGTCACAAAAAGAAGAATGATAACTTGTCATTTGCAACAACATGGATGGACCTATAGGGTGTTCTAAGTGAAATAAGTCAGACAGAAAAAGACAAATACCATATGATTTCACTTATATATAGAATCAAAAAACAAAATGAATAAAATGAGTGAATAAACCAACAAAACCAAAAATAGGCTTTTAAATAAAGAGAACAAACTGGTGGTTGCCAGAGGGCAGGTGGGTGGGGGAATGGGCCAAATAGGTAAAGGGGAATGAGAAGTGCAAACTCCCAGTTATAAAATAAGCAAGTCATGGAGATAAAATACAACATGGGGAATATAATCAATAATATTGTAATAACATTGTATGGTGATAGATGGTTATTATACTTACTGTGATGAACTTTAATGAATATATAAAATTGTTGACTCAATGTATTGTACACCTGAAATTAATATAACATCATATGTCAGTTATCCTTAATAAAATAAATACAATTAAAAAACACTAATTCTGAGATCTAGATTAAGGGGAAAGAGAAGTTCAGGAATTTGATGGATGAGAAGAATAATAGAGGAAATGGAATGAAGGAACAACAGTGGAGAGTGTTGGAAATATCCAGTTCATTCAGTTTTGGGTGAATCTAATGATCCATAAATTAGGCACCAATGTGTCCTCTCTTTCAGATAGGGTCTTTGGTGATTGATGCTTTTCCTGGGTTGGACTAGAATCTCTGAAGGCCCACTTGAATTAAGTAATCGGAATCACACATACGTCCTCAGAAAAATCCCAAGTGCTTTGTATTCTACTCCCTTTCTTCTCTTTAATTTGGAGCTCCCAGAATGCCCTATGGTTGTGTGCTTTTTTTTCTTTTTCTGTCAATATTTGCTGTTTCTGCTGTGGCACTTGACCCTGATCCAGTAATGAAATCCCCTAGTATAAAATTTTAAAACAGCCATAACTTCTCTTATTGCCATCTATATTACTTGTATTAAGAATTGTCAAGATTTAAGCTACATATGAATAATGTGAGGTCTTATTACATGTAGGTTCTGATTCTGTAAGTCTGGGTTGGGCATGGGAATCTGCATTTCTAGCAAGCTACCACAGTATGCTGATGTACTTGAATCACACTATCAGTTGTGTAGATCTGGCCTATACCTCTCTATCTTGGCCTTTGCAAGCAGAAAGATGTCAAGGAAGAATGAGCTCAAAGATACGATTAAACATGTGGGAAGATTAAATTAAGAGAATATTAAGGTCTTTGGAGTTGTCAGCATCGCACTATTAGGAGAAAACACAGATATTAACTAATACCCATCTAATAAAATAACAGATGAAGTAGAGAGAAAAACAGGATATGTAAAAAAGGTAAGAAAAATGTGATAAAAATAAAAACCTGAGTGACAAGTATATGGAGAAGACGCTATAGATGGTGACCTAGACTTTGAAAGAGGCAACTGTTAAAAGCTTGCCTCGGGGAAAAAAATCATAACAAAGCACATAAATGAAAATCATGTTCTTTTTGGGAGCTTCATTTAAAAACTCCCAAACAAAGAAAGAGTGATTATTATCCATGTATTGCCATGGTTACTGTTTCTACAACTTAAAAGTGTTTTCTCACCTGTAGATGGGAGAACAAAATAGTTGAGCTTTGGAAGATGACTTCTGATGGCTGTATAAAGCACTACTCAGGTATCCGGAATCCCCACCTAGTTTCTGCTGAGCTCTCTTCCCTTGTGCTGTGTAGCTTTCTCAAATGACAGTCTTTCCCATTGTCTGTGTATGATTCCAAGATTTCTTTGGCCTGTCCTGCTGAGGCTCTGTGCTTCTGAGCACCTTTATCACTGCTGAGATCTTGCTTATAAATTTTGTGTCCAGCTGTGGTAAAAGTGAACACAGTTAAAAAAAGAATTGAGGGCTTTTTTTTTCTTTATATAGGATCAACTTGGAAAAGGGAACATCAATATAAAATGAACAATACTTAAAATAACTTTTTTTCACTTCCATTTACTTTCGGAGAGGTAAGTTACGATTCTATTCCACTTATAGTTTCTTTTCATGTGTATCCTGCAGTGAAGGTACAATAGCTTTGCATATGGAAGTAGTCAGCAGGGCTTAATTTCAATAGGAATCAGAGGTGGGTTAAAATAGAGGGAGTGGTTTAAAGAACCCTTCCCCTGCTCTTTCTGATATAATAGAAACTACTGAAAAGTGGTGTATGTGCAGAAGTCATTTTAGTGAAACTAAACATACTGAATGTGTTAGTATTACAGGCAAATAATTTATTTTGATAAATATTAGCCAGATCACATTTGTATAAGTCTGATAAATCAATTCTTTCTACATTTGGAATGATTGTGAAAAGTTATTACTGTCTTAATTTGGGTTCCTTCAGAGGTAAAACTGTGACCAAGATTTATGGTTGAGTAGTTTTTTTGGGTGTTAAATCCAAATACTGTAGAAAGAAATGCTAGTGCTGGTAGTTGTCCAACTACTCACATCAGGCTAGTGCATAATTAAGTAGTAAGTGTGAGAAGTTCCCGATTGAGCACTACCGGTGCGTGCTACATACTGTAGTATTGAATTCCAGTTTGTATGTGTCATCTTTTCCTACATGATGTCCTATTCAATCAGAACTATTTGAATATAAAAAATAAAGAGAGGAAATTATTATGACATGAAATCAGAAATTTAGAGATACTGAAGTATGACCAAACATAATTTTAGCTGTGACTGTAAAAATATACCCATTGTTAATGGAATTAGATTATCCTTCAGACCTCTTTTCTTGAGAATAAAATGGTGAGAGAAAACACGGTGTTTTCAGGCATCAGATTTCCTGGTGTATATGTGTGTGTGTGTGTTTATGTGTGTATTTGTTTTTGACAATAATAGATGATATGGTGAGGTGCCTGGGTGCCTCAGCGGGTTAAGCATCTGACTTCAGCTCAGGTCATGATCTCCCGGTCTGTGAGTTCGAGCCCCACGTCAGACTCTGTGCTGACAACTCAGAGCCTGGAGCCTGCTTTGGATTCTGTGTCTCCCTCTCTTTCTTCACCACCTCTACTAGATACCCTGTCTCTGTCTCTAAAAAATAAATAAACATTAAAATATTTCTAATTAAAAAATAGATGACATGGAAATATATATTCGTTCCTTGTGGTGATGAACAGTGTTTATAGCCAAACTGTGTGAACAGAGGTGTCCTGGTGGCTCCCGGAGTCAATCTGCCTGCTGTGCAGGGCCCAATAGTTGAGTTGGTGATTTTGTATCTTAAACCTGCTGGAATCAGAGTGTCCCAAGCTTCATCTATCTGTGGGTACTAATGAGATCACCTTAATAGGAATGGCTCAATTTTGATTGGATCTTGCCATGACTTCCTGACAGTGATCTTCCACATCATTTTGCCTTCCCTGTAGTGTTTTCTTGGGTTTCCAGCTTGTGCAACACTGTGTCTTAAACTGTGTTTTCCACGAGCCTGCTATCATTTAATTATCCTTTGCCAGCCACCGCCAAGCTTTGTTTAATGGATGGTGGTTGTCCACCTGACCTTCAGGACCAGAATGGCAGTAAAACCTCTTGAGATGTCTTGAAGTTAGGACAGTTCAGAGAGGTAGAGTTTGAAATAAAATGGAAAATACAAGAATCAACTGAAGATATTTAAACTGAGATATTTTAAACATTCAGCCAAATAAAATACATATCTGTAATATACTAAGCTGGCGAGTAAGTATCATGTTTGTGACTATTATTCTAGTGAAGATTAAAAATACAAATTAAAAGTTTTTTGTTTCATTTTCTCTTTGATGATTGAAATAATAGTTCCTCTGAAATCTGCCTGTATTGTACTTATTTATATCTTATTGTCTCATTCTTCCCATTCTATTGTTGAGAGTCAAATTCATCACAGTTTATCTTTGAGCCTCAAAATATTTAGGCCAGTGCCTTGCATGTATGTGGAATAGGCAAGATTTTATTCATTTTTAAAGCACATTCGTTTGTGGTATAGCTATTTGTGGGATTATTTATTCTTCGAATCAGGCATCAGGCACTGAGGATAGGCAGTGTGTAATGGTGAATAAAATAAGCACTGCCTCAGAGTTCCAATGGGTGCATTCTGGTGAAGTTGGTATATGGTAAAGAATCAATCTGTCAGTAAAATTGTTGGGATACTTTAGGTAACATGAAAATATTTAGCATCTCCTATAATTTTACAAATAGTAGTCCAAAATTAGTAAGCTATAGACATTCAACTTAAAAATTTTCATTAACCTTATTTTCTGTTGACACTTTCTTGGACATCTATGATTCTTTATATTAGGTATTTTATTGTTTAAGAAATATTAAAGTATATTTAGTGCTAAGCAAAATGGCTGGTGCATATTATGCTTTCCAAAAATTATTTACTAATGTTAAATAGATTATGTTCTGTTAATGATCAGGAACCCTGCCACATACTTTCCACTCATCTCTGTTTAATTTCACAACAATCTTTTAATAAAATCACTAGTATTATCCCCAATTTACAGGGAAGGTATTTGTGGCCCAGGAAAATTAGATAATGTATCACTGCTGCATCATTCAGCAAGTAAGTGTATGTGCAGAATTAAAGATTTGTTTCATTGTAGAGCCTACATTCTTAAACACTATACACAATAGCTTATAGTAACTTGCCAGAAACTATGGCATACACCTATGAAATTACCAGCCATTTCTATAACAAATAGTTTAGATATAGAAAATGTGAAAAAAAAATAAGCACAACATATTAAAATTCTCATTAGTTGACACATCTGAGTTTCATTGGCCTACCTACTTTTAAGATGGTCTGAGAAAATTTATGCATATATTTTTTTAATCTCAATATTTTAAAATTTAATTTTAGTTAATATAAAGTACAATTTTGGTTTCAGGAATAGAATTCAGTGATCTATCACTTAAAATAACACCCAGTGCTCATCACAACCAATGCCCTCTTTAGTACCCATCACCCATCTAGCCTCTCTCCTACCTACCTTTCTCCATCAACTTATAGTTTGTTGGAGAGAGGTTGTTTCCCTCTCTTCTCTTTTTCCCCCCTTCACGTATGTTCATCTGTTTTGTTTCTTACATTGAACATGAGTGAAATCATATGGTATTTGTTTTACTCTGATTGACTTATTTTGCTTAACATAATACATTCTAGTTCCATCCACATCTTTGCAAATGGCAAGATTTCATTCTTTTCATTGCTGAGTAATATCCCACTGTGTGTGTGTATGTGTGTGTGTATACACACACATATGCATATATACATCACATCTTATCCATTCTTCAGTCGATGGACATTTGGGCTCCCTCCATAGTTTGGTTATTGTTGATAATGCTTCTATAAACATTGGGGTACGTGTAATGCCTTCAAATCTGCATTTTTTATCCTTTTAGTAAATAGTACTAATAGTACAATTGCTGGATCATAGGGTAGTTCTATTTTTAGTGGAAGCTAAAATAGAGGAAGCTTGAGGAAGCTCCATACTGTTATCCAGAGTAGCTGCACCAGTTTACCTTCCTGCCAGTGGTACAAGAGGGTTCCCTTTCTTTGCATCCTTGCCAACACCTGCTGTTTCTTGTGTTGTTTAGCCATTCTGACAGGTATGAAGTGATACCTCACTGTGGTTTTGATTTCTACTTCCCTGATAATGAGTGATGTTGAGCATCTTTTCATGTGTCTGTTAGCCATCTGGATATCTTCTCTGGCAAAGTGTCTATTCATGTCTCTGCCCATTTCTTAAATAGATTATTTGTCCTTTGGGTGTTGAGTTTGATAAACTCTTTATAGATTTTGGATACTAACACTTTATCAGATATGTCATTTACAAATATCTTCTCCCATTATGTAGGCTGCCTTTTAGTTTAGTTGATTGTTTCCTTCACTCATGTTTGCTTTTATTTCCCTTTGGTGAACTGAGAGGATTTATGATTAAAACCTAAATATCTGCTTATGAAAATTGGAGAATTGAAATTAATTATTACAGTTTTTATATTCAAAACAGTAAATGGTATTATACTAGAAATTATGGAGTGGTAAAGTTAAATTCTTAATGTTTTTCAAAATTGGAGTAATGGCATATCTAACTGAACTGAGTTTGAAAAAAGAATGATTACATTAGGGAATACTTTAGGGATAATTACTAAATGATTAAAACAAACCACACAAAAAGGACTGGTGTTAACTGGTTTATATAAAATCAACATTTTATGAATACTTAGATGAGCACTATTAGCAAAAAAAAGCTTTAACACTCTCAAGATGTTCATTATCATTTAAAAAAGTCTTCTGAGGTTCTTATTTTGGTAGTGAAACACAGCATCCTTCTAAATTGCTAAATATTGTAAGTTGCCTAAAACTAAATATAAAACCTCACATTTTATTTAGAGCTTTATAATTCACAAAAGCACTTTTACATCCATTTTTTCATTTATTCTTACAATGGCCATGAAAGCTAGGTTTCTAGCTTTCCATTTTATAGATATATATAGCTATAAAATTTCCATTTTATAGATGAAGAGGTTGAGGCTCAGATTGGTAAGTGACTTACCCAAATTCACATAGCTAATCCATTCTCCTGCCCATTATGCAAGCCCAGTTCAATTCCAGCTTCACAAAAGTTCAAACTGAAGCTGACTGTCCCACCCTTTACTGTCATTATCCTTATGGAGATATATGAAGAAATGACCTTTACCCTTGGAAGCCCTTAATTTGAATATATTTGATCTCAGAACTTACTGTATTTTTATGATGAGTTTAATATTTGGTTACAAATTTAGTTCATTCACTGGGCTGTCATCCCAGACTTTTTTTTTCTTTTTTTAATTTGAGGCGGGCTGGTGATGACTATGTGGTGAAGATTATGGTCAGCAGGGTGGCAAGTGGTTAATGAAATATTCTGTATAAAAAGTTTTGAAGAAGACCATAATAAACCATGGTTTCTCTGTGTATTTATTGAGGGCATTCTATTTGGCTACTAGGTCATGGAGATATGTCTTTTATGGATACCTTAAAGGCTTCCATGAGTAAAGAAGACACAGCTTAAAATTGAACCAATCACACAAAGATGGTTTAATTTATATTTAAATACAGATTTTTAAAAATCTTCACACTAGCTTCTGGTGCATATACTGTATAATTTAGTTACTGTCAGCCAAGCAGAGTATATGCCGTTAATATATCTACATTAACACTTTAAAAAGAACAACTAAGTTGTCTTTTTTATTAAAAAGATCAAAAACACACAGCTACAATGAAAGCTATTTCCTCTTAGCCCTGAAGTGATTATAAATCACAAAATAAAGCAAAAGTAAAATGAAATATTTTTTTTCAAAATTGCCTCTGTGAATTTGAAAATCAGTGAAGATTTTCAGTCTCAACATTCTAAAGCAATGCTTCGCACAGAATGCCATATTTATGAATTAAATGTTATGATACCTGATTTTGCTTTAAAATAAATGAACTTGCATTTATTTTAAGGAACTGCATAGGAGTATATAGATGTAATATGACTGACCATGAATTCATAACTCTTAAAGGTGGGGAATGAATACATGGAAGTTTATTAAAATAATTTTTCTACTTCTATAAAAAAGTAAAGTATAAGAAAAAAATTTTGTCCTTCTAATATTGAAACAAATGGGTGTATGTGCATGTATGGGTACTTATATATGCATACGTGTGGGTATGTATACATGTGCATGTTTGTGTCTGTATGTATATATACTTACACATATGCACATGCAACTTCTACCTAGGGAACATGGTGAATAAATGTTTAGGTTCTGATTACATGCTATCGCTGCAGTGTTCTGGAAGAAATTAGGCTACCCTGTGGAGAAGTGAAAGAGCCTTTATTTCTCTTCTCTTTAGAGATTAATTTGTTTATGTGAGAATCAGTGCTTTCCTAAGGGAAAATGGAAAATAATGCATTTTCCTGATAATGTCTACATGAAATATGAGTAATCTGTATTTACCATGATGGAAAAATAATTAAAAATTAAGTTCTATAAAAAATATAAACCTCCAAACAGCTGTTATAATCTAGTAGAAAATAGTAGTGAAGTGATGATAGTAGAGGTGGTGTATGGAGAGAAAGGGATGGTTAATGGGTTCAGGACTTAACATTAAATAAGTATATAAGAGTTTATGTGATTGAGAGGTAAAATGAAATTTTGTGGAGAGACTCAGATGACCAAAGACTTTTATTTATGTAAGATGAGTTCCATTGATGTTTTTAAATTGAAAGACAATACTTCTGGTTCAGTTTTACATAGTTATGTTTGCAATTATTGCTACAAAATTCTGATTGAAATTAAGGAGATTAGAGGCAAATATAACAATTAAGAAATCATAAATGTCCACATGAGAGGAGCAAATGTCTAAATTAAGGCAGTAATAGTGCAGAATAAATTGGAAAAATAACTAAGAAATGGAACTAATCCACCGTGTTGAATATTGTAAAAGAGGAAGAAATTATTTAAAAAATGACTCTTAGATTTCTAATTTGGGGAAAGGGCTATCGAGTATAGCTCCATAACCATTCATCTGCAATTCCAAAATCTACATTTTTCTGAAAGTACGTAGTTTTTCCAGTCTGTTACCAAAACTCATTTAATAGCATGCCAGTTTTTGAGTTAATTCAAGATTATTTATAAAATTGTATTCTGCTTACTGTAAATATTCATATATTACTGTAGAAATATTCATAGTAGCATTATCTACAATAGCCAAATTATGGAAACAGCCTAAGTATCCACTGACTGATGAATGGATAAAAAGGTGTGGTATATGTATATACAATGGAATATTTCTCAGCCATCAGAATGAAATCTTTCATTAGTAATGACATAGATGGAGCTGGAGAGTATTGTGCTAAGTGAAATATGTCAGAGAAAGACAAATACCATATTATTTCACTTATATGTGGAAATTAAGAAATAAAGCAAATTAAAAAAGAGAGATAAGTAGACCAAAAAACAGACTCTTAACTATGGAGAACAAACTGGGGGTTTACCAGAGGCCAGGTGGCTGGGGGTTAAATACATGATGGTTTCTAATGAGTGCACTTGTGAAGAGTACCAAGTGTTGATGGAAGTGTTGAATCACTATATTATACCTGAAATCAATATTACACTGTATGTTAGCTAACTGAAACTTAAATAAAAAGTTGAAAAAAATTGCCCTAGAAAGAGCTGAGAGCATTATATAATACATGGTGTATGTACCTCATTATCTTTATAAAATCCAAAATATTCTGAACACCAAAACATATCTAACCCTAAGAGTTTCTGATAGACATTATGGATTTGTAGTGCTGTCTAATATGATATTCTTTATTAGTAAGATGTAATCTAGTCTCTTAAAAGGTAAAATAACTATAAAACTTGAGCATGACCTTTTTGGGCATTATCTTGAGAATAGGTTATAAAATGAATGGTGTGCCATGGCAATATGATCAATGATTGACTCACATGTGGATGGGGCAGAATATAATTGAATTTTCCTATTTCTAGATTTCTGCTTATATTCCCTTGACTAGAATACAAATGAAAACATGGAAGAGGGAACTCTGAAGTAGAAACGTAAACAAGGATAGAAAATATCCGACATTACTAAGAGAACATCGAAAGAGAAGATCTGTGGTTAGCATAATGTTTCTGATTAACTTTTTAGTCATTTCTACCAAATTTATAGGAAATTGACAAGGAATAGCATTTTTTCATAGTACCAGGATATATGAAACAGAAAAAAACAATCTGTCTCAGCCAAAACAGCTGCAGTAAGTACCAGCTCATTATTATATACTTGGACTGAGTATGGTCAATTGGTTTGCCTTGCTTGTAGCTTAAGCTTTGAGAGTATTCTCTTGAAATGTCCAACAAAAGAGGAATTCCTAAATTATGACACATTTATGCCACAAAAATAATTCTCTGTAGTGAGTCAAAAAGAAGAGGTAAACTTTTTTTATTTGCATTTATTTGGGAAAGAATAATTCTACCATGCAGAGTTAAATAGTCAAGGAAGATTTCATTCAGTATNACTTTGAGAGTATTCTCTTAAATGTCCAACAAAAGAGGAATTCCTAAATTATGACACATTTATGTCACAAAAATAATTCTCTGTAGTGAGTCAAAAAGAAGAGGTAAACTTTTTTTATTTGCATTTATTTGGGAAAGAATAATTCTACCATGCAGAGTTAAATAGTCAAGGAAGATTTCATTCAATATTGTTGCAGTGCAGGTCAAGATTATTACTATAAGAGAAGGATACTGACCTCAACTCCACTGCAAGAAAGGTGAGACAGTTTTAAAGCACTGGAGTGAACTAGTAGAAATATACTGGAGGACATTGCTGGGGGGCCAGAGGGTTTGGTCAATATGATTGGCCCTCTGTGTTTGCTAATTGGTGCTTATCTAAGTTAGATTCCTACTGTCCCATGGAGACTTGGCGATAGAGGCACTATTTTTCTTGATGTTTACATTTCAAAAGGATGGCTCCCAAACTTCCGGGGAAAGATTATCCTGAGTTGTAAAACTATCAAGAGGTGGGAGAAGATTGACATCTCAAAGGGGTCATGCTGTTAAGAGTGAGGCCAGGGGCCAGTATCAGGAAGAAACTTGTCCAAAGTTGAGCCAAGCTGAGAACAGTAGCCTTCTTGGTAATAGGAAACAACCTCCATTTTTTTTTATGGAAACCATTTTTTTATGGAACAGTTTTAATTTCTTAATTGAAAAAAATGAGGCCTCTGGTTAATGGCTGACTAGATAATTCCAATAAGCCTTCCACTAAGGACAAATAGAAATTTTGGAACAAAAATTATACTTAAAAATCGTCTTGAAAGCCTTTAATTATCAAGTTAGTAAAAATTTAAGATACTGAGTCACCAACTAGTAAGGAAATAAAAAATTCTGATTGAAGACATAGAAGTGAAAAAGAAAAAAATGGAATAAAAACTGGGAGAGCATAAGGGCAAATATTAAATTTTTAGATAGGAATTTTTAATATGAAAGCAATAAAATAAATAATGACATGAGCTTCGACTAAATTTTAATGTTTCTGTTCTATCAAAATATAAAAAGTCTAACAGCAACTGTGGAGAAATATTTAAATAAACATAAAAATTAGATTATAATATTGCTGTTTTCTGGAAAGCTTTTAGAAATAAATACAAACAAAACATTCAATTCAAAAGGTGGGCAAATAATGGGAAGAGGCAATTCACAAAAGAAGAACTGCAAATGGCAGTGAAACAAAAAAAAAAAAATCAGCTTCCCTTGAAATAAAATCATTGTAAATTAAAGAAATATACCACTTATCAGATTGTTCCCCAACTCACTATTGAAGAAATACTGGTAATAGTTTCACATTTGCACTGTACCTCAGTATTGTAAATTGGTACAAATTATTGGAAACCAGTTTGGCAAGAATGTTTTAATCCTTGACCTTGTATTTCTCCTCAGATAATTTTCTTGGGAAATAACAGTAGTGGATATATGTACATTTGAAATAACTTAAATGCCCAATAGTCAAGGAGTTTTAAAACTAATCATGGAATATTTATACTGCTTGGAAATTAAATATTAAAAGTATGGAAGTATGTTGAATTATGCCTATGTAGTGTGAATCTATGCATGAGTGACAGTAAATAAACAAAACTATATGTATTTAAATTTTCTTCCTTACATATTTTTTGTTTTCTTACTTTTCCAAAATAGGCATTCTAATTTTAAAGAAGAAACTATTATAAAATTTCAATCTCTTCCTTTTCTTGATGGAAATTTTTACAGTCCTTCATTCCCACTCCATTTTCTTCCTTCTCTGAAAATGCCTATAAATAATTATATATGAATATAATAATTGAATAAATATATATTCATATATGATGTATACAATGTATGGTGTATTATGTATACATGTGATACACAGAGAGAGACAGACACAGACATACTTCTTTATTTTTAGCTATATGATAGGATTAAATTTTTCTTCGCATTAAGTCATGATTTTCTGAGTAAATATAACCAGGCATTAACTTTCACGTAAATGCTTACTGTTTATATTTGAGCTTAGAATCAAGGCTCTGTAAGTATTTGTTAGTTGGTTAGTACAAATATGGACTGTTTTTTAATCATNTATATGATGTATACAATGTATGGTGTATTATGTATACATGTGATACACAGAGAGAGACAGACACAGACATACTTCTTTATTTTTAGCTATATGATAGGATTAAATTTTTCTTCGCATTAAGTCATGATTTTCTGAGTAAATATAACCAGGCATTAACTTTCACATAAATGCTTACTTTTTATATTTGAGCTTAGAATCAAGGCTCTGTATTTGTTAGTTGGTTAGTACAAATATGGACTGTTTTTTAATCATATTTCCAACATTTATTCTATAACAAAACTCTATTTCATCAGAAAAGGCAAGCTAATTATCCCTTTTCTATGTCTATCTTATGCTTGTTTTCTTCATAAGTTAAAAGAATTATGGGATGTCTGGTTTCATAGCACCAAAGCAGCACTAATATGACTCTATTCCTATCTGCTACCGTCATGTACTTTAACGTGTTAAGATTATGTCTCTCTGAAGCCAATGATAATCACTCACGGGTTGCAGTGGAAAGTTGTTACATTCCAAGCAAAAAAGAATGTACAAAAAGGAAGGAACAGACAGGTCTCTGGGTTACACAAGGCACTTTCAAATAGCTTGGCTAATGGTTATGTGGTAAACTACAGCATCTTCAGTGCTTTTAGGACAGTGATCGGGTCCATTTTATGTACCACTTTACCACAGTGCCTCGTACAGTGTCTAGCAAGAAGTGGTCAGTTAATAAAAACTGTTTATCAATGCATTAAATTTTATGTCTGTATTAAATATGAAAAAAATAACTTACCATGGAAGTTTATCTGAAATTCCCTGTCATCTGGATGCTACCACCATCTTTTTTAGGCTCTGGAGGTAGAGCTTCCCCCAGCTGCAGCTTAACTGCTACAGTTAGACCAAGACCAAGAACACTTACCAGTGGCATTAGGTCACTGCCAATTGCCTTCACTGCTACTTAAGCAGGAGTCCAAAGAAGGGTCTTCCCTTCTGGGAGTTACAGTTGCACCTACAGTGATCCTGAAATAATAGCCAGTCATCCATTTTGAGCATGCACATGTGTGGGAGACGGGTTTTGTGCTGCTGTAAGAATTTCATTTTTGTACCCCTGAAGGGTCACAGGTAAGCCATTTAATTCATCCCACATGGCTAATATACAAAGAAAAACTCTGCTTGCCCCGGTTGTTAAATATTTTAAATATCACTTCTTTAGGAGCACCTGGGTGGCTCAGTCTGTTAAGTGTTTTATGCTTGGTTTGGGCTCAGGTCATGATCTCATGGTTGCTGGGTTCTGTGCTGACAGCACAGAGCCTGTTTGGAATTTTGTCTCCCTCTCTCTTTCTGCCTCTCCTCTCCTCACGCTCTCTCTCCCTCACTCGCTCTCTCGCGCTCTCTCTCTCTCAAAACTAAATAAATAAACATTAAAGAATGTCACTTCTTTAAAGGGAGAAGTTTTTACTATTTGAGTATTTCGATACTTGGTTGAGAATTCCTGTGGACCAGGGTTCTAGGCAGTGGTATATACCATTCCCTCATTGCCTTGTTACAGCAATGCTGGGCCCTGGATTTAAGTACCTAGAGCACTATCAGGGTTTTCTTGAAGTACATGGCTAGAATATGGCCAGGTCAAGATCAAGGCTCTCTGGTTTCATACACACTGTACTGTACACCATGGTTCAGGCTGGTGCTTGTCTCCACCTGCAGCCAGCATGTGAACTGACAGCTTCACAAATTTCCCCATACATAGGGGTTCCTTTGGTACATTTTCTTAGGATTTACAACTGTCAGCTCTAGTAATCAGAGAAGCAGGAGAAGAGGTCATCATTCTAGTTTAATTGCAATTATTCAGTAATTAAGGTGTATGACTAGGGCAGGCAATCTTATTTTTTTAGAGTTAAAAAAATTTTAATGTCTATTTATTTTTGAGAGAGAGAGACAGAGACAGAGCATGAGTGGGGGAGGGGCAGAGAGAGAGGAAACATGGAATCTGAAACAGGCTCCAGTCTCTGAGCTGTCAGCATGGAGCCCAATGCAGGGCTTGAACTCACAAACTGCAAGATCATGACCTGAGCTGAATTTGGACACTCAACTGAATGAGCCACCCAGGTGTCCCTAAACTTTTTTAAATGTTTTATTTTTGAGAGAGAGAGAGAGAGAGACAGAGAGAGACAGAGAGAGACAGAGCATGCTGTAGGGAGGAGCAAGGAGAGAGGGAGACATAGAATCTGAAGCAGGCTCCAGGCTCCGAGCTGTCAGCACAGAGCCTACTGAGGGACTGGAACCCAGGAACCTTGAGATCATGACCTGAGCTGAAGTTGGATGCTTAAATGACTGAGCCACCCCAGCACCCCAACAGGCTATCTTACTAAGTAGTCTTAAGAAATAAAGGTCCAAATGTGTTTGTAACATATATTAATTTAAAATTAGATGGTTTAGAGCACTGGTTATTTACCTGAAGAATATGAAAACATTAATGCAAAGGGATACATGCACCCTCATGTTTATAGCAGCATTATTTTACAATAGCTAAGGTATGGAAGCAGCCCAAGTGTCCATCGCCTGATGAATGGATAAAAAAGATGTGGTTATATACAGAATGGAATATTATTCAACCATTAAAAAAGAATGAAATCTTCGCTTTTGCAACAACATGGATAGTGCTAGAGAGTAATAAGCAAAGTAAGTCAAAGAAAGACAAATATTTTATGATGTCACTCATATATGGAATTAAAGAAACAAAACAAGAAAAAGGGAATAAAATACAGAGAGAGAGAGAGAGAAACCAAGGAGCCGACTCTTAACTATAGAAAACAAACTAATGGTTACCAGAGGGAGGGGGTAAATCTGCAGTGGGGATTAAAAGGTACACGATTGTGATGAGCACTGGGTGATGTATGAACTGTTGAATTGCTGTATTGTACACCTGAAAGTAATATAACACTGTATGTTAATTAACTTGAATTAAAAACTTAAAAAAATAGATGGTTTATAAAAATATAGCATATTTTTATATGCTATAGCACAGTGTGCCCACAGTGGTTTTAAACAAATCTACTAGAATCAACACTTAGAAAACAAGTATCATATTGTAGTAAACATGCTTTGAAGAGGCTACAATAATAATGCCTGATCTAGACTTGAGCGCACACTCATCTGGTTTCCCAGACTATCCCGAAATGGTGACATCAGCCTCCTCATGATGGTAGGTGAGGAACACCAGGCTCAGACAAATCTGAGTTTACCTCCCAGAAGTCAGTTTGCTGCTCCAGCAAAACTGGAGCCTTGAAATGTGGTTATATGATCTAGGGCTCACTTCATTGTGCTGCTTCCAGGGACATAGCCATTCTTAAAAGGGTTTCGAAAGTTAAAGTTGTTGAATTTTTAATGAAATTTCCTCAAAACAAAGAGTTGGGTCTGTATCGTTCCTCTCCCCTTGAGATTATAAACTCTATGAGAGCAGCGACTCCACCACCCATTTGTTTCTCCTACAACACCTTATATAGTGTCTCCTTTCAAGAGGGTAAGAATAAAATAAAGGTTTGCTGAATGGCAATGTAGTGTGAAGATATTAGGGGTTGTATTTGTTGGCTAGAACTGGAGTAACAAAGTACCACAACCTGGATGGTTAAAAACAGAATATGTTTCATGTTTCCAGAGGCTGGAGGCCTGAGATCAGGATGTCCACCGGGTTGCCTCATTCTGAGGGAGAATCTGTTCCATGCCTCTTACCTACTTCTGGTGTTTAGCCAGCAACTTTTGCCATTCCTCGCCTTGTAGAAACATTGCCCAAATTTCTACCTTTGTCTTCATAGTATATTCTCCCCATGTGTGGGTCTGTGTCCAAAAGTCCCTTTTTATAAGGACACCAGTGTTATGAAATCAGAGTCTTTCTTAATCATGTATTTTCCCCCTGTATTTTGTGATGCCTTGACATCTGGAGGCATTGCCAATTCTGGAGACTGCCCTCACAGGGCTAGCTAATTTTTAGAGGTAGTTAATAACTTGCTTGTAAGCACAACTCTGATATGCAAACCAGCCATCCCAGAGCTCATACTATGAGCCACTTTCTCTTTCTGGCTTTTATACTCTAGGAGGCAATATTCCTCTGCCCTAATCATCCCTGGGGGAGGGCATCAGACAAGTAGGGGCAGCCGTCTACACCCTGGAGCTTTCAAAATTATTCAAACTGCCCAATTCCAATCTGGTCAGCCTGTTCCCCTGTCTTACCCATTCCTTCCCATGAAAACCACCGTAAAGACTTGATCCAGGCTTTTCCATCACTCTTTCTACCTCCTGCCTGACCCAGATGCTTTTCCATGTGGTTCTGCATGGTATGTTGTATCTCTTATTTCCAGGGAATTATGAGTAAAAACTTCTTCCTTCATAGCAGTAATCTCCTGATCTGTCAGCCTCACCATGCCTGATTGAAATAGATCCCAGCTACATTAATACAGAGGATTGCTGTACTCCAGGATGACATCATCTTGACTAATCACCTCTGCAATGACCCACTTCTCAAAAAGATCATATTCTTTGGTACTGGCCATTAGGAATTTAATACAACTCACAACAGATGTCAACTGGACTTACTTTTTTGTGTTAAAAACATACGAAAACTTCCTAACATGTAGCATTGTATAGTATATAATATAATGGCAAATATATAGGGTGTGTATTGGGGAAAATGTTAGGTTTGGAAAGGACCAGAGAATAACCTAAGCATGGCACAGAGCTGAAGAAGTGATTAAAACAAGCTTTTATGTGGGTGATGACAGATTTCTAATATGACATTTGCAGTATTTGACAAATTATATCAACCTCTCTAATTTCATAATCTCTCATTAGCAGAGAGTGGGTTATACTCTCTTGGAGAATATTGCAATAGATTTCTCATTGGTGTCTCTTGTTCTTTCAAATGCATTGTCCTTTGATGTTTTTCTTTTATTACCTTTAGGTTAATACCCAAAGGTTAGGGTAATGCTAGCTTTTCCTATAGATGCATCGCAAAATCTAAGTGGTTTAACACAGTAGAAAGTTTCATTCTCATTTATGAAAATCCAAGACAGATGCCTCTACTGGGCGGGTACTTTTCTTCCCAGTGGTGATTTTGCAACTCACCCACCTTTAACATATGACTTCCAAATGGTCATAGAAAGCAAAAGAGAATGAAGAATCAGACATCGAAGCTTTTATGGGCCAGGCCTGGAGTTGCCATAGATCACTTTTTATGGACTACATCTTAGTCAAATGGCCACATCTAACTGCGAGGGTGACTGGGGAGTGTCATCCACCTGTTGGTTTAAATGAAGGAAGGATGGGCTGGTGAGCTGCAGGCAGTGTTTACTGCATGATAGTCAACTTTTTCCATGATACTCTGCAGTCTACTTTCCCAACTCAGACCTCACACTCATCCCTTTTATGAACCTGGTATAAACCAAAATGGGATATTGTTTATTCTCTACGTATTTACCTTGTATTTTTCACATCTGGGTGAATGCTCAAAATTTCCTCTACCTGAAACCCCTACTTCTTCACTTCTAGGTCTCCATGAGCAATACTGCTTATCTTTAAAGACCTAGCTCCAGTATCACTGTCATTAAGAAATGTCCCCTATACCTTCCATGACTTAAAATGAAAGGGGCAGTCCCTCTTCTGGATTTCCATAGCAAGTTATCCGTGAGGGCAGTGTTGGACAAGACAGCCATAAAAATCTCCAACATACATTATAAGTGGAATGAATGTTTATATTTATGAAACTAGAAAAATTTTTCATTAAAAATTTTATCAAGTTATGACATTTGGTAGATAAATTATGCTCTTTAATAGAAGAAAAATTATTTTGACAAGAATGAGATTATTGTACTTAAAGTTCAATCCTATTTAAATATGTAAACAGTTTCATTTATTATTTTTCTTTTCAAATTTTTATTTAAATTCTAGTTAGCTTACAATGCTATATTGGTTCCAGGAGCAGAATTCAGTGATTCATCACTTACATACAACACCCAGTGCTCATCACAATAAGTGCCCTCCTTAATGACCATCACCCATTTAGCCCAGCCCCCCCATCCCTCCATCAACCTTTATTTTGTTCTCTATAGTTAAGAGTCTCTTATGGCTTGCCTCCATCTCTATTTTTATTTTATTTTCCATCCCTTCCGTTATGTTCACCTGTATGTTTCTTAAATTCCACATATGGATGCAGTCATTTGGTATTTGCCTTTCTCAAATTTATTGCCCATAGCATAATATGCTGTAGTTCCATCCACATCATTGCACGTGGCAAGATGTCATTCTTTTTGGTGACTGAGTAATATTCTATTGTATATATCTACCACATCTTTATCTCTATCTAAACTGTTTTAGAGGAAATTATCTAAACTTTAAGAGCTAGAGGGGATAATTGAGTCAGAGGCAATAAAGGGAGAAAAAGACATCAGTTATAAGGAATATGTTTTGCCTGAAACATCATCATAGGAACAGAACTGGCAAGAAGTTCCTGAGCACCAAGAGAAAGTGGCTCTCTGATCCACAGAACTGTCCAGTTTTTACCCATGTTTGATGGATTTGTCCCTAATAATAGAAAATCTAGCTCAGTAAACTAGTTCCTCTAATTCCATGATATACAAGTAAACTTTTCTTCATACATTGACTTCTCATAAAAAAAATCTGCCTAGGAATAGAAGAATACACAGGCCACAAAGATATAAGTGTTGAACATTTGAGACTTTAATCAGTCTCTTATGATTTTACTTAACTTAGTCTTTCTGAGACTTCCCATCTCTGGTGTGCTGGTGAGAGTGTGTTTCTTAATGAGTACCAGAATCTGCTCCATGGAAAATTTATCCTCTGAAACTTCTTGGAGTTATAGTGACCTAATGAACAATATGTGTCCAACATCAATCACCTTAGGACATTCGTCACTCTCTACTTTGTGCTATAGTTCAATAGGTTTAGTGAAATTAATGTGTCACGTTAATTTTGAATACTGGATCTAGGACAGAATCACCATGATATGTACAGTGTGCAACTCATGCTTTGTTAGTGATAAGCCATAAATTTATATTTTTAAAATTTAGGAACCCACACAGATTAGGAATTCAATCACCCTTTGCTTTAGAGGAACAAACTATACCCTATGGGGCAAATATGGTCTGTGGCTTCTGTTTTTGTGCTGCTAATGAGCTAAGGATGGTTTTAACACTTTTTAAAACGTATGAATACAACAAACAAATAGAAATAAAAAGAGGAGAGAAGAATATGAAACAGAAACTGTATGTGGCCCACAAAGATAAAATATTGACTATCTAGCCTTTTATGGAAAATTTTTATTTGGGTGCTTGGGTGGCTCAGTCAGTTCAGTGTCTGACTGGCCCAGGTCATGATCTCACGGTTTATGAGTTCTGGTCTGCATCAGGCTCTTTGCTGTCAGTACAGAGCCCACTTTGCATCCTCTGTCCGCTCCCCTCTCCCCCACCTTCATGCTCGCGCGCTCTCTCTCTCTCTCAAAAATAAATAAACAGTTAAAAATTAAGAAAAAAAGAAAATGTTTTTCAACTCCTGTCTCTGATTACCAAGCCAAACTATGGCGCTCTTATAATTTAACAATTATATTGTTATGTGACTAGTTTCCTGTAATTACATGTATTCCTTAGGAAATGTCCTTTCCATGTGAAAGAAACTTTCTGAAAAGAATGTGACTTATAAACTTCCACAGATTAACCTGTGTTTTATTTATCAGAAGCTAAAAGAAACATTTTAGTTAGCCTCTTACTACCTCCAAATAAATGCACTCTAATCATTATGTTTAAACAGTCTTTCATTGGTTCCAAATTAACACATTTTATGTTATTTTCACTGTAGTTAATGTAATTAATTTGAATGTACATCTTAGCCCAGTACTTACAGTTAAGATTACTTAGTGATTTCTTCTCAGAATAAATAAATGAAAACAAGTAAATGATTTTAGTTTATAAGAGAACAAGTAAATAAGAGAACAACTAAATGATTTTAGTTTAGATAGTTCTATACTAAATATAGCTATACTTCTAATTTTGCTCTAATTTTACCATTCCAATTATAAAAAGAAAACAAGAATTATGTGTTACTTAACCCTAACATATGCTTTCATTTGCCTTTACTTTTTCTTACGTAAACCATGTTTATATTGACATTAGAAATGGCCTTTTTGACTTATTTTAAAAGTCACTTGAAGGAGAAGCATATTAAGGCTGATTTGTTTAATGATGTGGGAATAAAGCCTGACATTTTAGAGACTTATTAGTTCTAAGAAAAGAAACTCTCTTAAGTGAAACATCACTAATGTGTTTCCAAAAGGTCAACAATTTATTACTTTATATAACAGGTGGATCAGAGCCACTTGATCTGGGCTAATCAATTGCTTTTTTCCTTTAATCTTCTTGATTTAAAAATCATTACAGGAAGACCTATGCATATGGAAATGTAGCAAGTTAGCATGAAAAGATGGATGCATATAAGTTTTGTTGTTGTTTTTGTTCTTTTATGGAACAGGGATTGATAAATGGTTAGAGCAAAGACCAAGTTGTGGTGAGCAGGTGGGTTGGTGCCTCATTTGGTGGTCCACTATTATCTTCTACCCAACTTGTCTTCTTCCTTTGTCTTTTGCAGTCCACTGGGAATAATTGAATAAGCGATTGTCAGGCCTTTTTTGTATTTGCAATAGAAAATAGTAGTTCTCAGGGTGTCTAGGTGGCTCAGGCTGTTGAGCATCTGACTCTTGATTTCAGCTCACGTCATGATCTTATGGTTCATGAGACTGAGCCCTGTGTGCTGACAGCGTGAAGCCTGGTTGGAATTCTCTCCCCACCCCCTCTCTGCCCCTCCCCTTCTCACGTTCATTCTCTCTCTCTCAAAATAAATATTTTTAGAAGAGAAAATAGTTTTTGGAGGAGAAAGCTACATACTGCATTGCTGTTAAAATACTTCTCTATTGCCACAACATCTTGGAGAATTACTGTTTGTGCAGCCATAATCACGTCATATCTAAAAGACTATTTGCAGGGCAGAGAAAATTGAAGAATGATGAATAGGACACGTTGCTTAGGTATGTGTTGCCAGAGCCAGGAGTCGTTTGTTTGAATTAAAAATAATCAAACTAGATTTATAAAGGGAACAGGAGATGGAGGAGTTTGCTGAAAGTGTACTGAGTGATCTTATATACTCTAGAACAAGAAATTCAATAATATCTCTGATGCAGTTTTGAATGGTGGTGGTAGGGGTCTGAAGCTGATAGCCAAGAAAGAATTCTTGAGACATCTTTGGTGCAAAAAGGTGATTTTATTAAGGCATCAGGGCAGGACCTGTGGACAGAAAGAGATGCACTGGGATTGTGAGGAGTGACTGATTATATACCTGGGAAGTAGGGAGACAAGGAAAACGGGAGGTTCCCAAAAGGGGTTTCATAACCTAAAGAGGACTGCTAACGTACTGGAGGCTTAGCTATTGTCAGGCTAAGGTTATTTTTTCCCTCTAGCAAAGCATTAACATTAAGACATCCCTGGAGAAATGTTATACTCACTATTTGCCTCAAGTGTTCATCAGTGGGATGCAGGTTATAAAGAAATTTAATTTTATTTACCATTTCCTTTTGCCTTTGTTCCCCACATCATTATAGAGGGGAGGGTGATGTTAGGGCTCCAGGAAACTGAGTCTATGGATTTCTGGAGGTTAGGCTTGATAAGATTGTCCTTTTCTTATAATTTACTAAGACATTTATAAACTGTTGGGGACTCATATCCTGCAAGGCTATGATCTCTGCCAGTTAACTGTTGGCTTTTTCCTTTCCTTTGTCCTTGGGCAGCCAAGAGTGCTTAGGAATGTCAGAAGTATCCCAGATGCTTCTGGGATACGCTTGTGCTTTGCCCTCAGCTTACCTTTGGCTCCCTCCTCATCCCTGTAAGATTGTGTCCAAGCACTAGGTGGCGCTCAGGAACCACTGGAAGACTTCTTGCCCACTCCCACTCTGTACCACCCTTTAACATCACTCTCTCTTTCCCTACCCTCTCTCCTGGTCGTTCCTGCTGCTGCTCCCTGTTTCAAGGCAACATTCTCCTTTCTCTATAGATTTGATTTCTTGGTATCAAATCCAAGGAGACTATATCCAGTTGCTTCTTTTGCTCTGTATCTCCTCCTCCTTCAGCTACCCAATGAAGCTCTAACTTTACTCTGAATCTACATTCCAGATGCTAACATGAGAGAATCAGATTGAGTAGGCAAAGGGTTAACAGTAGGCAGGAAGCAGTGGCTCCAGCCTGCTCTGCAGCCCCCTTGGCTTCAGGGCTCCCCTTAAAAGTGCTTGGTCCTCCTACTCCTCAAAGTGTTCACCATGCCCCTGCCCCAGCTGCAGATACTGGTGGAAGACTGTAGCTGAGGGCAGGATAAACCCCTTCCAGATCTGCCCACCATGCTAGGTGCCATGAATGGAGTCTCACAAACTGTTCCCAGCTCCTGACAAAGTCCCACTAAAAAAAGACAAAAATCCTTGATGGCAACCCAGTCAGGACCCCTCTCACTCTTGTGAGCTTTGTACTTAAGCTCAACAAACTATCACTTTGCTCATTGCTGTTCACCAGATTCATTCTCAGACTCCTTGAGACAAGGACCGGTGTCTCTCCCACCCACCTGTAACAGCATTGTTCTTGTTTGAGCCAACTGCCCACTTGCGACAGGAATGCACCACAATCTCTGGGGTGAAGTTACATGATCCCACTGACTGCCAGAAAGTCCAGGGAACCAGATTATCTGTAAAGTTGGGAGCCTAGACTGAGAAGTGTGACTACTGACATTTGCATATTCAGGACATTTATTTGGTTTCCCAGTCACTGGGAACATTGAGGAATATTCATTCATTCACCAAATGCTTTATTGAGCATCTGGCGTGTGCTGGAGTTAAAACAATGAGTAAGATACAGTTGTGTCTTTTAAGGACCTTATAATCTACTGGGATTGACAAGTCTGCAACCCTTTCCTTCCACAGAAATCAGTTCTTCAGCCTAGTGAGCACAGGGCACCCATGTGAAGAGTTTTGGAGGACTCAGATGATTTTCTGCTAAAGCGGTGAGACAGAAGCCACCTCTTAAAAGAGGTACAGAAATTAGCCAGATGGAGAAAGTTGGGGGAACCCATACAGAGAAGGATACATTTCAGGATCTAAGTCCATTTGATTAAGATCAGTTGTCAGAAAGAATAATTTATCAAAAAGCCAGTTCACCAGAGGATCATTGTGGTAAACTTGCCTATTATCAAAACTTACTTTAAAGCATATCATCCTTGCAATACTAATACATTCAATACATATCAATATGAATATATTATTTTTATGGATACATACTGAGTTTTTTAAATTTTATCAAACTGATCTTTGATGAAATTGATATTTAGTAAATTTGTAATTCAGTGCTTTAGCCTTTGGGTTGTTGGGGAGGAAGACCCTCTTCTGTACTTCAGAGTCCTTCTATCTGTACTTAGGCTCAATCAACATGAGACAGATTAACAAGAGAAAATAAAATTTAATAGGGCATTTACAGGGAACCAACACAGACTGGAGATTCCAAAGACAGTGAGGCAACTTGAAGCTTATATCAGCTAAGAAGAGGAGGTCTGAGGATTGAAAGAGGTGGAAGGCCATTCATAGGAAAATGAAAGGAGATGTTTTGAAAAACAAAGGCTGCTCTATTGTGCAAATAAGTTTCCTAAGTAAAGGGGAATCTCTGTTAAAACTCTCTTCCTGGGGCGCCTGGGTGGTTCTGTAGGTTAAGCTTCTGACTTCTACTTGGGTCATGATCTCCTAGTTCTTAAGTTCAAGCCCTGCCCCTATGGCTCTGCTGAGAGTTCAGAGCCTGGAGCCTACTTTGGAGTCTGTGTCTTCCTCTTTCTCTGTTCTGTGACTCACACTCCATCTCTTTCCCTCTCTCTCTCAAAAATAAATAAACATTACTGATAAAAAGCTTTCTTCTTGGTACAGCCTCTCCTTTCTGATGTAAATTTAGACTTAGAGGACTGAGAAGAAGGCTGTTCCTGCATCTTCTTGATTTTGATTACTTAATTCAAAATAATACTCATACCAAAGTGGCCCATCTTGGAGTAGGCTGCCCTTGGTCCCTGTAGGGAGGAAGGAAGAGTATGAGGAGAGAAGTTCTTGCTCCTTGTGGCCAGAGCATAAAGTATGAAGTAGACAGAGGAAGATGATTGGGGAGCGAGAAAGGAGAAGGGGGTATAAATGAATTACCTCTCAGTAGGCTTTTATGTACTGACAAGAGTTAATATCTAAAAAATATGTATAATAAAATATAACGCCAGATATTTTATATTAATTTTATATTTAGCCATATCTATTTCATTCCAACGGGTTGTAGGCTTCTTGAGATCAAGAAAACTATTTTTTTTCTTAACTTAAATCACCTCGGATTTGGTATGGTATTTCAGTCTACACACATTTTCTTCTCTTTCAGCTTTATAGGTTCTTTGAGTGATCAGTAAATATATTTTAACTGACTAAGCCCTTATGCTCATTAATGTTAAGTATAATTAGACTTTATTAATTCCCAGTTCACTTGTGGATGCTTCTGTTCCTTCAGAGATACAAACAGAGGAATGTTACACAAATTTCATTATTTTTTTATGCCTTCATAAATAGAAAAAAATGTCCCTCTTACATTAGTGACTTAAGACATTAATCAATGTAAAAGAATGACATGCGTTTAACTATTGGCGCTACATCTTATTATTAATGCAGGTCTCTAAATGATTATTAAGCACAGCAAGTGATTACCGCTCAATGACTCCTTCCCTTTACTTCCACAGGATCTTTTCCCAGGGCTTAGCTGATATAAATAGTTTGAAATTAGCTCTTTCGTTTTCTATAGATTTCTTTCATTGCAAACATCTTGGTACTTAGGGAGATACAATCCAGAATATGATACTTTAAATTGAATAAAATGAATATAATTATGGATAAAGGAGTGCTGAAGGTATCTAGAAATTAAGATCAGAAATTACCTATATCCCATTACCATGGTAAACAGTTGGTTTTCCAAAATGAATATTTTTGCTTAAACATTCTCAGTGGTAAGATTGAATATTTAACTGCCTTATAATTTCTACATATACCCTGAGTTGACTTTATGTATAGGTTTGTACTGTTGTTTAATTAAGTGAAACTCAAAAAAGAATAAGAAATGATTGTTCTATTAAAGACTAACTCACAAATGAAAGTCACATAGATTACAACAGTTGGGTCAGCAGTAACTTGATGTTTTGCTAGTGTTTTCAAAAATAAATGTAAAGGAATAAAGTTATTTCAGGAATACTTCTGATGAATAATCTTGGAAAAAAATTGCTAGTGCAGAGGAAAGAAACATGTTTGCTTACAGTTCATGCTTATAGTTTTCTTCCCAAGCCAACTTTATTATAAAAATATGCTAATACAGGGACATGTGGGTGGTTCAGTCAGTTGAGCATCTGACTTTGGCTCAGGTCATGATCTCATGGTTCCTGGGTTTGAGCCTTGTGTCGAGATGTGTGCTCATAGCTCAGAGCCTGGAGCCTGCTTCAGATTCTGTTTCTCCCTCTCTCTGCCCCTGCCCTGCTCACACTCTGTCTCTCTCAAAAATAAATAAACATTTAAAAAATTTAAAATGCTGATATAAACAACATAAACCAGATATAGAATTGAGGAATTTGAAAGCATTAGTAATGAAATATGCACAATGATTTTCATAAATATGAATGCCTTTAAAGTGTTGAATCAGTTCCTATTGTGCTTGGCAATCTCTTTAACTAGCTTCCAGTAGTAAGTTTATTCTAACAGCTTATTGAATTTGTATTTACAAGGCTAAGCATGAATGGGAACATTTGTGACATGGCTTTGAGAAGCTTTCTGTTTTGGAAGTTTCAGCTTTTCAAGGCAAGGTATCATATCTGCTCTTCTTTCTGTAACTATTGCAAGATATATATAGCACAATGTTTTGTTCACATTGTACCTTGAGTAAATATTATGTGCTGACTGAATGGATCTGAGAAGCAGGATGCTTTTACGGCCTGTACTTCTCCAATATAGTACCATTGTCACTGACACCAGCTGGCCATATCAAAGACTGACACTTAGCATTTATAGTCTCATAAAATGGGGATCACCTTGGAATCTGCAAGTGGAACTATAAACTGGCAACAAACATTACACAACTGGCAACAAAGATTCCCCAGTTTCTAATTATAAGGCCATCACATGATTCTCTAGGAGTCTTCTCAGCTTTAAGGACTGTGATCCAACTTTCTTCCTTGGTTTTGTCGGCTTGTAAATTTTGGAAACTGTTGACCATTACTCATCTGATGACTGATAACACCTATCAGAAAGCTGTCATTCACGATGAACAGTTTCAAGGACCTGAGGTCCTTGTTGTAGCTTACCTGACCCTGACACACTTTCTTGGGAGGCACCAGGAGATTCTACTACCATTTCTTTGTAAATTCCTTCTGCTTGCTTCTGAGATGAAGGAGACATGGCTGAATCTGAACTTTTCCCCAGATGCTCTATCAACTTTTTTCAAAGATCTTTTATGAGATGAGCAACAGAATCCAGGAAAAATGGTTTCCATAGAGTTTATTTTAAAAATATTTTTAATGTTTATTTATTTTTGAGAGGGAGCTAGGATGTGATCAGGGAAGGGGCATAGAGAGAGGGAGACACAGAATCCAAAGCAGGCTTCAGGCTTTGAGCTGCCAGCACAGAGCCCAACGTGGGGCTAGAACTCACAAACCGGGGGATTATGACCTGAGCCAAAGTCGGACGCTTCACTGACTGAGTCACCCAGGTGCCCCACAAGCCTTATTTTAATGGAGTTAACCCTTACACCAACTCAGTAAAGTGTCAGTAGTTAACTATTATTGTATAGATTAAAAAATAATAATAAACTTGAAGAGAAGGTAAGTAATCAGTCTGAAGTTTGGTAGGTCCTGAGTTTGCTGGTCTTGAATCAGAAATAAAGACTTTAATGGAAAAGCCACCATGATAATGAAGTTTTGGGGTGATGGTGGTGTGGTCCAGAGCCGATGGCCAAGAAAGAATTCTTGAACACTTCTTTGGTGCAAAAAGGTGATTTTTATTAAAGCATGGAAATAGGACCCATGTGTAGAAAGAGCTGCCCTACGGTTATGCTGCGTAACTCATTATATACCCTCAGGTTGGGAAGGGGTCATGGATAGAATATTCTCTAAGGAATTTTAGGAGCAAGGTTTCCAGGAACTTGAGGAGCTAGATGTTGCTAGGAAAATACCATTTGTTACTGTTTAATTAAGACCTCAGTCATGAGACACTTCAGATGTGTATGAGGAGGCCAGAAGCTTGGAGTATGATTGCCAGCACATATCTTGGGGCAGTTGAGATAAAGGAAGTAGACTTACAGGGTCCTTGAGGTTGGGATACTGTTAGGCTAAGGTTCTCTTTTGACCCTAGCAAAGTGTCATCATCAAGGCAGCTGAGCTCCTAGAAGGAGGTCATTCTGCCCTTTTCAAGGACTTGTCAGTGGGCTGTAGGCAGTAAGGGAATTTAATTTCTCATTTGCCTTAGTTTCCCACATTACCATGGCAAGCACTTAAACCACTATTCTTTGTTCTTGGGTAGCCAGGAGTGTTCTAAGAATATCACACAGATCCCACCTGGGGTGGGGGTAAGGGGTAGGGTGCCAGCCTGTATTTTGCCCTTAGCTTGCCCCAAGCTCCCTCATCAAAGAGAACATTTAAATAAATTTTGTGAAGCCTCATTTCATATCTCAGTTTGTCTAAAACACCCACCTTTTTGTTGATGTTTATTTTTTTTCTGTGTAGCAGCTGAGTAACTGATTTTCCTCATACTTAACTTCAAAGGAGAATTGTAAAAATAATTCTATTTGTCTAAATCATCCAATTAAAATGACTTCTTTTTATCAGGATATATTTCTTTTATATCAGGATAGCATCTTCTACATTATCCTTTTTCATATGTGAGTAAAAACTTTTTATGACTAGAAGAGTAGGAAAATAGTGTTTGGATATTATATAAATTTTGAGAATTCAAACCCAAATGAAGCAACATGTTTATTTTAAACATCTTCATACAGTTGCATCTACCATATTGCCATGTTTAAAACTGAATAGAAAATGAATTGACCTCTTTCCCTTAATTTCCTAATCAGACTTATCACTGGAAATTCTCCTAGGGCTGTGTGGTGTCATGTTCAGGACATCGATTTTAGAGGTTTCTGTTCTCACAGCTTCTAATCTTATGATCTGGGTGGACCTTTCTGTGCCCTCTTTTACAGTCTTTACCATAAAATCAGAAAACTATTAATATGTATTCTATAGAGTTTCTTTGATGATTAAATGCATTGGGGGAAGATAGAGTCTTAAAAGAGTTTATAGCATATTATAAATATCCATAATGTTAAATATTAATTGCTTTTCTTTTTATTTGAGTTTCCATAAAACTCCACATTTTATCCTTTTTCCTATTTAAAGTATAATTCATAAATTATGCCTATACATCACATTTATGCATATCTTTGGTTAACTACATATTAATTCTCTTCAATTCTTGACCTTACAGTTAGCCATATCTCCTTTAAGTCAAGTCTCTTGCTTAAAAAGATACATTAAGGGGTGCCTGGGTGACTTGGTTCGATAAGAGTCCAACTCTTGATTTCGGCTCAAGTCATCCCAACATTGTGGGATGCAGCCCTGCATTGGGCTCTGCACTGATCATGGAGCCTGCTTAAGATATTCTCTCTCTCTCTCTCTCTCTGTCTCCCTCCCTCCTTCCCCTGCTTGTGTACTCTTTCTTCAAAAACAACCAAATTAATTAATTAATTAAACGCTGTTTTATTTTAGGAAATTTACTTAAAAATTTTGGCTTCAGTTTTCCCATCTGAACAATGAGGATAACAATGAGACATGTCTTCCTGGATGAGCATTATGCCTCTCCAGTAGTCAGAATGTGCATGTGCTAGATCCCTTCCTCTTGCCCTTTGTCAGTGTACATTGTGAACTTCTACAGTAATGGCAAATCTGAAGTCAGCAAGTCTAATTCCTGGACTCTCCGAACCTGCCAAGTGGAACTTTAAACTTTGAATATTTCCCTGGCCTGGCATCTTAGTATTTTGCAGGGACAAACACTCCCTTTTTGGATAGCTCTTGCATTCAGCCTTATTGTCAATCATTGTTGTTAATGATGCTGCCTATTTAAGTATGAATTGAATAAAACATTCAAATCATGTTATTTATAACTTGTGCATTTCCTTTCACACATTTCTCTGATCTGAGATGTAAAATGTAATCTTCATTGGGCAGACAATTGCAGCTTGTTGAAACAAAGGGATAGAAAAGGAAGGGGAAAACACTTCAGACCAGAAAGTGACAAAGAAGAATGTGGAGATGGGATTATGGGATGTGATGTTTTGTGTCATTGGTTTTGTTCTCTTATTTTTTTCAAATCTCAGAATTAAGAAATTCTAGGATTTTCAGAAATTTGAGAGAAGCAAGGCATATGAGATCTAGTCAATGAAGAGTGATACGTGTAATGATCAATGATCATGAAGTATGTTGAAAAGCAGTAGATGGTGTAAAAGTTTTGTTTTTGCAGATGTCAAAAAGGATAGGGTTTTTTTAAATGTGCAGCAACAAGGAAGTTGCTATTCTTTCCTTCAATTCATCTGCAGCATAAGGACAATGTAGTAAATTTAGAAACCGCCGTTTTCTATTTAAAAGAAACGATGAAATCTAACTTGAGGAAAGGAAGTTGATGATGAGGTACATTCTCTCAAATAAAGGTTGAGGGAAGTTATTTGTTGAGTTGTTTACTTTTATATGAAATGTGTGTTTTATTGCCAGGCTTTTCTGCCATGTACATATTTTTTAAAATACTAGTACAAGTATGTGGTCATTTGTTTAAATTTTGTGGTAGCATGAAACACAGGAGAGAAAAACAGTATAAAAAAATCTAAAAGGCAATTTTAAGCATGACAAGCCAGAGCAATGCTTTTGTTGAGATAAACTTTTTTTTATTCTCTTGCTGTACAATACTTGCAATTCAATAATACAACAAAACCCAACACCTCTCTCATTTTCCATATCTCTTCTCAGAAAGCTTATTTACACAAACAAGGGCTCATCAATTATCTCCTATGTATAAAAGACTCAGAACTCTCTTTCACAATATGCTTTGTACCAGATCATTAATTATCCTAAAGCTATCTCTCACTGAATGTCCTTTCACAAATCAAACTTAATATGTCTTTGCTGCAAATATCAGTGTGCCTCAACACCATAAATTGAAAGTCTTCTTCCTTCTAAATGTGTAGTCAGTAAAAGTCTCTTTCTTATCTTTAAACTTAATCTTATTTTTAAATTTACTTGCTGATCTTGTCAAATTGAGATATTAGGAGCTCTTTGTTTATTTGGTTCTCTTTTCTTAAGATTCTTTGGTTCTCATCGCTTAAATATTCTTATATCTTTCTGATTCCATAAACATTTATTCTCTTCCCCAGCCTTTTAATCTGGGTTATCAAAACATTTTACTTTGCTTGGGGCATCTGGATGGCTCAGTCACTTAAGTTAAGCATCTGACTTTGGCTCAGGACATGATCTCATGTTTAGTGAGTTCGAGTGCTGCATCGGGCTCCAAGTCAGGCTCTGTGCTGACAGCTCAGAGCCTGGAGCCTTCTTGAGATCCTGTGTTTCTCTCTCTCTCTGCCCCTTCCCCCACGCCCCCCACATACACACACATATACACACTCACTCACTCTCTCTCTTTCTCAAAAATAAATAAAAACATTTATTTTTTTAATAAAAAAACATTTAACTTTGCTTTACAAATTATATATAAGCACTTAATGAATACATACTGGTTGAGTAGTGCCACATAAATAGAAAGGGTAAAATATAAAAGTAGATCTCTTTTTCTGACTATGACAGAGTAGTTTGTATCAAGCCAATCTTGCTTTCAAGCACAACTGTGAAAGCAGCATAGAATCACAACAGAAGGCTGTTTGAAATTGGAACATAATAAAGGAAGGCAGGACTTCCAGAGGCAAAATTGCTCAGAAGAAGAAACCAAAAACAAATGAGACAGATATTGTAATCAGGTTTTGTTCATCAAGGCATGTTTCTAATCCTGAACTGTGGGGAGTCATAGGTCCCAGAGACTGAACAGAATGAAGGTACAGAGGCTGAAATTCTGAGTGCTTCTGGCCACCGAGCTGGGACATTAACATGGGAATTCATGGTCTGAAGGGAAACTTGAGGTAAATCTGAGTCTCCTGAGGACTTACACCCTAGAAGTAAGGGCCAAAAGCTTGGAATCTCATCTCATTTTCTGAGTCAAGAGGATCTGCCTCAATTCCAATTGAAGGCCAGAAGAAAAGTAATCTCTGGGGGAGACCTCTCTCTTTTGGAGCCCCTATAGATTATTCTATGCATTTCCCACCATTCAATAAAAATTTTCAAGTATATCAAGATAACCAAAACCCAGGAAAAAGGGTAGAGCTCTAGACTACAGATTATTCAGATACTGGAGAGATAAAATACAACTGACGTTGATATGTGGACCAAAATAAATGATATGATGTAAAATTTCACCAGAGGACTGGAATCTATAAAAACAAGTTAACCTCAAATTTTATAACTGAAATACATAATCTTTATTCTTTTTATTCTTTTTTTTTTTTACAGATTTTTTAGGATTTTATTTTTAAGTAATCTCTACACCCAACTTGAGGCTCAAACTCACAACCCCAAGATCAAGAGTCACATGTTCTACAGACTGAGCCAACCAGGCACCTCTGAAATAGATAATCCTTACCTAAGAGCTCAATAAATGGATTCAACAGGCATTTGGTAAAGCTGAAGAGAGGTTTTCTTTTTGTTTTTGAATTGTCGTACAACTCAGTAGAAATATATGCAGTGAAGCACTGGTACAAAACTAAATGGTAAATATGCAGGAAAAACAGGATGGAGATATTTAGTTCACTGAGAAAAGTTCTAATGGTGTAAGGACAGTCCTAGAAGAAGAGGAAAGTGGGTCTTGAATAGAAATTATGTAGATTAAAAACGTTAAATTACTTATAATGTTTGGGTAATAGATTTCTTAATGTAAATTATAAAACTGCAAAAATTTTAGTAGATATTTTAGAAGAACATCTGTATGAATGGACTCAAGTGTTCTTAATATGTTACTAGAAGCAGAGTCCATTGAAGACAAAAATTGATAAATTCAATTTCATCAAAACTTAAAATCTTTGCTCTGCAAAAGACCATGTTGAGAGAATGGAAAGACATCCTATAGACTGGCAGAAAATATTTGCAAAGCACATACCAACACACAGTTCTGGCTGCGTTTGATATGTGGACCCAGTGCAAAATGAAAACACAAATCTTTTATTCAAAAACCAGGAGAATAGTGTCATTAAGTGTACTAACATAAAACTTGCCTGTCTTTCATGGTTTCCCTCTCAATATTCATGGTATTTTTAAAAGACTTTTTTTAGAGTAAGTTTAAGTTCATAGCAAAATTGAGACGAAGGTACAAAGATTCCCCGTGTACTCTGTGTCCCCACACATAAATCATCTCCACTGTTATCAGCATCCCCTACCAAAATGGTACACTGGCTATAATCAATGAACTTACATTGACACATCATGATCACCAAAGTCCTTAGTTTACCTTAGGGTTCACCCTTCGTGTTGTCTATTCTGTGAATTTGAACAAATGTATAATGGCATGTATCCATCAGTATAGTATTTTATGGAGTATTTTCAGTGCCCCAGAGTCATTTGTGTTCTGTCCAGGCATCCCTCCACTTCCCCTCCAACTCTGGGTAACCACTGATATTTTTTTCTGTCTCCATAATTTTGCCTCTGTACAGAATGCCATATAGTTGGAATCATATAGTATACAGCTTTCTCAGATTGGATTCTTTCTCTTAGTAATATGTGTTGAAGCTTCTTCCATGTATTTTCATGGCTTCATAGCTCATTTCTTTTTAGTACTGAATAATATTCTGTTTTCTGGAAACATCATAGTTTATTTTAATCCATTTACCTGTTGAAAGTTATCTTGGTTGCACCCCAATTAGGGCATTTATAAATAGAGCTGCTATAAATATCCATGTGCAGATTTTTGTGCGGACATACATTTTTAACTTCTTTGGGTAGATGATTGCTGGATCAAGTGGCAATAGTATATTTAGTTTGAAAGAAACTGTCAAACAATCTTCCAAAGTGTCTATACCAATGTGCACTCCCACCAGCAATGGATGTGAATCTGTTGCTCCACATCCTCACCAGCATTTAGTGTGGTCAGTGATCTGGATCCGGGCTCTTCTAATAAATGCCACATGATGTCTCATTGTTGCTTTAATTTGCATTTTCCTGTTGATATAGGACATGGAGCTTTTATTCATATACTTACTTGTCATCTGTGTATCTTCTTTGGTGAGATGTTTTTTAAGGCCTTTGGCTCGTTTTTAAATAAGATTGTTTGCGTTCTTACTGTTTTACGAGTTCTTTGTGTGTCTGTGTGTATACATATATACATAAACACCTATATGTGTGTGTGTGTGTGTGTATAAATGTATATGTGTGTGTGTGTTGGCACTCTTATTAGTTTCATTTATTTAAGCAATAATTGGAGGATTGCATGTAAACAGTGAGATTACTGACAATTATCAGAGTAAGTACTCAGGCTTATTTAGAAAAGGACTTTATGTTTTCATATATTTTGGATAACAGTTCTTTCTCATAATTAGCTCTTGCATATATTTTCTTCTACTCTGTGGCTTGCCTTTTCAGTTTCCTGACATGATCTTTTATAAAGTAGGAATTTTTAAATTGAACAAAGTCCCATTTATCAATTATTTTTTTCATAGACTGTGCCTTTGGTGTCATATCTAAAAATCATAAAGCAATTTTCATGTATATGAATTTGACGGGGATGAGAGAGAGTTTGCTTTTCCAGTTTTCTGGCAAGCAGCACTTCTAAATCTCTTACCTGTGGATATTAAGTGGGGTAAACTTTTCTCCTTCTTTTGGTTAAAAAAATGTTCTCTTTCTTGTAAAAGTTCCTCCAGGAGAATGGCATATTATTGAGTTGATAATCTTATTTACCAAGGTTGGTCCGTCTTCACATATTTTGTTTTGACTGTTGATTAACATTTCTAAGATAATGGAGAGAAAACTATGGTTCCACTAATGAACTACCCTCAGAACCAAGTAGAAAGAAGCTGCCTCTGTGGAGGGGGAGGTGAAGGGAACTGATGTTGCAGGGGTGAGGGGTGAGCAGCTTCACTGGAGGGAAATCCTTTGGATGTATGTATCCTCTATATGGCTGCAGTGTATGGTGAATGATGATAAAAATGGGGTGAGAATCCTCTGTGCTCCCCCTGTTCTTCTCTGCCCTGCTGTTCTAGTGTCTTTATTTGTTATAATCTCCTGCTCCCTTGAGAACCTACATACTATAACCTGGCTCAGGGCAGAGAAGGCAGTCTCCACTTTTCACAAGCCCACGACTCATTCTATGACAGAGCACAACACCCAACAGATTGTAACTTCTCCTGGGTACTTGGATGAGGTATCACTCAATGTGCTGTGGCACTAGGATCCCAGAGCAGGGATAGCCATCAATATTCCCTAACCCAAGATAAATCAGGGTGCATGTGCCGGAGCCTGATCCTTGTCCCCATCAAAGGTGGGGGAAAATGCATCCCTTCCCCTTCCAACGCAAAACTGCTACTCTTGGGGCGCCTGGGTGGCTTAGTCGGTTAAGCGTCCGACTTTTGCTTAGATCATGATCTCGCGGTTCGTGGGTTCGAGCCCCGCGTCGGGCTCTGTGCTGACTGCCAGCTCAGAGCCTGGAGCCTGTTTCTGTCTGTGACTCCCTCTCTCTCTGACCCTCCCCTGCTCACGCTGTCTCTCTCTCTCTCCTAGAAATAAATTTAAGAAAAAAAACCCTGCTACTCTTGATAGAGGGTGCAGTGTGGAGTCAGGGAGGGGATGGCAGAGCTTGGAACACCATGGGGTGGGAAGTGGGCCGCTAAGGACTCATACTGGAGAGTATGCACAATGGTGGCATCTAAGCCAAAGCCATAAGCACCCACCTCCCTGACGCATGCTTCGTTCTCCTGTTGGAGTTCACTTGCCAAACACAAATCCAAAGACTGAATTAAGAATGTCAAGACAATAAGTGCAGAACATTAGACTCCAAAAACAAGGTCCTCCTGAGTGTGAGGACTCCTTCACTTGCATGGGTTAAATGCTCTTGAGGCTGGGTCTGCCAACAAAACACTTGTTTCCAGAATATGTAAATATATGGTGTATGTATATATATTTTTACATTTTAACTCCTAAATTTCTTTTAACTCCATTGAGAATATGATTTTTTAAAAATCTGGGTTATGAAAATATTCTTAAGTAGATTTAAAAGCCATGAAAATATTGTAAGTTTTGGTAATTATAACTGGATAGTTGTCACAAGATAGCACAGCTTGTCCTTGGTTCTGTTCCCCTAACCATCCCTGCCACAGTGGACTTGTTTCATTTTCATGTTAGAAATAAAATATATTGATTTATGTCTAAGTTGCTTACAATTTTACATCCTTATTACATAATTCATTACTTCACCTATCCAGTCTTCCACTTAGGGTTGGCCTTGAATCTATAGGATTTATGACCAATGGATTATATCTAGTTGAGTTTAATATTTTTTATTACCCTGTAAATAGAGTTGGCATCTTTTACATTACACACACTTATATTCTCAAAACTCCATCCAATAGACTCAAACAGATACTTCACTAAAGAGGCTATATAGATTATATATAAGCACATGAAAATATGGTTCCACTAAACATCTATTAGAATGACTAAAGTTAAAAAATACAATCCTAAGTGCTGATAGAAATTTGGAGTAATTGGAACTCTCATCAATTGCTGGTGGGAATTCAAAATGGTAGTTTCTTTAGACAACAGTTTATGGTTTGCTCTCAAGTTAAGCATACACTTGATTCAATATGGCTCCTATGTATTTACTCTACAGAAATGAAAACTTATGGGCACACAAAAACCTGTACATGAGTGTTTCATGAAGCTCTGTTTATATCAGCCCAAATTTGAGAAAACCCAAATGTTCTTCAACAGGTGAATAGGAAAGCAAACTGGCAGAATCAAACAGTGGAATACTTGCCAACAGTAAAAAGGAATAAAGTATTGATACATGTAGCAACTTAGAAGAATCTCAAAAGTATTATCCCGAGTTAAAAAGATAGTCTAAAAATGGTATACAGCTTTCCATTCCTTTCATATTACATTCTTGAAAAGACAAAAGCAGTTAAAAAGGACGGATCAGTAGTTGCTGGGAGTAACAAGTATATGGCTACAAAGGGGTTACTCAAGAGAGTTTTGGGGGTGATGAGAATGTTTTATATGCTGATTATAGACAGTGGTGGCTACACAAATTTACATAGGTGTTAAAATTAATGACATTTTACACAAATGAAATGCACTTATAATGTATGTTGACTAAAAAAAAATCAATGGATTAAAAACTAAAAATATAAATGGAAATAGAATAAATCTTTCTATGATAATCAGCCAGCTATTTGGGGGAAATTTTGTCAACTTAAGTCCTAACTCTACACTGTGCACCAAAAATAGATTTCAGATTGAATTATAACAACAAACAAACAACCAACAAAAAACTTAGGGGAAAATTATAGTTGCCTATTTTCTAAAACCTGGAGGGAATCACACACAAAAAAAAACCCACCTACAAAAATGTAGTTTTATTTATTTTATTTATTTATTTATTTATTGGTTTATTGTACTACAATTTTGTCAAAATAGCCCATGCAAAATTAAAAATAAATTTAAAATATCAATAACTGTAGTCTAATAGTTAATACTCATTGAACAAGAGAATTTTAAAATTCCTTTCTTAAAAAATAAATTTATTTATTTAGACACAGAGAGAAAGAGAGCATGAGCAAGGAGGGGCAGAGGGAGAGGGAGAGAGAGAATCCCAAGGAGGTTTTGTGCTCATAGCACATGCCAGATGCAGGGCTCAACGTCATGAACTGAACCATGAAATCATGACCTGAGCCAAAACCAAGAGTCAGACACTCAATTGACTGAGCCAGATGCCCCTAAAATTGCTTTAAAAAAGAAATAAAGACTCCTATATTGCCTTGTACACATGGATAAGGTACAGCAATATATATTTCAGAGAGGAAATGCTAATAAAAACATACAGAGGTGCCCTACCTCCTAATAAAATAAAAATAAAAATATTCATAGCTATATGTTATAACTTTTACTCATTTCATAGGAAAAATTAAGCAAAAAATATAGTATCTGACACTAATAGGAGTGCAGTGAAACTGACATTCTCGCATCTTCTTAACTGCAGTATAAAAATGGGTATAGCCATTTTAAAAAGTATGTAACAGACATGAAAAATCTAAGTTGTTCATAGTCCTTGAAGCAACACTTAACATCTTTATGACTCTACTTTAAGGAAATTATCCAGAATATATACAAAACAATGTAAATATCAAAAGGTTTTTATTGTCGCTCATTTATAAAAGTAAAAATTACAAAGAGCCCTAATACGTAATGAATATTGCACTCATTCACAATGTTCCATGAAACACTTATTCAATAGCTTTGTGATAAGAAGATTTGATAGCCAAATAAATTAGGAAAATCCTGCATACTATATTCTTCATTTGTAAAGTTACAACAAAAATCTGCACTTTAAAGTTTCTTAGATGTCTGTCAAACAGGAAATAGTTTTGTTTACCTTTGTTTAACCCAGATTTTTAAATTTCTCCTTAGATCTTGTATTTACCGTGTAATAACTGGTAATATCTTATATATGAATTTGGGAAAAGCAGTGTTAGAAGAATTGCATTAAGTTTTTCTCTATTTCAAAACTGGTATGATTGTGTTACTTTATAATAAAAAAAACATAAAAAATGACTAAACTCAAATTACTCTTAGATAAGTTCATAATCTATTGGAGAGAGAAAGCCATTTCTAATTATTGGGCTCCATTGTGAAAGGATTATGTCAGCTCTATGAATGAACTTCTAAGTGAGCAAAGTGATAGAAAGTTAATTCTGCCTGGAGGGGAAATGTTGGAAGAATGCATTAAGTAAATAAAGGACTTCCTTGAACTTGTTGAGAGATGAAATACCTATAAGGAAGCATTGTTAATTTTCTAAGATTTAAAATTTAATTAATGTCACCTAATAATTTCTTGTGAATGTAGTGATATAAACAGTTACTCCTGCCTTATCTGAGATTAAATCCTCTCCAGATGTATGGAAATATGAACTGTAGATTCATGGTGGAAAAAGCTCCAGCTTCGGTATTAGATAGACATGCATCTAAAACCCAATTTGTTTCTTGGCCACTGTACATAAGCACTCAGGATTTCATCATAGAAAGGATAAAAGCAGAGTTGTTAAAGTATTATGGAGAATTCTTAAATCTTTAACACAATGCTTGGTTCATTAGAGGTATCACTGAATGGTAGCATTCCTCATATCATCAACAACACTATTAATACTTTTTAAGCTGCAAGTGACCTAAAACCAAATCAGGTACCTGAGCAAGAAAAATAATTTATTGACACTTATAAACAGGAAGTATATTGGGAAACTTAAAGAGTGAAAATGGAGGGAATAAACTCAAGTAAAGCAGGGCTCAAGTTTGAACACTTCTGCTATAATTCTTTCAGTTTCTGCTTCTCATTTCTTTGTGACTCTACTGAACTTCAGTGTTAGTTACCAATCTCTGTGTGGCAGATTACTCTAAACCTTAGCAGCATGAAACAATAAATATTTATTGCCTCACACATTTTCTGCATGCTTGAAATTTAAGAGCACCTTAGTTAGGTGGTTCTGGCACAGGGTTTCTCGTGAGGTTGTGGTCACGATGTTGGCATGGCATCAATAAACTCTTGAAGGCCTGTTGGGGGGCTGGAGGATTCATTTACATGTGCAAATCACACACACACATGGCTGGTGAATTGGGATCTGAATTTGGTTGGGAGACCTCAGTTCCTTGCCATTGGTCCCTCTTCAAAGGGCTGTTAGAGTATACTTAACAGTGTGTCCTCTGGTTTCCCTCTAAGCAAATGGTCCAAGAGGGTGCAGAGCAGAAGCCTCATGATGCTGCGTCAGGAGCCACACACCATCATTTCTCCAGCATGAATACAGAGAGTGAGGAGCATTGGGAACAACCTTGGAATCTGGCTAGCACAGCTTCATTTTCTCAGGCTGCAACAGGATTTCATCACTCAGGGGAGACATCAGCTGTTAACATCTAGTATTGGATTAGCTTTAGAGAAAGTAACTCCCTCAGCATCTAAACATAAAATCTCACAGAAGGTCTCTGATTGGCCCAGGTTTGGGTCATATGTCCTCCTTTGGAACAAGTCACCATGGTTTGCTAGTCCTGGGCCATGCTCGTGAACCCTGAGGCCAGGGACAGGGGGCTATGCTTGGTAGACTCATTTGAATTGGATAGGTGGAGTGGGAAAGGAGGAGAATAAATGTAGGCTTTTGAAGGTGGCTAGGGAGAAGAAAATTACTTCATCATTATCAAATTCTGTATAGGAGGGAGTTCTATAAGGGAAGATTCTTGCTTTATCAAATGGATCTAGAAATGACCACTTGTTGTTTTTCATTTGAGAGAGAGTGAGAGAGAGAGAGCACAATCGAGGGAGACAAGCAGAAGAGGAGAGAGAGGAAGAAGCCTAAGAAGGCTCCATGCTCAGCCCAGAGTCTGATACAGGGCTCGATCCCATGACCCGGGTATCATGACCTGAACTGAAATCAAGAATCAGATGATCAACCGTCTCAGCCACCCAGGCACCCTGCCACTTATTTATTTATTTTTTGAGATTGGCAGTTCAGAATGATTCTATAAGTATCAGTAGTAAGATATTTTTGTTGTGTTTCTCATTAAGTATAATTTTTATAAAACTTGTATTACTAATGTCTGTGTCATTTTATTCTCTACTGAAATATTTTAAACTATAGTCTTCATTTGAATTATACTCCCTTAGACTTTACATCAAAAGTATTCAATCATTAATTACTTGTTTATAGGTCCTACACATTTTATTAGTGTCTCTTGATTTTTAAAAAAACCTGACTATCAAGCTTAAAGAATTAAAAACTATAGAGAGCTGTACAAAACAAAAGGTTCATATTCTATCACAATATTCTCCAGCTAGAATTAACTCTAGAAGAAAACTATGCTCTAGAGATAACCTCAAAGTGATCACAGTAAGCAAAATAGCTCTAAAAGGTTAGTATAATACACTATTTAAAAATATATTTAACTCATACAACAATAATTATCTAACCCAATTAACAATACAGAAAATAATTTCTGCTTCAGACTGCCTATATTTATAAAGAAAATAGAAGGCTATGCTTAACTGAATTCACTATGTTAAATCAACAATTGAAATAATAATTACTGCCAATTTCATTAAAATTGGGAATATTTCTTATGGGTGAAAAATGAGTCATGTGATCGGAGAGAAATAACATGTTTGAATATGAATTTTAGCTATTTCTTAAGCATTTATTTTATACATTTTAGAAAATCGTAAAGTGCCCTTTGTAAATAGTCAATGTAAAGTAATAGGTCATGGCTTTTTAAATTTTAGCATAACTAAATTACCCTCAAAATTTCAAGAATGTAAAGCTATTTACATAGAGAGAAAACTTGAAACTTGTTATTTCTAATGGATGGATGTGTTTAAAAGAACGCAATTTCATGAAGGAATGCTAGCAAAGCATAAGGCAGTTCTTAGAGATCAGTTTATATATATCAGTTATTTAATTTTACCTTAATACCAGGTTACTTCAGACAGTTCCTATGAGTTTGCTCCATTGTTCTATTGTTACTTATATAACCTTGATCATTTAAAATTCATGAACAATTGCTTCATGAACATGTGGCTGCTAGACATTATGCTCATTGACCACGGCAATGTCATCATAACAGACATATTTAGAGAAATTACCTCTAGACATTTTAGGAAGAACTTTTCTCTGGTTTGAAATGAAACCAAGATTATCAATATAAGAATTAAATAAATTAGTAAAGAGATATCCTCAAAAAATCTCTTTACTATACTTCGTAAATGTAACTATCATCACCCAGGGCACAAGCTGGAATAAAATTAACACATGCTGTGGCATCTGAGCCCAGGGGATATGCCATAACCTGGACAAAATGTCAGTCTGAACTTCAAATTTCCTGTCTTGCAGATTCGCTTCTCAGCTTTGGTGTATTTGAATATTATTAATATATTTGCCCACAAGTAATTGTTTTAGAAATTACTCCTCAGCAACGATATAAAATCTCAAACTGTGATGGCAACACTTGCCAAGAATACTGTTTTTATTGTTTCATTACACCCACTGGGCCATTTTTATTGTTGAATATAATGGGCAAGTGTTCATTTTCCAAACAATGCAAGCACATCAGGGCAAAAGTGCATTAGAATTAGTAAAGAATAGCAGATGGCATGTGATGTTATCCTACACGTAGCTCTGGAAGTAGGGCTCACTTTCTAGGATGTCCTAGTATCATTTGGAAGGTAGTATCTGCTTAATGAACAATGGGACCCTTCCAACAAGACACAAGGCAATATAGAATCATCTTCTTAGGTCACCGGTCTGTCTGTTAACTTCTGCTTTTTTAGATACCAAGCAAAACAAATTTATTTAAGTTTGGTTTATTGTCCTCCCCTGAAGAGAAACGTGTAAGTACACGTTTAAAAATGTAAGGTTTCTGGGGAGCCTGGGTGGCTCAGTCAGTTAAGTGTCTGACTTCAGCTCCGGTCATGATTCACTGCTTGTGAGTTTGAGCCCCACATTGTGCCGACAGCTCGGAGCTTAGAGCCTGCTTCAGATTCTGTCTCTGTCTCCCTAGCCTTCCCCAACTCATGCTCTGTCTGTCTCTCTCTCAAATAGAAAATTAAAAAAAAAATTAAAGTAAGGTTTCTGAGGGTATGCTTGTGTGCAGTATGTGTGTGTATGTGGAGAAGGAGAGACAAATGAATCACTATTTTCCAAGTTGATTTCATATTTTAAGAGTTGATTTTTATAAATTAATTATGGCCATAAATACTTTTAAACCACTCAAAGTGCCCCATTAGTTAACATAAGCATGAGAAATAAATATGTATTATCAATTAATTGAAAAACATATGTTGTTGATTAGTGCTTAACCATTTTATTTTAATAGATCTCAAATAAATGACTGCAGTATATCCACATCACAAGATGCCAGTTAAAAGTTGCTGCTAGAAAAAGGTACTGAACCAAGAAACGAAGAAACTTCAGGAAAGAAAGGCCATATACTTTGTTAAGAATGTACACATGCCTTTTCATATGTGAGGGAATCTTAGATTGTACAATCTCCTTATTTATTACAATCTGGATTTAAGATAACATTAGGCATTGATTCAAGAGCCAGTGCCTGAGTTCAAAACTCAGCCCTGCTACTTATTAGCTGTGCCTCAGTTTTCTCATCTATAAATTTGGATTAATTATAGGATCTAAAATAACCCTCATTGGCAGTGTTTTAAAAATTAAATGAATACTCTTTGTGAAGTGTTTCACCAGTGTATGGTAACTAGAAAAAAAAAGTATTTCTAAATTGTTAGTATTTTTTTTACACACTTAAAAAGCCCTGACATTTTTATTAGTGTTTTAAAACACAAATTAATTATGAACACTTTTCAAATAGGTGTTGGTGCCAATTACTCTGGGCACTTGTTTTACACAAGGCTGTTTGTTGAATACCGTGGTGTAGTCCATCCAGCAGGAGCATAAAATGAAATAAGACACGAGGATTTCAGAGGGAATTTACTCCATGGGATCGAAAACATATCAGGTTCCTACAGTCAGCTCATTCTCTCCTGATGCACATCTCTCCTGGATACATATAAGGAAGGAGAAATCAAAGTCAAAAGATTGCTTGTTGGGGGGCCCGGATGACTCAGTTGGTTAAGCATCCGACTTCAGCTCAGGTTATGATCTCACGGTTCGTGGGTTCAGCCCCCTGTTGGGCTCTGTGCTGACTGCACAGAGCCTGGAGCCTGCTTCAGATTCCGTATCTCCGTCTCTCTCTGACCCTCCCCTGCTCATGCTGTTTCTATCTCTCTCTCAAAAATAAATGAAACATTAAAAAAATTAAAAAAAAAAAAAAAGATGGCCTGTTGGTCATATGATCAGGACAGAGAGTTAAAGGAACCAAGAGTTTTGAGATATTATCAGGACACTGCAGCCTGCAACACCTCTCACAACAGAGATGGTCATACCAAAGGCCAGTTCTTTCCTAAACAGATGGTCTCCACTAGATAATACAGTGGAGGAGCTTTTTGTCAGTCTCCTATACTTGGCCATTCTTGACTCATGGGCCATCAAGATTTAGCATGAGTAGTTTAATTCTGAGACATCAATCAGAAGCAATAGTCTTTTTTTTTGAAATTAAAAAAAAATTCAGTATAGCTGACATACAATGTTACATTAATTTCAAGTGTACAACGTAGTGATTTGACTAGTTTATATATTATACTAGTTTATACTCCTCACAAGTGTAGCTATCATCTGTTATCATACAACACTTTTAAAATATCATTGACTATGTTCCTTATGCTGTGACTTTTATTTCCATGACTTATTCATTCCATAACTGGAAGCCTATTTTTCTCCCACTTCTCTTCATCCATTTTGCCCATCCCTCCCTCCCCTGTTCCCTCTGGCAACCACTAGTTCCTTCTTTGTGTTTATAGGTCTGATTCTGCTTTTTGTTTGTTTATTCATTTTTTTTTTTAGATTTCACATATGAGTGAAATCATATGGTATCAGCCCTTGTCAATGTGACTTATTTCACTTAGCAAATACCTCTAGGTCCATCCATGTTGTCCCAAATGGCATAATATTTATGCTGCTTAGTATTCCACTGTGTATAACTATCACATTTTTTCTTATTCATTAATTTATTGTAAATGCTTAGGTTGCTTCCATGTCCTGGCTGTTGTAAATAAAGCTGCAATAAGCATAAGGGCGCATATATTTTTTCAGTTAGTATTTTTTTCCCTGGGTAAATACCCAGTAGTAGAATTATTAGATCATATGATATAATTTTTTTGAGGAAACTCCATACTGTTTACTGGAGTGGCTGTACTAATTTAAATTCCCACCAACAGTGCATGAGGGTTCCTTTTTTCCCCACATTCTCGCCCCCACTTGTTTATTTTTTTCCTGATTTCAGCCATTCTAACAAGTGTGAAGTGGTATCTCATTGTGGTTTTCATTTGCATTTTCCTGAAGATTCTTACGTGTCTGTTGGCCATTTGTATGTTTTTGGAAAAATGTCTATTTGGGTCCTGTGCCCACTTTTTAATTAGATTGGTTTTTGTTGCTGAGTTGTATGAGTTCTTTACATAGTTTGGATATTAACCCCTTATTGTATATATCATCTGCACATATCTTCTCCCATTCAGTTGGTTGTCTTTTTGCTTTGTTGACAGTTTCCTTGGCTGCAAAAGTAAAAGCAGTAGTCTTATCAATTAACACATCCATTGCTGAAGATATGAGATCTGGCACAATTAGAGGAAAATTAATTGGGAAAATATATGTGAAAATCATTTATTAACTCTTAAAGTCCAAACAAATATCAGATTAAAAAAATTATTCTAAAGGCAAAACACAGTGTTGCAGCAAAGTCAATAATGGTTACATGAAGAGGAATGTAAAACACACTTTCCCAAACTGGACTGCATTTTAGTAGCATTAGAAGGAACAGGGGCCTGGGGTGCCTAGGCAGCTCAGTGGGTTGAGTGTCCAACTCTTGATTTCAACTCAACTTATGGTCCCAGCATCGTGGGATCGAGCTCCACGTTGGGCTCCACGTCGAGCATGGAGCCTGCTTAGGACTCTGTCTCTCCCTTGCACTCTGCTCCTCCCTACACTCACTCGCACTTGCTCCCCACTCCCCTCAAAAATAAACAAAAAAGAAGGGAACAGAGATCATTTGCCTTCCTCCTTCATTTTACAAATGTGGAAACAGAGCCAGAGGGGTGGTGGATTCACACACCTGCAAAATGTTAGGATCAGCACACTTTGATGAGTCTTGTTCTTTATACTGTAAATTCATGTTCAGAACTCTTCAAAGTGATTTGTGGATTTACCAGAACACTAGAGTTGATGTTTAGATAAAATCCAACTACTGACAAATTGAAATTTATGGTTTTCAATATCTCTTAATTCCCATATCTCTTAAATATGAAAACTGAATTAAAGAAAAATCTTAATGGGGTGCCTGGGTGGCTCAGTTGGTTGAGCATCTGATTTAGATTCAGGTCATGATCTCATGGTTCATGGGTTCAAGCCCCATATTGGGCTCTGTGCTGACAACCCAGAGCCTGGAGCCTGTTTCTGATTTTGTCTCTCTCTTTCTGTTCCTCCCATGCTTACTCTCTCTCTCCTCTCTCTCAAAAATAAAGATTAAAAAAAAATAAGGAGAAATCTCAAGCTACAAAGAAAGTGAAAAAAAATCACTCGTAGCCCTAAGACCCAACATTTTGCTAAATTGCATTTCACTTGGTCTTAGTCAAGTGACCAAGAAGTGCTTGCTAAATTACATTTCAATTAAAAAGCAACATCCAGGGTCCCTGGGTGGCTCAGTCTGTTGAGCTTATGACTTCGGCTTAGGTCATGATCTGGTTCATGGGTTCGGGGCCCACACTGGGGTTTGTGTGACAGCACAGAGACTGCTTGGGATATTCTCTCTCTCTCTCTGCCCTCACCCCACTCTTTCTCTCTCTCTCTCTCTCTCAAAAATAAACATTAATTTTTTTTTTAAAGCAACATTCAAGGGGTATCTAGGGGGCCCAGTTGGTTAAGCTCCTGACTCTTGGCTTCCACTCAGGTCATGATCTCATGGTTAGTGAGATCCAGCTCCCACTGCTTGGGATTCTCTCCCTCCTTCCCCATCTGCCCCTCTCCCATTTGTGCTGTGCAGGTCCTATCTCTTTCTCTCTCTGTATCTCAAAATAAATAAATAAACATTTAATACAATAACCTGCAAAGGGGAAATTATAATTTATTTGCTGACTAAAAATTGTTTAATGAAAAATATATATTAATGGTAGAATATTACTATACTTTTACAAGAAACTTTTCATTTCGTGAAGAATCTTCATTAGGGAAGTTTTTCATTCTCTGGAGATCAGAACATTTGAAAAGAGCAGAATCTACCTTTTTATCTTTAAAAGGATTTAATTTTAACTATCTTGGATGCATGAAAGCCTATTAAAAAACTAAGAGAAAAGAAAAACACCCATCCAGAGAACTTTCTTTCTTAATGATAGTATTATATGTACCCTAAATTATTCATGCCATAGTTTAAAGTCATGAATTATTATTCTTTCATTAAGAGAAATGGACAGAAGCTGACAACCACTTTCAATTTAATAATCTTTATATATTTTAAGACACTGTTAAGATTCTTCTTTGTCTTTTTTTTTTAGGTCTAAGACAACTAATTTGTTATCATTTAAATTTATGAATCTACCTAATATTTAATGGTCTTTCACATCTCTTTTTAGACCTATATTCACATCTATCATGTCTCTATTTGGAGCTTAAATCTGAATATAATGCATGTGAGAAACACGAACACAATGAAATCTTTACTAAACTTTTCTACGCATAAAGAGCACCTTCTATGTGTATAGTTATGTTTTGCTTTAAATTTAACACCATGCATAACTTTTTTATCTATAAAAACTGCTATAATGTAACAAAATCATTTAAAACTTGGATTATTTTTACTGGGTCTCGAATTCTTGAATTCTACAAACTTAATTAACAATCTTCAAGCTTATCATTCTGATAATGGAAAAATATGTTAAATGGTACCATTGTAAAACTACGTAGTTTTGTCTTATTTTTAAAAGTTGTTTTTAGTTTTGTCTTATTTTTAAATCAATTTCTACTTCTCTTTAGGTCAAATTTGACAGATATATATGAATCGATGTATTTTGTATAGCAAATACACTTTCATTTTATATGGCAAATCTGAACAATTTGAGTGTGTGAAACCAAATCCAGGCTCTGAACAGAAGACTGTCATAATTAAGTAGTGATGTCTGTCATGGATGTACATCAGGTGATTTAGATCATCATGGGGGGAAAGTATTTTTCTATTTGTTTTACTCAAATACCCTTTATATGTGTGGGGATTCAGAGATAGCTGGGATGTCTTAAATGGAAGCATTTAAGAAAGAAATTACTTGGGGCGCCTGGGTGCCTCACTCGGTTAAGCGGCCGACTTCAGCTCAGGTCATGATCTCACAGTTTGTGGGTTCAAGCCCCACATCGGGCTGTGCTGACAGCTCAGAGCCTAGAGTCTGTCTTCAGAGTCTGTATCTCCCTCTCTCTCTGACCCTCCCCTGCTCATGCTGTCTCTCTCTCTCTCAAAAATTAAGTAAAACATTAAAAAAAAAAAAAGAAAGAAAGAAATTACTTAAACCATTTTTAAAATCTGTGGGTAAGTTGTTGTAGAAGCTTTTCTTAATTCCTTGGAATTTTGGGTAGGTTCCTAATGCTACTGTTAATTAATACAGAAGAGTTAGTTAATATACTAGTTATCTGTTGCTGTATAACATCATAGTGAACCGAAGAGGGCTCAGATTTATTATCTCATAGCTTCTAAGCATCAAGAATCCAGACATTGTTTAGCTGGGTTCTCTTGGTCCCCTGCAAGCTTGTAGCTGCTGAGCGACAAGAGAAAGGTTAAACATAGGGTATCTGTTGTTGGCTAGTTGACATACCCTTACTCAAAGTAAATCTCTCAGTGACATACTGATTACTTTCTGTGGGTGTGGGCTTAAGAGCTTTGGAGCAAAACAGCTCTAAACAAAACATAGCATCTGAGAGCACAGGGCTAATGTCTATATGAAATAATGAGTAAGAAAGCTGATGAAGGGAAGTTGTCACAGACCCTTTGATTCCTTTAGGTTTCTAGAACTTGGTTACCAAGATAACAGCCAAGGCTGTGGTCTCATCTAAGATTTGACAATAGAGGAAACCACACTTGCTCATTCATCTGTTTGTTCAGCTATTTATGAGGGCCTCAGTTTCTTTCTGGCTGTTGGCCAGAGACTACCCCAAGTTCCTTGCCAAGTGGACCTCCCCATAGGGAAGCTCAAAACTTGTCAGCTTGCTTTTTCAAAGCTAGCAGGGGAAAGGAAGTCTCTGTTCACATAATGAGAATTACAGTCTCCTTGCATGTAATATAAAATAATGTCAACATAATTACATATGTCCCATAACCTCTACCATATTCTATTGGTAGAAGCAAGTTTAGGGTTCTGCCTACACTCCAGGGGAGTAGACTACGCAGAGGTTTGAGGGGGGTATCCTAGGGGCTATCTTTTGTCGGCCACAGTTGGAATGCACAAATTTTTTCAGGAAAGTTTTTGTTGATATGAGAAAACATTTTTATGCAATCTGAAGATATTCTGAAGTATCAGTAGTATCTTCTCTAATCCTCTGATACCAGGGTGGGGGTGTGTGAAAGGAAACGCTGTGTTAAGAGTGATTATGCCATTCATAAGAATGGTTATGGTAAAACTGCATGCATATCACAGGAACGTCCATATTATTAAAAAAACTAGAAATGGACAGTAGCTGAAGTCACAGAAATATCAAAATGTAGTTTAAGAAGATAGAATTGGTGAAGAAAAGAAAAAGAAAATCCCATGACTTTAAGCATTATGAATAAGAGCTGTTTCTTAAAATGAATAAAGCTCCTTCTTAAATGAACAGCTCAAGCATCCCACTGCAGAATATGCAAACATAAATCTTAATTGCAACAAACACCACAGTTTTACTCTTCCCTTAGCATGTAACTGATCTTCAAGTCATCCTAAAGTCAATATAACCTACATTTTCACCCTCTTCTCAAACTGCAGAAGACTAGGATGTTCGCTTTGTGGGTGTGCTGATCAGCCAGGTACCTAAAAGAATGGTGCGCACAAAGGAGGTACTTTATTTTTTTTTTTTTATTATTTTTTATTATTTTTTAATAGTTTATTGTCAAATTAGTTTCCACATAACACTCAGTGCTCATCCCCANGTTTACAAAGGAGGTACTTTAAATATGTTTGTCCAATCACTTTTCAGTGAGCTTCTGGGTTCCTCCTTCCTTTCACTGCAGAATTTTTCACCAGCTATAAGCCCAAACAATCTCTCTCTAATTTAGGTCTTCAGAAGTTTTTCTGGGGCAAACCACTCTTAAGTTTTATATAAGCTGTTTTAGATGCAAAGCAGGATACAGATGAAAGCTCAAAGATACTCGGTGCATTCTCAAGGGAACAAGGTTCATATTTAAAATAGCATCATAAAAAAATACAGCCTGAGAACTCAAGTACATGGTCCATAATCCAGCCTCAATTACCCTGATAGCGTGGCAGGGATACTGGGTGGCATAAATCCAGGGGGCCAGGTTTTGCAAAGGAGGCCCTGAAATCATGACTGATTTAAGAAGAGATTCCTAAAATTTAAAAAAAAAAATATATATATATATATACATATATATATATATAAGAAGGTCAGAACATAAGAAAATATCTGTCTTATTTATAAAAATAAAATAAGTAATTATGAAGTTTTTTGATAGGAATTTGAAACTTTAAGGGATGACATTAATTACATTGGAATTTAAGATACATCTAACTACTGAATATAGGTTTTAATAGAATGCCTTTTATTAAGAAAAATAAGAATTGCCTTTGTTTGCATTTTTGAAATTAAACCATGAGCTCTTGTTTGGTCTCAGAGATCACTTGAAGAATAAGGTAGGATTTTCTTCATCTGAGCCCTCAAAATAGAAATGGCTGATGCTGAGTTTACAATTCTAAAAACCCACTGCCTGAGAAAGAAAAAGGAATATATTTAAAAATTTCACTCTATCTCTTCCTGACTTTCCAAGTTTTAATTTCGGTATATGAATCCTTGAATATTTAGTAAGCCTTCCTTCACCTTGTGCATAATCTTATTGAAACTGACAAATTTGGTTTAATGCCATGATGTAATAAAAACTGTAATTGAAATAATAATCCATTAACCTTGACTTGTCTCATGTAATCTCCTGTAATATCATTTTCCTATCATAAAAGTAAGATAATACTAATTAAAATGTCCTCAGTTTTAAAGTTCCACAGTGATAGTTAAGTCAGAAAACTAGATAAAACTGATGCTGCTCATTAATAGAGAACTTGGAGTAACATATGATCATTATATTGATTTACGTTGTCTGCTTTTCTGTGCCATTCCTCCAGTTTATTTCTGATTTTTGTTGCTAGATTATGGTGAATTTATATGGAATTAACTAGATATACTATATATACATATATATCTATATGTATGTTGCATGCCACTAAAGCTGAAAATTATATATGTGAGTATGTGTGGAGGTATTATATATTTACAAAATTACAGTAATGCTATTTTTATGCCTAGTGTTATGGGAATCTTGATACTGTAGTTTTAATTTTAAATTCATACTGCTCTCTAGTGGGGAATGAGATCAATGCAAAATTGTTCTCATGTTGGTACTTTATAGCACTAATTGTGGACTATTTACAATTTTCAAATTGAAATGTAGAAGAATGTTGTGATCTGTAATTTTCTCAAAGATAAAATTCTAGATAGAAATGTAGTTTATACATTATGCATATAATCTGTATCTTTAATATTTAACCATTACAGTAAAATATGAGTTTTAAAAAATTAGTCTTGGAAAACAAAGGTAAATGGACTACTGAATTCATTTGATTTCTTGCAGTTCATTGGGAATATCTGTATCTCTACAGATATAACTTATGCCATATAAATCCCAATTTAAGGAAATGTTGAATAAAAGTTAATCCTGTATTTTCTCTAACAAGAAAAGAATGGCCAATTTTCTTCTATAAATATCAAGATAGAGGACTAGACTTTAAAATATTTGCGTATTATGTTTCATATTTGATCCTAATTTCAAGAAGCAACTTTAGTGAAAATGTTGGCAACAGTGGTTATCATTGCTAGAATCAGCTTTCAGAGACCTAATGGCTGTTTTAGTTTTTTTCAAAGTTATTTCAAATTAAATGAGAGATTTAAAAATCCATTTACAATATTGTCTCTGGAGATTTTATTCCAGGTAGCCATTGTCCAATCATAGAGCAGTAGCATAGTATTATTTTTCTAAGTATTTTCCTCTATGAATGCTTATTCAAGATCTTCACAGCTTTCCTCTAAATTTTAATATGACCTTTGAAAGGTTTCTTCAGAATGACATCTTACACTTGCAGTTGTAACATCATATTCTCACAAATAATGATGAGATATTTGTTATATTTTTTGAGCTTCTATTTTTTATCAAGCCAGTCAAATAGTCATACAGGAATGAACTACAAACTTTATAAGAATTTGTACAAATTATACAAGTACACTTTCTTTTTAGGGAAATGGTCTAGAATTACATGTCTTTCCCCAAAAGTGCTCTTCTTTTTTTTCCGTGGTAAAGCGATTGAGAAAGCTCTTTATAGTATAATAAACTTTTGAGGAATTTAATATCAGTAGATTCTTCCTTTCAGAAAGATAATTTTTTGGGATACCTGAGGGGCTCAGTCATGTAAGCATCTGACTCTTGACTTTGGGTCAGGTTATGATTTCACAGTTTGTGAGTCCAAGCCCCACACTGAGCTCTGTGCTGATGGCACAAAATCTGCTTGAGATTTTCTGTCTCCTTCTTTCTCTGCCCCTCCTTCTCTACCCCCCCTTCTCTCTCTCCCTCTCTCTCAAAAATAAATGAATAAACTAAAAAAAGAAAAGAAAGATTTTCTAAAGCAAACTTTCTTACATTTGAACAATATTTAGACTTTTATTTTCTCAAAGAAACTGATTTTGAAGAAATAGGCAAAATTAATCACTTGTTGTCCATGGATACGTACTATCAAAACTCAGGGAATTAAAACTGCTTATCAATTGAACTTGGGAGTTCTACTTTGTTAGTATTTAGCTGTTACATTAATCATTTTTCATCTGTATCACCATGGCATATCTATAGATCAAAGTTTTATTTCTTTTCACCTACATGACAAATGATAGCTAGATATACTGTCATACCGAAGTTTCTTTTTTTTAATGTTTTATTTATTTCTGAGAGAGAGAGACAGAGAGACAGCGTGAGTAGTAGGGGAGGGTCAGAGAGAGAGGGAGACACAGACTCTGAAATAGGCTCCAGGCTCTGAGCTGGCTGTCAGCACAGAGACCAACACAGAGCTCGAACCCACGAACCATGAGATTATGACCTGAGCTGAAGTCAGACATTTAACTGATTGAACCACCCAGGTGCCCCACTCATACCAAAGTTTTTAAAGTGATTTTTAGTGTTTGGTATTTGATTATGTCATTATTTATGAAAGCAGTTCTGTGCTAAATGTGTTCTATATTTTTAAGTCCCTATCTATTTCATTAAAAAAAAATCTATGGCAGGAGAAGCCATTGAAAAACCAATAATATTTTAGTTTAGTTTATTGATGCAATTTACTATTGTATGATTTTATAGGTCATTTTTAAAACCCTTTTTAAAGTATGGTTTATTGTGCTCTAAACTGCCTGTTGGCAGATGTCATCTACTGTCACTTCATATTATTGTAGAACCTTAACTTTCTTCAAGATTTTAAAGGCTTGTCATTTTGATAAGGTAGCAATTCCAAAATAAAGGATGAAGGCAATCATGGGCAAGAGAATGGAACCTGGCTTGTTAACTTTGAAATAAAATACTGACATCATCTTTAGAGAAACTTTTCCAGTCAATTAAATTAGGTTTGTTTGTCAAATAATATCCACTCCTGTAAACGCTTCTAATTTTATATTAATGGTTGTTGATTGTTGTGGTAGAGATTAAATACTAACCAAAATGGAGTTTTTGAATTCTTAAGTATTTTGGAGATCGGTTGGATAACACTGTGTGTGTGTGTGTGTGTGTGTGTGTGTGTGTGTGCGCTCGCGCGCGTACATGTGCATGCTCACAAACAGCCCGTTCTTCATTTTGATTGAACTGATCATCAATAGACAAAAGTCCTCAGTTAAGGTGTGTTAAATTTTTCATTAATGAGTAAGTTGGTCAGTTATTTTTTAAAATTTTATTTTAGATAGAGCACAAGCAGGGGAGAAAGGCACAAGGAGAGAGAGAGAGAGAGAATTTTAAGCAGGTAGCTCAATCCCACAACCCTGGGATCATGACCTGAGCCAAAATCAAGAGTCAGATGCTCAATCGGCTAAGCCACCCAGGCGCCCTGTTGGTTAGTTAGTTAAGAGGCAAATGAAATTAGAGAAAATGGCTTGGAACCATGGTCCGTGTTGGATTTTCCACACTTTCCTGTCTGAATTGCATTTACCTCCCCAGTCACAGGCAGTCATATGGGCCTTCCATTCAGGGATGTGATAAGTTTGCATATGGCAGCTGAGAAGATAAAAGAATGTAATTTTAAGAGAATTTGAAGTACAGATCCATGGTCGTGGGCCATACATGAGGCGGTGATCCTTTTCCTCACCCTCCCAAAAACAAAATTTATCTTCATGCTTGGAGGTAAATGAGCAAAGGGTGAAGAGAGAAGAGAAGCTTCTTAGTTTCTTCCCATGGCACCAAAGTTCTAAAGAAATTCCTGTTTTATGCATCAAGGAGAGAGACCAAAATAAAAAAAAAGTCCCTGATCTATCTCCCAGTCTAAAATAAATAATATTTTTATTTTAAAATAGTTTTAATTTTGAAAAATTATTAACGCTTATTTATTATTGAAAGAAAGAAAGAGAGGGAGAGAGAGAGTGAGCAGGGGAGGGACAGAGAGAAGGGGACACAGAATCTGAAGTGGGCTCCAGGCTCTGAGCTGTCACTCACAAACCACGAGATTATGACCTGATGCTTACCTGACTGAGCCACCCAGGCGCCCCTAGCACAGTTTTAGTTTTGTAGAAAAGTTGCCTAGTTAGTAGAGTTCCCATATACCCCAGCCACCCAGTTTCTTTTGTTGTTGACAGATTACTATGGGTGATTTGTCACAACTAGGGACTAATAATAATACATTAATATTAATGAAACTCCATACTTTATTTAGATTTTATTATTTTTTAACCAGACTTATTGCTCTCTTCCAGGATCTCATCAAGGATACCACCTTTCATTTACTTTTAATATTTCCCTTGGCTCCTCTGGGATGTGATAATTTCTCAAACTTTCCTTAGTTTTGATGACCTTGACAGTTTTCATGAGTAAGAGTCAGGTGTTTTGTAGAATGTCCTGCATTTTGTTTTTGTCTGATATTTTTCTCATGCTCTGACTTGGGTCATGTGTTTTTGTGCAGAGGATATACAAAGGTAAAATACCATTTCAACATGTCATCTTAAGGATACATGCTGTCGACGTGACTACTTATCACTGTTGTTAGCCTTGATTACATTGCTAAGGCAGTTTGTCAATTTTCTCCACTATATAGTTACTTTCTTCCTGTTTCCATATTGTATTATTTGGAAGCAAGTCACTAAGCAGAGCGTATGCTTAAGGAATGTGGAGTTATATTCCATTCCTCCTGGAGGAGGATAATTATTTTAATTACATGGATTACTTTATAGGGGAGTTGTATCTTCTTCCTCACTTATTTATTAATATTTACTTTAATTAATTAATATTTATTAATATTTAATAATTAGTATTTACTCATCAGTAGGTACTCATTATACTTGCAGTATGAAATATTTTATACTTTGGGCTGTAATCCAATAACACGATATTTAGTTTGTTTTTCCAACTTTGGTCATTTGGCTTTTATGTCCATTCCCCAACTTTTGATTATAAATACGTTGGGTTACACTAAATGTAGGGTCTCAGGGTTATGGACTGTTACCCTGGGGGTGGTATGGGGAAGAAAAGATCAGCCCTTTCAGGGCCATCTTGACACCAAAAGCTGGTGCTTTGATACAAGTGGTGACATTTCAGCTTCTACCTCAGAAGGCTCTCAAGTGGGTTAAACAATGTACTATAAATCAACAACAAGAACCATATTACCTCCCAGGAATAGTATTATTTCCACTTTTATGTTTTTCAAATTATGCTCAGATGCACTGTCTCATGTAGCTTACCAAAAATGAATTCTCTTAAGTACCCTACCTTTTATTTCTATAAATCATAGGATTAATTTAAACTTTATGTCTACAAAATTTAAAACACACACACAAGCAAATAACTCATTCCTATACTAATCATCCCCAGGAAAATGCTAATCCTGAAGCCTATTACATGATACAATCTAGATTCACATTATTGTATAACCCACAGACTTTCATAGTGCCTTCATTGATTCTGAGGGATAGAGGTTAGGTGGGAAAAAATGGATGAATTGATAAAATAGTTTGGGTTCCAAGCTAGTTGCCTAAAGCCTTTGCCTGACCACTGAAAAGTTTCCCAGTGAAACTCAAATGAGCAAAATTTTCCTTCCAGAAATACTTTTACTGTATTAGGAGTAAAAATTATTTTATGCATATTGCCTCCTACTTTAGAGAATGCCATGTGGAACATTGCTATTTTCTTGCAAATTCTATAAATGCTTTGTGATGTCACACCCCAGGTACAAGAATTTATTTGGGATGTCCTTTTTTTTCTAGTGTTCATGGCACATGGTTAATATATCTTATTTTCTATTTCCTTTAAGAGTTGTTATCCTTGCCTCTCCCCACCCTAGTGCAAAATTGTTGACTGGTGACAAAGTCTTCACTTTCTCTTGTGATCTTTGAGTCTCTCATGTGTAAGCAAATAAATCTCGTAGCCTCGGTAGAAAATTTCTTCTCCAGTACTTCCCCCTACTAAAGCGTTGGCAGACATGCTTATTTTGTGGGTCAAGGTGGAAATGTGAATCAAGGAAGAAAATTTTTCCTTCCAAACATGCGTATATTTATTAAAAATGATGTGTCACAAGGGCTCATGTACTAGGACTGTCTATATTGTTTGGCCTAGTTCTGACAAACCCACCATTCATTCAGTAGGATACAGAGTCCTTTTTTTTCTTGGCTTATTTCTTTCAGGTATATTGATTTTTTAAAACAATAAATGTAGTCTGTGTTCATCATGTAAAATTTTGAAAATATGGAAAAGATGAAGAAAAGCACCAACTCTAAGTTCACCATTCATATCAGCAACTAGTTCCACTTTTATTCTAAGTCTTATTTGTGTTTTATATAGTTATGAACATATATGTAAATTTACATGTGTGTATTTTCTTAATTATAGAGAAAGAATTTCCCTTGTAAATTTTCCAATTTGTTTTTTTGCCTATACAATATCACAGTAATTATATACATTATCTTTTATTTAAATTTTTTCATTACTTAATGATAATTTGAGATAAAAGACTGTAAAAATATAAATCAATTCTAGAAAAAAAGAAGTTTTGAAATATTCTGAATATGACCTGGGGTAGATACTTAAATTGCTTTTTTATATATGTAAAATAAGAAAAGCTAGGGGTTCCTGGGTGGTTAAGCATCCAACTCCTGATTTCGGCTCATGTCATCATCTCATATTGTGGAATCAAGTCCTGTGTAGGTCTCTGGACTGATAGCATGCAGCCTGCTTGGGATTCTGTCTCCCTCACTCTCTATCCCTCCTCTAATCACAGTCTCTCTCTCTCTCTCTCTTAAAATAAATAAATAAACGTCAAAAAATAAGAAAATGTAACATGTTTAGTATATATTTTGTGGAGCACCTGAGTGGCTCAGTCGGTTAAGCATCTGACTTTGGCTCAGGTCATGATCTTGCACTTGGTGAGTTAGAGCCCTGTGTCGGGCTCTGTCCTGTCAGCTTGGAGCCTGGAGACCACTTAAGATTCTGTGTCTCCTTCTCTGCCCCTTCCCTGCTCTCTCTCAAAAGTACATAAACATTAAAAAATTTTAGTATGTATTTTGCTTTAACTAAAATTATCTTTCACAAAATCTGTTTTCTTTTAAATGTGACCACTTAAATTGTATATTTAATATTATGTAATAGGGTCTGCCTGAGTAAGAAACATAAAACTTACTTTTTACAATAACGTTAACATATTTTTAAATAAATTAGTTCCCCCCAAAGCACGAATTATATACTTAAAATCTTTTACTCCTTTTGGAAATTGGATACTTCAATATTCTCTAAGTTTCAAGTATTAGGTATTTGGTTTGATTTAGCAGGTAAATTTTGATTGTTAAAATAATTTTGCCATTTGTTATCACATTCGCCTGATGCCAAAGCACATGACCTTATCATTATTAGGAGCACAAATAATGATAAGGACCATCTTCTTCTTGCTTATCAGTTTATCTCCAGCACCTAGGAGATTACCTGCCATATGGTGGACAATTCATAAGTGCATGTTGGAGCACCTTGGTGGCTTAGTTGGTTAAGTATCCAACTTTAGCTCAGGATATGATCCCTCAGGATGTGAGTTTGAGCCCCACACCAGGCTTTGTGCTGATAGCTCAGAGCCTGGGGACTCTTTCAGATTCTGTGCCTCCCTCATTCTCTGCCCCTTCCCTGCTCATGCTGTGTGTGTGTGTGTGTGTGTGTGTGTGTGTGTGTGTGTTTCAAAAATAAAGAAACACTAAATAAAATTTAAAAAAGGAGCATGTTAAAATAATTGTTTTTCTCTGCCAATATTTTCAAAGACAATAAAATAAATCCTTGAAGAATCTGGAAAATTAGAATGGAGATATCAACCCTGGGCCATAAGAGTTATGCAGAATCCCATGTAGTGAAAACACAGAAACATTTTAGAATGGGGCCATTGTTTTAAGTAATTTGTAAATGAATAGTAAAATGTGTTTTGCAGAAGTTAATTGTTACCATCATAAGGCCAGAGGTGCTGGGTTTGTAGGTAGCCCTTTTCTCTTAGATTTAAGTATACAAAGAAGATGTTTATCAAAAAATAACATATTCCATTGCAATCCATTGATAAGTTACACTTTTTTGCACCCCCTACTTATGCAGATATCTTGGGTATTCAGAAGCTCTTTTGTGTTCCAGGTGTCAAATATAACATTTTAGGTATTGAAATAGTTTCAGTATTTTTATATGCGTAGGATGTATCAGTCCAGATGTAAGTGACTTTACATAACTGGCAAGGAATATAAAAATAAGAGACTGTTATTTAATTGAGTCAAAAGGAAAATACCCAGTACTCACACATGCTACAGAACAAGATGACAAAGAATGTGGGTTTTGGAGATTAATAAACCGGAATGCTTGTCCCAACTCTACCATTTATTTGCTCTGTGACCCTAGAAAAGTGATTTGACTGCTCTAAACCTTAGCTTCCTCTGCTATGAAACAGGAAAATCTATCATGTATATTCTCTTGTTATGATAATTGAATGAGGTAATGCCTGCTAAACCCTTGACAGACATTTAACACGCTATTTGACATAGAAAAAACAAAGTTAAGTATTTGTCATTTGTATTCCATTAAAGAAGCTATCCACTTTTAAATAGTATGAAAGCAACCTACTAAAATGGGAGGAAGTTAAAAATTTGAATTCTTATTATCTATAACAGTGTTCATTTGCTACCCAGGTTGGTAATGTGAAAGAATCCAGAAGTCTTGATCTACCTACCCATAAATTTCTTTGCATTTCTAGATTTAACATGTGCACAAGATGGGGAGAGTGAGGCTGAATTTTTACCTGATGACTTTGAAGAAAAACCAGAGAGGGAAAAGAAACATACCAATTTCACTTTGTGCAACGTTTGTAACATTCAGCTCAATTCGGCAGCTCAAGCACAAATCCACTACAATGGCAAATCACATCAAAAGAGATTAAAACAACTGAGCAATGGGATGCTGAAAAATGACAACGGTAAGTTTTTCTAAAAATATTCTCAATTTTATATTATGGAGTTAAGTTATTTGTGTACTTGCAGATGTAAAGATAAAAGAATGGATTAATCTATTTTTAAAACCAAGATAGAACATTACATAAAAACTTGATTGGCATACTACATTAAAATAAATAATCTCTCACAGTGTTTTGGATGCAAAGGGGAACTTTTCTCTGTTATACATTGTTAATTGCATTAGGATTGTGATCATGACTCTCCAAGATATTTATTTGCTATAATTTGAAAAGTTGACATTGGAATTCCTTGATGTTTGCCTTTAATATAGGTTTTTGGAAATGGATATCCTTTAAAAGAACAATGTTAAAGTTCTTCTTTGTTTTTGCATGTGAGGGGCTTCAGTAAGTTAGTAACTTTGCAGTTAATTTGAGAAAAATACACATCTTCTCAAGTAGGTGTTTCAACAATACAGTATGATCTGTCAGATTGTTTAAATTTTCTCGTAAAAGTTAGGGTTTGTTTAATCATTTTGGAATACTTTTTGGAAAGTGTATATTGAGTTCTGGAGTAAACAGATTTTTAAAATAGCAGAAAAATACTTTTGGAAACAAATGCAAGGTTATTAGACAAAGCATGGAGGAGGGAGAGTAGGAGTGGATTCCTTTGGTGAGCTGAAACTATAGCAATGACAAAATGTTACAATATTGTATTCTAGTTGGATGCTTTCTGTTTGACTAATAAGGTATTTTTTATTTAAATTTTAATGACATATATAAATGAGACTGAGTTTTGATCTGTTCCAACATTTGACATTATGAAGATTTTTACAAAATGTTTATTTATTTATTGTGAGAGGGAGAGAGTGAGTAGAGGGAGGGGCAGAGACAGAGGGGAGAGAGAATCCCCAGTAGGCTCTGCACTGTCAGTGCATGGGGATTAGTCTTAGAAACTAAGATCATGACCTGAGCCAAAATCAAGGGTTGGATGCTCAACCGACTGAGCCACCTAGACACCGCCATCATAAAGATTTTTTTAAAATATAAATTTGTAGTTTGCTACCAAATAATGAAAAGAAAACAGTACATTTTTGAAGTGGAAATTATTTCTGCCTTTCTTTGTGTTTTATAGGATGACTAAGCTAAAATATTCTAATAGAAAGGACTCTGTTTCTCTTTCTATTGTATGACAAATAGTTATGGGTGTTATTGGTCAAAGACATATAAAAAAACAAAAATAGTCTTTTAGAAAAATTGAGAACTACTAAGTTCTTTAGGCATAAGATGAATTGGTAAGTTATGTTTAAAAATATATATATTCCACAGCCTTTATTTTGAACATCTTAATCTTGTATTTGACATTTCGGTAAAACCTTGAGAGGACAGTGCCATTCAATTTCAAGTTGTTTTTGTTTAAGTCTGTATTGTTGGAGATAATGGTGCCAGATTTGGTGTTTTACTTTCCCTATCTTAATATTTACAAACTACTTTTGGAGGAGTAATAAATACTATCACGGAAAGAAACGAGGACAAAAATCATGCCTCGCTTACAAACTCAAATCAGAGCTGGTCCCAGACAAAATTTAGAATAGTCAAAGATTTTCAAATCATAATACTTGGGAAGAAGTTCCATCAAATTGATTATTTTAACATTTTTATCAGTGGATTTATTATGGGCTAGCATTGTGGTAAAGGCTTCGTGTGCATTTTCTTATTTAATTTTTCGTTATAACCACAGGGATGTTGCCATTATCTTCTTCTTGTAAATTGAGGATAACATGGATTAAATAGTGTGATGAAGGTCACACAAGTATTAAATAGTCAAACTAGCAATCAAACTCAGCTCTTATTCATTTACGCATGTGCTTTTCTGAAGTCTACTTGCTTCCTCAGAATAAATATTCTGTAGAAATGGTGCCTTTCTTTATTCAAAGAGAGAAATCAGTTTAAGAGAACATAAAAAATCCTATCATAATTTCCAACAATGCTTTGATCAGTCTGGTGCTTAACAAAATCTGTTGCTACATTTTTTATTTACATTGTTTTTTCCCAAAGTTCTATATGGTAAATGTCATTAAAAACAACCATCAATTAATGAGAACACACGAGTTAGGTCTTAGTGGTTTGGCCTGGAATTACACTTCAGAGCAGCCCTCCTCTTTATATGCAGGTGGATCTAACTACAAGCAGTTAAACTCACAACTGAGTTAGGACCTTACATTAATATGGAAACATAATATTTCTTATACATAGTCCCCCATCTCCCATTCTAAAAGTGTGCTTTTTTAGACTTGTTCATAAGAAGAAAGGCACCCAATTCCAAGCCTTATATATCTATTAATGGTTATTCCTTTACCACACAGAAAACAAGCTTAAAATGGAATTCCTAAGAATAAAGAATCCTATAAATTCTTAGTCAAGAATGTTATCATTTTTATCTAGAGAAAGCTATGGGAATTGTTTTATTCTTCTTCTTGAATGTGCACATTTGCAAAATTGACTGCTGTAAACTGCTTCCACCTTAGAAAATCTTCATTTCAATCTTAATTTCAAATGGGAATAATCAAATACAGTGGTGTCAAGAAAGGAATATGGCGATAGAAATGTTTACTAAATTCACCTAACCTTGTACCTAATTGGTTTATTTTTAAGAATGCAAGTAAAATAAACAATAGACATGGAACTAATTATTATTTTCATTTGGGACTGTCTAAATGGAGAAAAGTATGCTTTCATTTCTGTCTTTAATATATGTAGAACATTGTATAATTATGTGCCTAAAGGCTTATCCTGATACACACTACAAAGAACAAGACTGAGCAAGATAGACAATCTCCGTATCTAAAATTTGTTTTCTGTATTTCTGCACAAAATATGTCATTTCTCATGTCATCTCACGTATTAGGGAAAATGATCATCTGAAGATCACAGTGAGAGAATGTATTATGTAAATGAGCTAATTAATAGGCTATTGTTCCCACTGGTAAGACTTAACTTTGATTTGTGACAGAACTGTACTCTGCCGAAGTAGTTACATGGACTATGTGCTCACCACCTACATACTGTGCATGCTGTCCTGAATCCCCAAGGTCCCTCCTGCTGAGCAGGGAGTGTTGCCTGCCTGGGTTCCTCCCTAAGCATGTCTTCAGCCAAAGGGAGCCACCTGTCCTGAACTTGTTCCCTTCTTGGGGGCAGCCTGCAAAAAGTCCCAACTTCTTGCCTCAAAACTGGGGAGCTAGCTCTGAAAGGCTATTCCAGCTTCAGATTTGCTGATGCCACTGGGCAGTTCTTCCCCAGTCTTACCTCATTGCTTACCCAGTCCTGCTTTTCTCATGACTCACAGCTCTGGATCCCTTGTTCACCACTCACCCACAAAATCATCTGAGTCTACTTCCAAGAAATCTACCTAAGACACCATTGGTACATTTTGTATCTTAATAAGTAATACGCATAATATGTTTCATTGTGCAAATGCAACAAAACAACACTTTCTCACATCTGTATTGTCTATTTGACGCCTGTATATAATAAGCTTTGTCATAAAAAAATAGAAAAGGAACAAAAAAGTAAGCTAGTATTTATTGTTCCGGGTATCTTACGTATATCTTCTAGTAAACCCCAATCAACACCTTTGCAGAGCATGTATTATTACTTCTGTTTTATAAATAAGGTAGCCAAGAATAAATGAGAATAAGAGACTTGCCGATTTACTCTTTCCATAAAGTTGCCTATGTCTGCTTTATCAGCAGCATACAATCTCCCTGGTAAACTTACATTCTGCCAACAAAATTATGCCATACCTTTGGGTGTTATTCTTATGTTTTTGAGTTACGTTATTTTTTAAGCACTTAAGTTTACATTATTTCAACAAATCTGATGTTTCCTTAAATTCTCTTTACCAAATCTAACTGCTGAAAATGTTTTGTAGAAAATTTTGAGTAGAGTCATGTAAATAGGTCCTTTGATAATTTATTACCATATATTCACTGTTATTTAAGAAATACATTTCTTTTTGTTGCACATTTTTTGAAGATGAGCTGAGAGATGGAAGTGGTAAAAGGGCATTCTATGGTTAAAAGGTGCTCAAATGTGTCGACTTTCTCATATTTCAGAGATTCCATGCCTCACACTCTCATGAAAACTATACACTAAAGAAATTCCAGTACAAACTGCATGACTTACTGATTTCTCTTTGGAAAACAATTTTAATTTTGTATCTACCCAGAAGTTAAGTTTTGCAAGTAACTATTATTTTTCTGATAATAAAAATAATATTTTCCCATCTGGGCTATTTGTAAATGTACAAACTGAAATAAAAATTGCCAAAAGTCCTACAAAGGTAATTTCTCCTAAATGTTCGCACTTCTATCAGATATGCAAATAAATATGAGTAAGCAATATTACATGTACAATATTACATGTATTATAATAGTGTTTGCGTACCATCACCTTTTCTGAATGCATATTTTAATATTACTCTAAAGAAATTAGTAATGGAGTTGAGATTTCTGGCTCAATGTTGAGATTTTGCTCACATTTGACATTATGTTTTCTCATCTATATGATATATTCCATAATGGAAACACCTTAATAAGGCTTTTATTATGTATATAAGGTTTTTATAAGATTTCCAAAATTAAGTATACCAAGAGTATACTAAGTATAATTAAAGTAAAAGTATACTTTTATCTAAAAACTGAAATTTGAAGATTAGCATAAACATGCTCCTTTGATTCATTAAGAGCATTTTGGAGTACATGTAATAAAGGTTAAAACTTTCAGGATGTTTAAAGTTTCTGTGGCCAACTAATTTAATTCATTTCCATTTGCTCACCATGGTTAAGTTGTTGTTAAAGCTTGTTGAAAGATTGAGTAACAAGTTGACCTATTGTGACAACTTTATTTTATTCATAATAACTTTGTCATATTTGAGTTATTTTATTAAGCCTGGTTTTCCATTTTTATTGGGTTGAAAGTGCTATCAAATAATTCAGTTTTATCTAATAGTATGCTAAAGTCTTTCGGTGCTCATTGTTTTGTAGCACATAAATCTAGAATATTGTCGCCGTTATCTTTCCTCTTAGCATTAAATTTTCTTTTATTTAACACAAAAGCTAAATCAAATTTGACTTTCATCTCTCACTGATCTATTCTCTTTTGCCTTTCCATTGATTGTCTCTGATGAGGTTTAAAGTATCAGTGGATTTTCAATTTACAAGAGGTGTGTTCTTTTCAACATGGGTAGTTAATAAAAACAAATGGCTTCATGGAATTTTCTGTTACTTCAGGCCTTGATTTTATAATAAATTCTTCATTTGCATAAAACTTTACCTTTTTATTTATAAGCACTATCTGTGCTTTTGTAGAATGTCTGTGCACTAGTTAGAACTTACTAGTACATTTGTGGATTTGTAGTGATGCCTTTTGGGGTCATTTTATTAAATACTGTTAACTGTATACTGTTACATACATAGTGTCTGACATAGTGTGACATGACAGTAAGGAATACTGCTTTTCTCAAACTTTTCTCTTGACTGTATCCTTTAGAAAGTCCAGTCTAGGGGAGACAATGAAAAAATGCTAATATTAAATTGTCAAACATTATGTAATAAGGCATTTTGTTCTTGTTTGAGTGACCTAAGCTTCTTTTTTTTTTTTTTTTTTATCATTGAAGGATAAAAACATGGGAGGAAGTCACAAATGCTAGTTTTACCTTGTTCAAATTTTGAGTAAGTTTTTGGCTTTGGTTATCAACTATTTTTTCTTCATTAAAGGAAAACATGTTGATCATTTCAAACAGATGGAGTTCAGGTAACTAACTCCTTATTTCACCTGGACTTAATGTTAATTTCATTGAACAGAATTTTTGTCAACACAGAGATTTTTTATCCAATCTGTTTCTCTGAGAAAGCCCCCCCCCTTTTTTTTTTTTACTGGGATGATGATGGGGTGATGATAATCCCACATCATCCCTGACTGGAGAATGCCCCAGTAGAAGACTGGGGCTAAGAAGTGTATTCCAGTTCTTCATGGCTGTTGTTATCTGTGAAAAAATTGGTGAAGTGGCCATTAAGAGAAGCCTTAGGGGAAAAAAATGAATTAATTAAATGCATGCCATTTAGTCCGAGAATAGAATTTATTTGAGATCTAAGAGATTTCCATTGGTGATTTTCTGCTTGTGTCCGTCTGGGGAGGTTTGAAGAACTGGGGGCTTCTAGCTGTGGTAGCATAAGCTGAGGGTGCAGAATAACTCCTTTATGCATCTGAACTTCAACTCTCTTTAGCACAGCTTAGACTACCTCCTGTTTCCTCACCTTTTGTCCCTTTCAGTCACTAACCACTTCCATAGCAATATCTTCCAGTTCTAGTGTCTCCTTTCTCCAGTCTTAGGAAAATAATCACTTTTCCTTTACATTTGAGAGGATACATGTTTAAAAATCTTTTCCGATTTCCTTTTTCTCTTTCCTCTAAAAGTAATTTGCTCATGGTAACAGAGCTAGTAGGCACTAGAAATGGGATACTTTTATGTATGGATTTCCCTTTCCTGAGCAGGTTAGTTTGCAATTGGGGGCCAACTCAACTTCTTTTTTTTTTTTTTTTTTTTGCAAGATTTTATTTAAATTCAAGTTAGTTAGCAGATGGTATAGTATTGGTTTCAGGAGTAGAATTTAGTGATCTATCACTTACAAACAGCATTTGGTGACCATCACAAGAAGTGCCCTCCTTAATATCCATCACCATTTAGTCCATCCTCCCCGCCCCCGTCCTCCAGCAACCCTCAGCTTGTCCTCTATAGTTCAGAGCCTCTAATGTCTGGGAGGCCAACCCTATTTAAACGGGCTTTGGGAAGTTTCTACAGCTTCATCCCAGGCATAGCAAGCTTCATCATTTTGTGATTGTGCCTCAGAAACACTAAAACAGTGGTATGAATGTGTGTGTGTGTGTGTGTGTGTGTGTGTGTGTGTGTTTCAGATGGCAGTTTTTATTTTTTAATGTTTTATTTATTTCTGAGAGAGAGAGAGAAACAGCATGAGCAGGGGAGGGGCAGAGAGAGAGGGAGATACAGAATCTGAAGCAGGCTCCAGGCTCTGAGCTAGCTGTCAGCACAGAGCCTGACACGGGCTCAAACCCACGAACTGTGAGATCATGACCTGAGCTGAAGCCGGACGTTTAACCAACTGAGCCACCCAGGTGCCCCTCAGATGGCACTTGAGATTAGCTCATTAAATAGACATTTAACATATTAAGTCTTTAAATAAGAGATAAGAAAGTAATTTTCAAAAGTAGCAACACAGATACGTCTATCCCTTCTCCTTGTTTCCAAAATTGCAATGATGTGACACAAAAAAATTGAGAACACAAATAAATCCCTGGTAACACTGCACAATGAGGAAGAGTAAAATGGCAATTTCTGAAAGGTGTAATAATAATGTGTTGAAAATGTGGAAAATTTCTGAATCTAAACAGAAATATGGAAACACCTAGACTTAGGGAAAAAGGCCCTGTAAGTTTGGTTGCCAACAAAACTTCAGAATACCTCTAAGGTTAATTGGAAATAGCCTTAAAGGTGGGGTTCACTGTTGCTTTGCAGGTAGACAGGAGATATAACTGACCTGCCAAGCCTCATTGTAGAAAAGTGGAGGGGCCTCTGAGTGGCTCATTCAGTTAAGCATCTGACTCTAGGTTTCAGCACAGGCAGTGATCTTACGCATTTGTGAGTTCGAGCTCTGCGTTGGGCTCTGCGCTGACAGTGAGAGCCTGTTTGGAAAGCTCTCTCTTCTCCCTCTCTCTCTGCCCCTCCCCACTCATACTATCTCTGTCTCTCTCTAAATAAATAGATAAACTTAAAAAAAAGAAAAGTAGAGAGCAAACAAGTCTGGAGACTAAGAGGTAGACAGGTGAGAAAGTGAATGTCTTCATGAGGCCAGGGATAAGAGAGGGTAGAAGGGACAGGTATATCTAGTATGGATTTTTAGTCTGTTAACTTTGTAATGTGTGCTCTAATTCCCTCTTACATCCTACCTGTGGAATCTTCAGTAAGACAGTCGTGTTTACTGATATTTTATATAAGCTTAGATTCTTCCTGGGGAACTGAAATGGGTGTCAAGGCTATCCAGATTGATGGGGTGCCTAGGTGGCTCATTTGGTTAAACATCTGGCTTCGGCTCAGGTCATGATCTCACGGCTCGTGGGTTTGAGCCCCATGTCGGGCTCTGTGCTGACAGCTAGCTCAGAGCCTGGAGCCTGCTTCAGATTCTGTACTCCCTCTCTCTCTGCCCCTCCTCTGCTCACGCCGTTTCTCTCTCTCTCTCAGAAATAAATAAAATATTAAAAAAATTTTTAAAAAAGACTATCTAGATTAAGTTTGACACTATAGATACAGTTAGAAAGACAAAGGACAGATTACATATGCAGTCCCATTTCCAACCACTAGTTTTCCAACCACAGTGTTGAAATCAAAGATATGAGCAAGATTGAGGTACCTGGGTGGCTCAGTCACTTAACGTTCAACTTGAGCTCAGGTCATCATCTCATAGTCCCTGAGTTCGAGCCCTGTGTCAGGCTCTGTGCTGACAACTTAGAGCCTAGAGCCTGCCTCAGGTTTTGTCTCCCTTTCTCTCTGCCCCTTCCCTGGCTCACTTGCATGCTCTCTCTCTCTCTCTCTCTCTCTCAAAAATAAATAAACATTAAAAAATTTTCAAAGATATGAGCAAGACATATTTACCACTTACTTTAGTAGTGTTTCCTTTAAAAATTCAAATTTCCTGAGTTCACATCCCAAGTCCTTTAGTTGGGATGCTCCAGTAACATTTAGTTAGAAGAAATAGAAAATCAATAAGAAAGAAAGAGGAAGAGCAATGAGATGGTCATGGCCTAATTTACATACTTCACTCAGCAGCAAAAACTCTGCTATAGAGGCATTTTAGTGACCATCTGTTTTTATCTTAACATGTGCTGGGGAAAGACAAATTGCAAACCCGAGAGACTAATCAAAGTGTTTTCTTGTTATATTTTCAGCCATGTTTCAGGGCCTCTCACAGGTCTACAAGTCATGAAACCAAATGGCTGTCTACCTCTAAATCTAGTTCTGGTGGTTGTGAGTGGGTCCTGAGCGTTGTAGGTAATTTGAGGAACAGATAATCCATCTGTGCGGGGGCAGGAGGGTTATGTACGCCACAGTTTGCATCTGGTCTTGCTCTTTCGTTTGGCCTTCTGACCATGAAATTTTACAACTTAATCATAAAACAGTGTCCAGGTATATGTCCTTTATCCCTTACTATTTCCTTAGCAATATTTTGTATGTTTTTCTTTGTTGTTGTTGTTGTTACATCTTCACTTGCTGAGAATGCTGTCTTCATATGGTGGTAATTATTTTTGCTCCTAGAAATTCATTTACATTTTCACCTGAAAATACTTTTTGTGCAGTTATCAATATTTGTTGATAGCAGGTGTTCAGTCCTGTTTCTTTTATCTTTTCCAGACACATATGTGCTAGAGTCCCCATCTCAAGGATGTTCTTGCACATGGGAGAGTTACTGAAACAAGAGGTCTTAGTATTTTTCTTTTCATCTCCTGTCTAAATTTCAAGGCTTACACTTGATAAATGGATTTTTACCCGGGGTTAGGTGAATAGTCTTTGGAATACTGTTACGTTTCTTTATGTTTAATTCATCCATCATTAAATGTAAAAGAACCCCAAATTGAAAACTGTTAACAAACTATATTATTTTTATTTTATTTCAAAAAACATTGAGGAACTACTGCTACCATCATTTTTTATCATGACCAGTAAGAGGTTTAAATTGATATTTAGTTACTAATCTCAGAATTCATTTTTTAAATGCTGAAAAATTATAATCTTATGAGTAGTGAAATGTTTTCTCTTCATTATTTAAATCTTTTAGTCAAGAGGTCAAAGTTTGAGATAATAAATTAGAATAGGGTCAGAACAATCTAACACATCTTGTAGGCACTCAATACATATTAATTTATTACAATACTGTCAGACACATTTTATTTACCCAACTAGTCAATGATCCCATTTGCTAACATGACTAATGAAAATGTCACAATGTATTTTCTAATTCCTGCAATCATATCATAATTCCTTCCTTCGTAAAATATTTTGCCTTCTTAAATAAAATTTCCTTAAAATTTTTCTTTAGTTCCAGAAACATCTTAATAGTGTGCAATATTTTCACTATAATAAGCATCAGGCCCGTTTTTAATTGTGTTGTATTTCTGAGTTGAAAATTTAAAAAATCAAAGTGGAGACCTCTACATTCAATATATCTGATCCCAAATGATTTCTTTACCAAACTATCAACAATATTGTCATTGTCATCACATAATAAGGTTGATTGACTTACTTTATGATCCTTAAAAATATGTCTTTTCCTTAATATTCTGTTTAATGATTGCATTAATAACAATATAAAAGCCCACCACTAAATATCATATGCTATAACATGATTTCTCTGAGGTTCAATTACAGTAAAGTTGTATAAACCAAACATCTTTCTTTTAATGTCACGGAAGAGGAGTGCTCTTTGTTTCCTGTTGAGATATGGCTATGGCCTTAGGAATCCAACAGTTCAAGGACGTTAAAACTTAAAGAAGAATAAAGTGATCTAAAATGTTTCTAGGTTATTTACTATTATGAACAGTACTGGATATTTATTTGTCATATGTGATTTAGGGAAGTGTTAAAATTAAAAAAGTGGGGTTGGTATAGGGGAAAACTGGAAGTGACCCAAGAGTCCCAGAGAGGTAAGATTAACATTAGAGTTGTTTATAGAAACATCAAGGCCTAAAGGAGTACCTTGGTTTATACTTCATTTAGAACTCACTCCAGAATAGTTCCACTTTGGTGAGTCTGTGCCAAGTAAAGAGATGAGAGAAAGACGTCTTAGGCTGCACACTGGAGCTGTGCTCAGTTCTCTCCTAATAGGAGGAGAGAGTCAGATATTTCCCAATGTCTCTACATGGTAAGGTCATACATATCTACGTTGCTCTGGGGTCTGGCATGGTGAGAGTCAGGGAATGCTCACAGAGTACACTTGGGTTTACTTTGATATTGTAACAGAGACTCAGTGATTTGCAGCAATAACATGAATCAATATAAGGTCAGGTTAGCAGACACCCTTATTCCTCTTCTAGATAGAAACGAAACAAATTTTGGCTATAACAACAGGACTTTAGCAAGAACCATTGTAAAATACCCTCCAACTGCATCCCAGTCAGTATCAACATATTCTCAAGGACCATCATCATGAGGCCAGAAATCACCCTTACTCCAAATTTGTTCACATAAGACTTGCTCTAGGACCAAAATCTTCCTGGACAGGAGCAGAGGAAACAGATTGAGCTGCAAGTTAATATTAAAACTGAAAGTGACTGAATTATTCAAACATTTGAATCAATACAGAGAGAAAACTGTATTTAGGACATTTAGATATTAATTGTATATGTATGTCCGAACATATACACAGAAACTATATTTTCATTATTCATTCATCTGTGTAGAGACACTGTGTAGAGACATGATAGCCAAGATATGGTTGTTTCCATATCTTGGCTATCATGAATAATGCTGCAATGAGTATAGGGGTGTAGATATCTCTTTGAGATCCTGATTTCATTTCCTTTGAATATATACTCAGAAGTGGGACTCCTGAGCTATATGGTGGATGGACCCAAAGAGACCTATGTGGAGATACAATATAATCAAATTGTCAAAAGTTAAAGAGAGAATTTTGAAAGCAGCCAAGAGAAAAGTGACTTGCTGTATACAAGGAAGCCCCCATGAGATTGATTATTAATGGTTATTTCAGCAGAATCCTTGAAGGCCAGAAGGCAGTAGAATGATATACTCAAAATCCTGAGAGAGAAAAAAACCTTCCAGCTGAGCTACTATACCTTGCAGTTCTGTTCTTCAAAGATAAAGGGGTTAGATAAAGACAAATAAAAGCCGAGGGAGTTCATCACCCCTAGATGTGCTTTCCAAGAAATGCTACAGAGAAATCTTCAAGTTCAATAAAAAGATTGGTAATCAGCGATATGAGCATAAGATAGTGTTGGTAAGTCATTGGTAACAGTAAATGGTAAGTGTCATTGGTAACTTTAAGTTGGTAACATTGCTAAGTGTCGTTGGTAACAGTAATATATAGACAAAATCAGTACTTATATACAATAACAGTAGTGGTTGATCATTTTTAATTCTAGTGTAAAACTTAAAAGACAAAAGTGTTAAAAATAGATATAACTAAATTATGTTAGTTATATCTAAATAGATGGAAATTGAGAATCACTCCCTTCATTACTCTCCAAATGGTTGAATTTTAGACCCTGTGAGATAAGCCTTCCCAGGAGGCTCACTATCTTCACACGCATGATTGAATAGGTCTGCATTTTTACATGAGTATATATTTTTAAAATTTTTAAGGTTTTATTTATTTCTGAGAGAGAGAGAGAGACCGCGTGAACAGGGAGAGGGTCAGAGAGAGAGGGAGATACAGAATCTGAAACAGGCTCCAGGCTCTGAGCTGTCAGCACAGAGCCCAACGCGGGGCTTGAACCCACCAGCCGTGAGATCATGACCTGAGCCGAAGCCGGATGCTTAACTGACTGACTGCCACCCAGGCACCCCTTACATGAGTATATATAGCTCAGGTTAAGTTAAAACTTATACTAGTTATATTTACTTAAATTTTGTTTTGGATTTTCCTTTTAGAATGTTAAATTTATTTTAAAAACTAATATGTGGGTTCACAGCAGGCTTGTTAAGTCATGCTTTAACCACTCTCTCTTATAGTTTAATGTGTTAGCAGACTAATTGAGCTAGTGGCCTGAAGGAAGAAATTAAAAATATTTATCTCCTACTTAATACTCAATGCGATGGGTGTGCCTTCTCTGTAAAGAATTCCTGTTCAGTATCAAGGGGGGTGGGGAAGAAAATAAGCATGAAGTTTTACTACTAACCATTGATCCAAACAAACAAACAGACAAAACCCCCTTTTGCCTACTTTTATATTTCTGGGGGTGCTACTCCAAGCATCTAACACTTGATTTCTTTAGGTAAAATCTAAGATGAACACAATTCTTTCCAACTGAGGAATGTTTATGTAAATAACACAATGAAGCTATATGTGTGTATATAATACACACACATAATTAACAATTACTATGTAGCTTTGAAATATTCATTTTTAAAATATTTTATTTATTTTTTGAGAGAGAGAGAGTACATGCAAGTAGGGGAGGGGCACAGAGAGAGGGGAACAGAGGATCCAAAGAAGGCTCTGCACAGACAGACTGAGAGCAGTCAGTCCAATGTGGGGCTTGAACCCACGAACCACGAGATCATGGCCTAAGTTGAAGTTGGATGCTCAACCAACTCAGCTACCCAGGGGCCCTGAAATATTTACAAGATCTTATTTGAACATGTAGAAAAAGATAGAAATATGTTATTCTGAAAGGAGGATCTTCCTAAACTAAGACTTATTTTTCTGTTGCTACTTTATTTTCAGTTGCCCCTAATTTTTTGTGGCATTATTCTATTTATTGTGCCTTTTTCATGAGATTCTTGACAGCAGCAAATGAAGCAATGTTGGTGGAAGTATTTCAGCAATCTCATTTTCTTAACAAAAATGTGACTTTTAATTAGTTATTTCTTTAAAGTACCTCTGAGCTATTTAAGCATAAAGGCCCTAAGAATTTAGTAGAAACTTAATTCCACATTAAAACCTGGAGTAAAAGTCAAGGGAATAAACTCTGAGGATTTGTGAAATTTCTAGAATGTTTCTCACACACGAAAATCACCCATCACTCTGTCGTAATTAGCACTGATAACATCAAAGCCATAACATTTCAGACTTAGAGACAGTTAGGAGGAGGAGAGGTAGGGAAAGTGCATTGTCTTTTGCAGGTGGCATGAGAAAAGAGGCAAAATGAGCAGTGGCAACTATGGGAAAGAGGGGGTGCCCAGAGGGAATCCCTAGGACCAGCCCCAAATTTTTGTTTTTAGTTTATTTTGAAACAGAGAGAAAGTATGAGTAGGGGAGGGCAGTGAGGGGGAGAGAGAGAGAGAATCTCAAGCACGCTCCTCACTGTCAGTTCAGAGCCTGATGGGTTTGAACTCACAAACCATGAGATCATGACTCGAGCTAAAGTCTGTTCTTAACCAACTCAGCCACCCAGGTGTCCCCCACCCTCATTTTTTTTTTTTTTTTATAAGTAGCCTGCATCTAAGATATGGGCCCAGGTAGTTGAGTTGACAGATATCTCTATTTGGGACCTCTATATTAGTGGTCTCATTCAGCACCACCTGAGTACTTGGTGAAACCCAGTTCTTGGCGGCCTACCCCAAATTTACTGAATCAGAAACTCTGGTGGTGGGTTGAGCAAGCTGTGTTTTAAAGAGCCCTTCAAATGCTTCTGTGATGCAGTCTCAAGTGTGAGAGTCAATGCCCTGTTCATAAATACATCTCAGAAGCAATAATTTTAAAATAAAATAAGGTAATGTATGTACTATATTTAGTTCAAGCATGCAATAAAATAAGTGTCAGCTATAATTGTGATTAGTCTTCATTAAACCTATAAACAGCTGGCAGAAAAGTCAAGATGGGAAAACTAACATTATATACTATAGACAAAGACTTTTAAGACTTCTAGCGTTGTTACAAAAATAGTTCAGAGTGCCTTCATACTGTGAGCTGCATAAAAGTCACCTGGGGATTGCAAATTCAGATTGTCATTCAGAAAGGTCATGGCAGGGCCTGAGAGTCAACCTTTCTTTTTTCTTTCTTTTTTTTAAAAATTTTTAATGTTTTATTTATTTCTGAGAGAGAGTGAGAGAAAGAGACAGCATGAGTAGGGGAGGGTTAGAGAGAGAGACACACACAGAATCTGAAACAGGCTCTAGGCTCTGAGCTAGCTGTCAGCACAGAGCCTGACGCAGGGCTTGAACCCACAAACTGTGAGATCATGACCTGAGCCGAAGTCGGACGCTCAACTGACTGAGCCACAACCTTTCTAACCAGCTCCCAGGTAAAGCTTTTGCAACTGGTCCTGGGACCACACTTTGAGTAGCAAGGAGCTGGCCTGTGGATGCTTTCACTTCTACTTCATACTTTTTTGCAGCCCCCAAATCAATCTTAAGCAGAAGTTTGCATATTCATAAGAAAGCCAAAGAACAGAAGGTGAGTCGCAAGTTAGGACTCTCTGGAGTTCGTGTGATCTATTCTCTTGAATCATGGTGTTTTTCCATCCATCTTTCTTTAGGAAGCAATTCAATAGTTCTTAGAAAAAAGAGTTTGGAAACTAGCTATAAATTCCCTAAGTTTTATGGTCATTTCCCATTAATTACATAATTTCAAAGGGAGACAAATAGTACTGCTGGACTAAATAAAGGTAAGGCAGATGCATTAGATAAGTCGTATATAACTACCACCATGTAGATCTTACTTAGCAAAAACTATCCGAAAAAGTCTATGCTTCTGCTTCTCTTAGTAAACCTTACACATTTCAGTTTCAAAAGCAGCTCCTTTTTTTGGTTTGTTTTTGAAACTAAACTTAGTTTTAATTGTTGACTCATATACATAGATCCTTGGTGTGTAACTCTGTAGCTGACCTCAAAGGGAATATTCTTAAAAAAAATATCCTTAATTGTAGTCAGCCCCTTCTTCTGCAGTTTTGAGAGTTTTCTGAGAAATAATGGAAGATATGGTCTACATTTTAATAGATGAAGTTCAGTGATGTTAAGTAAGTGGTCTGTTCTTTAACCAAAACAGTTAAGTGTTTAAAAGTGCGATATGACAGATGAGAAATAACACCTCTTATTTACATGGAATCCATTTAAATGTAAGTCTTGTCACTGTTTCTGGACTCTGCTCTTTTAGGTCTGGTAAATTTGTACTTAATTGGATTTGATAGCTCCATCATGCATGGCTGAAGACAAATTTATAAAGCACAAATTCTAACTCAGTTGAGTTTCTTTGAATCACATGGTTTTATATTAAGGTTGTTATACAAATTTTACACAATTGGCATTCTGTTTATGAAGCTCTTAGTCTAAAGTGGTATCACATAATAACAATAAGCTATAATCAAAGTACACTTTTATAAGAAAGTCATAAAACAGTTATTACAGAGATGCAGTATTTACTCAATGTCAGCCTTTTAAACATTGTTTTTAAATCCCCATTCCTTGCGTCCACCTTCTTTGTTGAAGCCACCATGGCCCACAGCTCTAGGCTTCCATTTTCTCAACTCCAAGCTCAGTAAAAGAGAGTCCTCCTTTCCTAGTTACTACTGCAAAAAGCCTTACTTATCACTGAATTCTGTGGCAAAAACAGGGCTAGGAAAAATGGCTAGTAGGATCTAGAGTCAACCCTGACTCTCTCGCTGTGGAGAAAATATTTCCTAAGAGGAGGTACCTGAAATATTATAGTTTTAAAGCCTTCATGAAGAATTAAAGACATTGAAAGGATAGTAAACATTAACTAAGCTCTTGCATGGACCAAGAATAAAATCTTCTTTGCCAAAAATTTATGTGGGAAGAAGCACATAATCTCTGCAGATTCAAAAAGTGTACTTTGGCCTATAATAGAATTTTTCAAATTTTAATTCCAATGTAGTTAGCATAGTGTTATTCGTTTCAGGTATACAACATAGTGATTCAAGGATTCTATATGACTCAGTGCTCATCAAGCTAAGTATACTCTTAATCCTCTTCACCTATTTCACCCATCCTCCCACCCATCTCCCCTGTGGAAACATCACTTTGTTCTCTACAGTTAAGAGTCTTTTTTATTTGTCTCTTTTTTGTGTGTTTTGTTTATTAAATTCCACATATGAGTGAAATCATGTGGTATTTCTCTTTCTCTGCATTAGCATTTTACTTAGCATTATACCTTCTAGCTCCATCTATGTTGTTGCAAATGGCAAGACTTCATTTTTAGCCTGTAATAGATTTTATATTGTTTTATTATTTTTTTTTACATTTATTTACTTGAGAGAGAGAGAGAGAGAGAGAGAGAGAGAGAGAGAGAACAAGTGGGGGAGGGGCAGAGGGAGAAGGAGACACAGAATCCAAAGCAGGCTTTAGGCTCCGAGCTGTCAGCATAGAGTTTGACATGGGGTTCAAACTCACAAACCATGAGATCATGACCTGAGTTGAAGTCGGGCGCTCAAGTGACTGAGCCACCCAGGCGAACCTGTAATAGATTTTAAAAGTGCATCTTAAAGCATCAAGTTGTAGCCTCAGTTTTATATACCTTGTAGGCAGAATTTGGCTGATTGTAGTTTAAAATAATTTGTACTTTTGCTAAGAAAGTTAATTCTTTGAACATGTAAACATTATATTTCCTGTTGTCCTTTTATAAGTGCAGATTTTGATATTTTGTTCTTAGAAGGATACTTTTTTTTTTTTTTATCACAAATGAGACCCCTACTAGTAGGTTGCCTTAGTTTTCAATTTTACAGTATTTCCCCGAAAAGGAATAATATGAATATCAGTATCTGTCACATTCTGACCTCTCCAAAAATTCCATCCATGGTTCTTATTGGCTACTTGGCTAACTAGTTTGTTTGCTATTAGTTTAATACTAGTTTGCTAATATTACACACACACAGTCTATCCTATGTTAATTTTTTGTTTGGGGGGCCAAATTATACAGTTTAAGCTTTGTTATCGCAGCATACTTATTATGTATGTATTATTATTACTGTTCTCATTATTACAGTGCTGTTATTATTCAGACCTTTTAATCACAAATGTCAAAAAAAACCCTGACTTAAAAAGGTAGTATATTGTCTCATTTAATAAAAAGTCAAGGATGGAGGTCAGAGAATGGGTGTGCCTGGTTTTATGCACGGCTATATTTAGGAGCATAGCCTCTGTGGTCAGTTATGTCCACTATTTACAAGCTATAATTCTGCACACATTATTTATGGTCTTTCAACCCCAGTTTCCTTGAGTAATGGGTAGAATAATACCTTTTTTGAGTTGTATTAATAAACATGAGGTGCTTAGAATGAGACCTGACACATAGGAAGCATGCAGTATTGCTGTAAACATTCCACTTACCAACCTGCATTTCTCAGGTGAGTTTTCCTCTGTATTGACTACACCATCCCTACCAGCAGCCAAAGCCTTCCATTTTCCAAACACTAAGATCCGCAAAAGAAAAGAGCCCGTTCTCAGTTATTACAGTAAAAGCTTCAGGATAACTTTCACTAACCTGGTTGGGTTATGGTCAGTCCCCATGGCCGGGAAGCATATGTCCTGCTCTGATAAGCCAGGTGTGGGGCTCATGCCCACTCTGGAACTAGAATCAGTCCAGCATAGTGTTAGAGTGGGGACAGGTGCTTTTGTAAGGACAAGAGAGGTCCTCTTACCAGAAGGGAAGGAAGTAGGTTTGGGTAGGCAATAATATTATTTTTCAAGTTCTTCGAACTTTGGTTCTAACACTTTGGCTACATTGTTATGTTTATTCTAAGTTGTTTGGCGGATTATTACAAGCATTTACAAAATAGCAATAAGAATATTTACTACTGTGATTTTGATTCACTAACCATAAATAAAATACAGATTCACTGACAACTAGCAGGTAGCTTTGTCTTGTTTGAAAAGCACTCTCTATTGTTTCTTTGTTTTATCTCCTTTTAATGGTGAAAAACAAAAAATAGTCTCCTGAAAATAAACAAACATAAAACCTAAAAGTAAAAATATTCACATAATGTGAATTTATAAGAAATTCTAGATATATTGGCTTACAGATCCTCTTACTTTATAATATTATCATTAAAATGTATTATTTTGGTCTGCTTTGCGGTCTAGTGTTTTATGTATCTAAATTATGCTGGGAGCATGTTTTTCAAAGTTGCACAAATTTTTCAGCTTAAAGTCTCAGGAAAACCAGACTATTAAAATCAACGTGATCTAAATATAGTCATAAAATATTTGATGTCATCTGCGTATTCATTCATTCAACAAATATTATAGAGAACTTCTTATTTGCCAGGCAAAGATCTTTGCCTTCATGCAGTTTATAATTTAGCAAATAGAGAAAGACAATAAAAATATACACCATAAAAAAGCAAATCATATTACAGTATAGTGTAATACAGTATGGGGACAATGTAGATTATATTTTAGCTACTCATTGTGATTTATTTTGGTCTCCAGCTTTAAGATGGCAAGGGAAAACATACAGAAAGTTTTATTTTGTTTAACCCATTGTGGTAGCCTTTTGGTTTATAACAGTTAATAATATCGATGGAGGACTCCTGTAGACTGGTTATACTTTTAGCATGCTTAAGTAATCATAAATAAAATAATTCTAAGGGGAGCCATTTATCCAATATTACTGCATATTCTATTAAATGAAGCATGGTAGAAATGTTAGCTCAAATCCTGTAAATAAAAATGATTCTTTCCTCCTTTTTTTAGTAGACCAGATGATTCTCCCTCAGGCTAATTAATCCTTTTCTGAAATGCTCACAGGACTCCCCAAGCACGTTTTCATTGTGCTCATTACACTCCACAGTTGGCTTTGCTTCAGTCGTGTGTGGATATCATGGTCATCAGTCTGCAGGCCACTCTTCCATTCTCCCTTCACTGAACAGCCACACTCTTCAGGCACAAGTTTCTAGCCCTGCATTTCTTTTGCTTTAACATCCATAGCAAATCTATCTGTTGTTTGCCCCAGCTGGGATGATCTTACTGCCTTTTAGGGGGATAATGCTCTCTTCTTTTTCATTTCCAAATACTGGAGGTTTCTCTCTGTCCAGCTCTCCTAGTGACTTGGACCTAGTGGCCAGTATGGCCAGTGACTCACACATAACACAGCTTTTTGGGGAAGCACAGCCTCTAAACTCCATTTGTAGGCTCTTTAATACTCTGGGTCATTAGTACCTGGTCCAAATGCAGAGTGACTGAATCGTTATTTTTATAAATGTGTTCTTTATGTCTGAGTTCTTCCCTCCTCACCCCTTCCAAATCAAGCTAGTTTTTTTAAACAAAACCCATAGGGTGCATATATTTGTTCTTTTCGTCCTCTTGGGCTATCCCTTCCTTTAGACATAAACCTGGGGAATGCCACATGGAGTAGGCAGATGTACTCCGAAAAGAAGCCTAAAATTATATTTCAGAAAAAATATTTTTGCCTGACCAACTTTCCTACTGGACATTGAGTTTCCTTCATAAGTGAAGACCTTGTACAGTGAGGAGAGAGAGCGTGGCATAGTTCAAACAGCAGGGGTTTGAAGACAGGTTCCTTGCATTCCAATAAAGGTCTGTTTGTAAGCCCTTAGGTTTGGGCTTTTAAATGTATTTTTTTAAAAATTTTTAATGTTTTATTTATTTCTGAGAGAGAAATAGTATTAGCAAGGGAAGGTCAGAGAGAGAAGGAGACACAGAATCTGAAGCAGGCTCCAGGGTCTGAGCTGGCTGTCAACACAGGGCCCGATACGGGGCTCGAACCCACGAACCATGAGATCATGACCTGAGCTGAAGTCAGTCGCTTAACTGACAGCCACCCAGGTACCCCTGGGCTTTTTAATTTCTTAGCCTCTATACCTTCAACATTAAACCACAAAGTGATAGCTGTATTTTATTGTGGTTCATAGAGAAAAATATATATAAAGAATGAGGGGCACCTGGGTGACTCATTTGGTTAAGTGTCTGATTCTTGATTTCTGCTCAGGTCATGATCTCACAGTTTGTCGGATCAAGCCCCACATTGGGTGCACGCTGACAGTACAGACCCCGCTTGGGATTCTTTCTCTCCTTCGTTCTCTGCCCCTCCCCCACTTTCTCTTTCTCAAAATAAACAAACATTAAAAATATCTATATAAAGAATGAAATGTAATATTTACTCAGTTACAAAAGGTATGTCATAGTTGCTAATATTCAAAGAATATTCTCTAGTAACAGTTCAGCTTTAATATATAATACATATATATAGTCATGAGTTTATATAAAATTATTTAATGAAGAAGAGCATGATGTTGAATAAGAATTTTTTGAGGAAGCAATTTATCAGTCACAGATATACAGACGCTTATCACATCATTGTTGGTAACAGTATAAAAGTTTAACAAATCTAAATGTCCACTATTAGAGAAATATTTAAAGACAAGTCATGGAAGATTATGTACCATATAATCATAACATACCCAAGAAAACAAATTATCTGCCAGTATGTGGATGCAAATGTATAGAAATAGACCTGGTGCATACGGAGGGAATAGTTAAAGTTGCTATTTCTGGGAATCACAGATTTGGGGGTATGAAATGTTCTTTTACTCTACTTGTCTTTATTGTTTTAACCTTTAACCTTAGAAACATGCTTTAGTAAAAGAATTTCTCCATCTTCATATAAGTCACATTGTTACTGTCATCATTCATAATTGCACAGGAAGTGACACATTCAAACTGGTAGACAGTGATGGGGAAATCTGATAATAGTGAGCAGACATTTAATAGGGAGTGATCATCATTACCATTCATGACAGAGTGAGGGCATAGAGCTTTTTGGAACTGAGGGCAGGGAAAATCCTGTGAAGAAGGCTGTTCTGTGAGTTGTGTCTGTTGACACAATTAGACACAAGTGACTCCCTGGGACAGAACTGGGATATGAATGCTACAATAAAACATTATAATGCCATTGACCTCACTGACCTCGTTGACTTCATTCATCTCTCCTGCTCCCATCTCCTGCTGGGGCTCTCCATTGGGTGAAGGTTGCCAGGAAGCAAGGATACTCACTGAGATAGTCTGTACAGATAAGTTTCTTAGGTTAGAGACCAGAGTAGGGAAGGATGGAAAGAATAGCTATAGAATCAAACATATGCCATAAAAAAATAATTTAAATAAATAAATCTTTATATGTACAGTTGGCTCTTGAACAATGTGTGGGTTAGATATCTGAACCTCCTGCACGGTTAAAAATTCACATAAAACTCTTGACTTCCCCATAACTTAACTACTAATAGCCTACTGTGGACTTGAAGCCTTACTGATAGTATGTAATACATATTCCATACAAAATTCCGATTTGTATGTATGTATGTATGTATGTATAGTATGTATTACATACTATATTCTTACAATAAAGTATGCTAGAAAAGAATATTAATAGGAAAATCATAGGGAAGAGAAAATACATTTGCAGTACTCTACTGTATTTATCAAAACAATCTGCATATAAGTGGACCCATGTGGTTCAAATCCGTGTTGTTCAAGGGTCAACCACACACACACAGACACACACAGAACTAATTTTTTTTTTTTTACAAATAGTTTATTGTCAAATTAGTTTCCACATAACACCCAGTGCTCATCCCCACAAGTGCCCTCCTCCATGCCCATCCCCCCTCCCCCCCCACAGAACTAAATTAATTTTATAGATGCATTTTGTTCATAATTTCATCATAATCACCACATTTTGTGGTTTCATTTAGTTTTTCATCATCAAATTATATTTGGCCTTTCTCAGATTTTAAGGAAAATAGCTCTGGAGATAAAAACAAATAAAGGAAAAAACAGCAGTTAAATTTGAAATGAAACCCAAAGAAAAAAAATTCATGAAACATATAAACTCATAGTAAAAACCAGAACAAAGCTAGTAAAAGCTCTCAGCAAATAAATAAAACACAGTTTTATTCACTTAAAAAATACTGAAAAACTAGTAAAAACCCTATTGAAAAAACATAATATGAACACCAAACAAATGACAAAACAAAACACCGACCCACGATATTACTGTTAACTAAACATTTCACCAAAAATAGAGACATTTCCTAGGGTCGGCTTGGGTGTTTTCCAAGTTTCCTTCAAGGCCTAAGTCTTTTTGTGCCTGGGAACTGTAGTCTTCTCATGTTTTAGTTACTCCAAATAAGCTGTCAGCCTGATGATGCTCTTTAGCTATCTGTAAAATTGACTGTCATTTAACCATGGGTTATGTGGATAAATGTTGAAATGTAGTCACTCAATGTCTTTTCATGTGTACATGTTAAAGAGACAATAAAATACAAGGCAAGGAGTACCAGATTTGGGGATAAAGGGGTCTGAAATTAGCCTCACTAATTGTATGTCCTTGGTCAAGGTATTTACTATCCCTCTGCCTTAGTTTCCTCAACTGGAAAACTCAGAAACGAATAACAACTTGGGCCTTTGTAATCTCACTGAAGTAGCACACAGTAAGTGTTGGGGCAAAATTTTTGTTTAACACAGGTAGCTCTTCTTTCCTTGATGTGCTACTTGTTCCCCCAAAACAGGCTTTCAGTTCTTAATCTGATTCTTGTCTCCCAAAGGTGAATAGCAGACCAGTAAACTATTCTTATCTTACAAGAGAGGCCCCAGGAGTCTAATATTCACTAGGCTGAGTTATAAGTATGTCCTGTATTATGTGACATTGGTTTCCTCCAGTGGCACAAACAGTTGAGAATTGATCTCCTTAATCTGAGAAAGTTCAGCAAATTGAAAATGGTAACTGCTTTGGTTTTTTTTCCCCCTAAAATGTAAACAAATCAAGAAGTGGATGGAGAACTAACTCATATACTTTCAAAATGTATATTTTTAAATATTAGGTTATTCTTATTTGACGTGGGTTTTTTTCATATGTTAGATGATTTGAAGAAAAAGAAGATGTATTCCGTGAGAACTAGTCTTGACAGTGGGCTTTTAAAAATAATGAAATACTGGTTGGGATTGTTATGATACTACCTCATGAAGAACTAGTGACTCTTTACATTTGTATATACAGCATTCCTTAAGTTTTAAATTTTCTTCTGAAATGTTTTTTTTTGTATTTTTAAATAATGAAATATGCTGCTCTTTAAATATTTAGCTTCCAAATGCATTAGAGCAAATCTTCTAATCTCTGATATTTATTGTACTGTGAATTGCTCAGGACTTGAAACCTGGTGGCTTTGTTGGACAATTTGTATTTACATTCAGCGGTTATAGAAGTTTCAGAGTACATTATTTAATGTAAACCTTAAAATATAAATGATTAAAGACATGGAATATTGTCCCATTTGTCCCCTGATAAAAATGTAACCAACAAAACCTAGCAAACCTTCCCCTGCTCTTGGCCTTCAAGAAAATAATTTTAGAAATAGCATCCTAAGTTGCATATTAGCTCAGTTTCTGCCAATCTATCAACCTCATTTTATTTTCCCATATGCTTTTTAATTTTTTTGTTTTTAAATAATTTAAGACTGATAAAGTATTACAAAAATAGTGTAGACGGTTTTTATGCACTTTAACCCAAATTTCCCCAATGAGAATATCTTCCACAACCAGAGTATTAAGCTGGAGAATTGGCATTGCTATAATACAGCTAAACTAGATTTATTTGGATTGTATCCATTTTTACAGGCATTCTTTTTTTAGTTTGGTTCGTATAGTTCCATGAAAGTTTATTGACTGGGTGGATTCATATAACCGCCCCCACAAGCAGGGTACAGGATTATTCTGTCATTACAGAGAAACTCCCAATCTCTCTATAACACTAATCCTTAATTCCCTTCTTCCAATCACTGACCTGTTCTCCCTATAATTTTGTCATCTTGAGAATCATAATTAAATGGAAAAACATGACATATACACTTTTCAAGTTTTTTTCATGTAACATAATGGGTGTGAGATCCATTCAAATTGTGTGTTTCAGTAATTCATTTCTTTTTATCATTGAGTAGTATTCCATTGTATAGGTATACAGCAGTTTATTCATTTAACATTTATTTAATTTCTATAAAATAAATACCCAGGAGTGCACTTGCATNTGGTGTCTCCATATGTCATCAGCCCTTGATTTAGCCTGCTAGTATTTTTTAAAATTCTGTCCATTCTAATAGTATAGAAGTATTTCATTTGCTTTTATTTTGCACTTCCAAATAACAAATACTATTCAACATCTTTTTGTCTGCTTATTCTACTGTCTGCTTATATGTCTATATATATTCCCTTTGGTCAAATGTCTGAGTCTTTTACTTGTTTATTATTAGCTATTTCTCATTATTATTATTATTATTACTATTAGTTTATTTATTTACTGTGAGAGAGTGAGCAGGGTATGGGAAGAGAGAGATGGAGAGAGAGAATCCGAAGCAGACTCTGCACTGTCAGTGCAGAGCCTGAAAACGACACAAGGGCTCAGTCTCACAAACTGGGAGATGACCTAAGCTGAAATCAAGAGTTCGATGCTTAACTTACTAAGACACCCAGGTGCCCCTATTTTACCTAGTATTGAGTTTGGAGAATTCTTCATGTATTTTGAAAACAGATCCTTTGTTGGATATGTCATTTGGAAATACTTTTTTCTGATCTGTGATTTACCTTTTCATTTTCTTAACAATGCGTTTCACTGAGGAAAAGTTTTTAATTTTTTTGATGTCCAGGTCATTGAATCTTTGTTATGGTTTATTCTTTTGGTGCCATGCCTAAGAACTCTTCACGAGCCCCAGGTCACTAGGATTTTCTTCTCTTTTTTCTTCTATTTGTTTTGTAATGCTACATTTTACATTAATAGTTTTGATCCATTTTCAGTTAATTTTTGTAGAAAGTGTTATTGTTTATTATTGTTATTCTTTTGCCCATGGATGTCCAATTGTCCTAAAACTATTTTTTGAGAAGCTAACCATTCTTCTTTTAATTGCTTTTGCACCTTCTTCAAATATCAGTTGCTATGCTTCTGTGGGTCTACTTCTGGGCTTTCTGTTTTGTTCTGTTGATCTGTTTGTATACTCTTGCCAATTCTAGTGTCCAAATTACTACAGCTTTATAATAAGACTTCGAATTGTTTAATGTGGTGACTCAAACTTTATTCTTTTTCGAAATTATTTTAATGATTAAAGCTCCTCGTTCCTTTTCCTTTAAAACGTTTTTTTAATGTTTATTTATTTTTGAAAGAGAGAGAGAGAACAAGGGAGGAGCACAGAGAGAGGGAGATACAGAATCTGAAGCAGGCTCCAGGCTCTGAGCTGTCAGCACAGAGCCTGATGCAGGCCCTGAACCCACAAACCATAAGATCATGACCTAAACCGAAGTCAGACGCTTAATCTACTGAGCCACCCAGGTGCCCCAGTTCCTTTTCCTTTGTATGGTAGACTCAGGTTATCTATATCTACAAAAATATTGCTGGGATTTTGAGAGAAATGAATTAAGCCTATAGATCCATTTGAAAAGATTTGACATCTTTACCATGTTGAGTCTTCCATTCCATGAACATGGTGTGTCTTTCTGTTTATTTAGATCTTTGTAGTTTCAGCCCAGAAATTCTGAATACATTTTATTAGATTTATACTTGAGTATGATAATTATTGGAATTGTTATAAATTGCATGTAAAATTTCTGTTTTCAGTTGTTCACTGTTTATATACAGAAATAAGATTGATGTGTGTGTGTGTGTGTGTGTGTGTGTGAGAGAGAGAGAGAGAGAGAGAGAGAGCGATGACTGCCAAACTCTCTTATTAGTTATAGTGGTTTTCTTGTATATAATTTGTATGTAGCTAATTAGGTCATCTAAAAATAGGCAAGTTTTATTTCTACCTTTTACATCTATATCTTTTTTGTTTGTTTTTCTTGCTTTATTCCACTGGCAATGATTTGCAGTATGATGCTGATTAGGAGTGAAAGTAGTGACTACCCAAATGTTTGGAGATTTTCCTGTTTTCATTCTGTTTAAGATTTTTAATATGATTCCTTTATGAACATAGACTATACTTTGTATGATTTTTAATTATTCTCAATTTGTTGAGGTTAATATTCATGAACAAATATGTGAGCCTTCTTGATGAATGTTCCATGTACACTTGAAAAGAATGTGTTACCTGTTGCTGTTTTGTAGAGTGTTCTATAATTGTCAGTTAGATTTTGTGGGCTAATGGCACTCTTTAGATCTTCTCTATACTGGCTCCTTTCTACTTCACAGTTTTAGTCATTACTGAAAGAAAGGTTTTAAAGCCCCTAGCAAAATTTTTCCTTTTACTTCGGTCATTTTTGCTTCAGATATTTTGATGCTCTATTGTTGGGTGCATGTACATTTCACATTGTTATGTTTTCCTGGTTATTTGATACATACTGATTTTATTCTGAATTCTTTGTCTAATATTCATGTAGCCCTCCAAATTTCTTTAGTCATTGTTTATATGTAAGTTCTTTTCTTATCCTTTTACTTTTTTCTTTTCTTTTCCAACTTTATCGAGATATAATTGACATATACTATTGTATAGGCTTAAGTACAACATGATGATTTAATGCACATATTGCAAAATGATTTCCACAGTAAGATTAGTTAATACCTCCATCACCTCATAGAATTACCCTTTTTATCGATGTGAGAACACTGAAGTTTTCCTCTCTTATCAGCTAAAAAGTATGTATTGTACACTATGGTCACCATGCTGTGCATTAGATCCTCAGAACTGATTCATCTTAGCACTGGAAATTTGAACCCTTTTACCAACATCTCTCCATTTTCCCCATCCCTTGGCCCCTGGTAGTTATCATTTTACTCTCTATTTCTGAGTCTGGCTTTTTTAGATAATATGTCTAAGTGAGATTCTATAATATTTGTCCTTCCCTGACTTATTTCACTTAGCAGAATGAACCCTTAGAACCCTTAAGATTCATTCATGATGTAATCTATGACAGGATTTCCTTCCTTTAGTATGGCTGAATAATATTATATTGCATGTATGTATGTAAATCACATTTTCTTTATCCATTTATCCACTGATCCTTTTAACCTATCTGTATTATTATATTTGAAGGGTATTTCTTATAGATTGTATCTAGTTGAGTTGTGTTTTAATCCACTCATACAATCTGTCTTTATTTGTCTAAACCATTCAGATTTAATGACATTGTTGATATCTTAGCATTTAAATCTGTCATTTGATTATGTAGTTTTTGTTTGTTCTTTCTGATTTTTCTTTCTGTCTTTCCCTTTTCCTGTCTTCCTGTAGGTTACTGACCTTCACTTTCGTATGTGAAACACTATGGATGTGCTCAGAAGTTCATATACAGCTTACAGAATTATTTTCATCAGTAATATTATCTTGCACAATTGTTGCTTATCTTGCTACTCTTTGCTGTCATTTCTTATTTCATGTTGAGGAGGACCCACCAGACTTCTCTCCTCCTCTGCAATTTTGATGTCCGTGAAGAAGGGAAGGGTACTGCTTCTACTGTGTTATTGTAGGGTGGGGAATGTTAGAAGAATCATTTATTGAATTCTGAGGTTTCTTTCCAGTCTTCCTTCTTTTCTGTATCTCTCTGTCATCTTATGATTGCTTTATGTGTTTTGTCCAGAGTTTTTAGTTGTACTTGGAGGAATATATAGAGTGTGTTTTCTTATTTATCTTGCCTCAAACCAGAAATATGACATTTCATTTCTTAATTATTTTTATTAATTTAATGTGGCCATTATACTGTGTTTTAGTGTAGCATAAAATTAGTAAAAGAGCAGGATTGTTTCTTGTTTGTTTCTGTATATAGGCTTTTTCTCCCTCCTCCTTTCCCTTTCCCTCCCACTCTCCTCACACACACCCCACATAGAGAGTTCCAGTTCAGTATTCTGTTCCATAGTCTGACTGAATTGCTTTTTTATACCTTAGAGTCTTCATGCTATTGAGTAGGATATTAAGCAAACTTTATTTGTGAGAATGAAGAAAAAAGGATCTCAAAGATCTGAAGCATTTCCCAAGGCCCAAAAGTATTTTATTTAAAGATCCAAATTCTTTGTTATTCTAGCCAGGAAGGAATAGAAAGGGAATATTTGAGAGTGTTTAAAGACAATAATGTAAAAATAACTTCTGTTTTATTAAAAGAGATAAATTAGCCGCACTTCTAGCTAATAAGACATTTAAGAGGTTTCATAAAGATCTAGAATTTTAGTTTTCAGAAGGGCTTTAGAGATTTTCTAGTCCAATACTTTCATTTTAAAAAGGAACAATTTAAGGCAACTTCACACTATTTATATAGCCTGAATCTATTGTATTGTATCTTCTTAAGAGAACAAAATTTTCAGTGAATAACTTGGACTAGTTAATTTCTTCCTTAAATGTTGAAATATCTTTAGCATTTTACACAAGTGCATTTTTTTGAACTTCAGAATGGGAAGATACAATTACTAATTTATATAAATATACATTTAGTAACTTTTTGATAAGTTACTGTTAAAGACATGGGTAAATTATTAAGTTTCTAAAGTATTCATATTTCCTACACATCAAATCATTAGGCAGTCCGTTCATGCAACATTAAAAACTAATGACCATTAATTATTATTACTATTCAGTAATGTTTCTACAGTTCACCTACAGGATTGTGTTTACAAATGTATAAAATGAATCACTGGTTGTACAGTATATTGAGGTAGATGTTGAAATATATTTAGGTTAAGCAATCCACTGTATTAGTCTTGCCCTCTATTCAGTGTAACTTAGCTTTATCTTATTCCTAGTTCTCTCCTTACCTAGCTTATGTTACTCATTTTACCATTATAATCACTCCCTTGCATATACTCTAAATCTTCTTCAGCCTTTCTCATTTGGTGAACATCAGCTCTTTAAATCATGAAACTACTTCAGATCTGCACCCATGAGGGTAAACACACACACACACACACACACACACACACACACACACAGAGCCATGAGGACTTGTTTCCATGATCACTGACTTCTAGTGAACTCTTCAGTGCTGCTGGGTAATTGCACTATAACCCCCGACTACTTTCTCCTAATCCACTAGATGACTCTTCATCCTTTCCTTCACTCCTCAAATCTTCATAGCCTTCTCCTCATTTTTATTTTTGGCTGATGAATTTGCTTCCTATTTCCTGATGGAAATAGAAGGGTTTAGCAAAGAGCTTCCACAAGCTCTCCCTGTGGTATCTTCTTACCTCCCTGCCCCAAAACAATATGCTTCCATTCCTCTCACAGTGGCCAGGATCCTGTCCTCTTTTCTAGTCCCAGTCAGTCCTGAGCAGCCTCCCCATTCTCTCTTGGTACGTCAATTTTTCATTCTCTTCTGTGTATTTCCCATCACTATTCAAACATTAACTCTTTCAACTTAAAATTACTCTCTTTGCTTTATTTTCCCTCTACTCCAACCCCTCTTATCTCTTTCCCTTCATAGAAAAACTCCTTGAGAGAGTTGTTTATAATAGTTATCTCCACTCCAGATAAATCCCTGTATCCACTCCAAACAGGCATGGCTTCCTTCACCTATTTACTCAAACTGTTCTTTTCAAGGTGACTAGTGACTTCATGCTGATCACTGTCTTCTTACTGAAAGATGTCTTCACTTGACATCTACTTTACTGGATTTTCTCCTACCTTCTTTATCACACATTTTTGTTTTGCTGGGTCCTTACCTCCTTGATCTCTCAATGCCGGGGTGTCCCGGTGCTTAGCCTTAGGAAGTCTTCTTTATTTTAGCTACTTTAATTCCTTGGTGATTTCATCCAATATCATAATTTAAGTGCTCTTTAAACATTGGTGATTCCCAAATTGTATTTCTGGCCTTAAACTCTTCCCTGAAGTCATACAGCCATATGAGACCCATGTCTCATTGGGACTTAATGCCTGTGTAAATATGTAATACATAAATAAATATATCAAATGTAGCATATATAAAACTGAGCTCCTGATATTCCCTCTTAAAATCTTCTCACTTTCTTGACTAGTTTTTATTCTGTTCTGTTCTATTATATCCTGTCCTATATCCTATCCTGTCTCATTTCACCCCATCTTATGCTCATAACTCATAACTCCAACAATCTATCCTCAACACATCGGCCAAAGTGTTTTATCAAAACGGAAGTCAGATTATGGTCCGTTTCTCCTAAAATCCTCCAGTGGCTTTCCATTGAATTTGGAACAAAAACAAAAGCCTTACAGTGCCCTTCAAAGTCATGTGTAACCCTGTATTACCTCCGTTTCTTTCTCCCTTCCCCTCTACTTACAGCATATTAGACATACCAGCCTGCTAGCTCTTTCTGTGATGCAAACTAAGCTTGATTTCACCCCAGGGCTTTTGCATTTGCTGTTGTCACTGTTTGAAGCATTTTTATTTAGAAAATTGCATGACTCATTTTCTTATCAATTGAGCTCTTTATTGAAATGTCATAATCCTTTCTTGGGATGATCCTTTTTCTTTTTAACGTTTATTTATTTTTGAGAGAGAAACAGAGTGCAAGTTGGGGAGGAGCAGAGATAGAGGAAGACACAGAATCCAAATCAGTCTCTAGGCTCTGAGCTGTTATCACAGAGCCCGATGGGGCTTGAACTCATGAACCCTGAGATCATGACCTCAGCCAAGTCAGATGCTTAGCCAACTGAGCCACCCAGGTGGCCCATTTCTTGGAACTTTCTATATCCAAATTGTGATCTCTTCATATCCATACTTCCTTTTCTCCTTTCCTTTATAGGAATTATTCTTCAGCTAATCATATATTGCACTTAAATTTTTTTTTTGTTTAATTTTCTCTCTTCCCTTCTTAACACTAAGCTCCGTGAAGGCAGAGTTTTGTTAGTTTCGTTAGCTATATCTTCAATATGTATAAAAGACCTTGACATATACTGTATTCTCAGTAATATCTGTAGGGTGATTGGCATGAATATTTGTATGATTAGTGTGATTCATAGTGAATGGATAAATTCTTCAAACAAGAAAAGGATTCATTTGATAAAATTATTGTGGATGTATTTGGAAGAATACTACTGGGAAATGACATGTACAACCTTGTTACTCTAAAATCCAGAATCCATTATAGCAGAAAAAAACAAAACTTCCTGGAGTAAAAATCTAATCATTTTAGGTCATTAGGGATTATGTTTAAACAGGTCATCTCTCTTATTTTTCATCACAAATAAAGGCCACACCATTCACCAACCTTCTCTAAGTTTTTTTAAGTTTAGGAACTTGACAACCAGTAGGTATTTTAACTGCTTGTTTTGCATCTGTGCATTGGAAATCCTTAGCGCGTTCTTTACACCATGCATCCTGTGACAGATGCTCACCGGCTCAAGGCATTTTCCTTTCTCATCTAAGCAGGTTACCATTTTAAGATTCTTTAATCAATACCTTTTTCCATTTGCATCATATTAGGAGGCAATTTAAAAGTTTAATCAAAGACTTCAGCGATTGTTGCTGATTATGCATGCTGAATTAAATCTGGGGGCTGCAGACTGTGAATTGATTCATATATGAGGTCCTCTGTGGTAGGAAATGAAGAGAAGCAGGATTTCTCTTTGCTGTAAGCGCTGGCAGGAGTATTGATCTATTTGCTTTTGTACTTCAGTGCTTGCCTGGTCAATTATTTACAGATCACTGAGACAGTGAGTGTTCAGGAGCAGGTGAAAGGAGGAGGTTGAATTTCCTGTGCTTAGAGTCTGACGTTAATTAAGAAGTTGATAAAATGAAAACGTGTTGTCTTAAAGAAGCAGATATGTCACAGTGGGCAACAACTAGTGGCTTAGTCAGGGTCTTTTTGAATGAAAACGATTTTGATATAAAGCAATGCTCCATTTCTCTGCGTTATTTTTGGTGGGCTTCCAGATATGGGGGATGGACGAGTCAGAAACAAAGCACAAGCTTGGTGATTCATTTTATTTTATGGCTGTAAAAATAGGTGGTCTCAAAGCTCCCTCTATCTTTAAAAATCATTACTTCTAGTACTGTGCAAATTTTGTAAGAGATATCTTTTAAGAATCTGTTTCAAGTCATATGTATGTCCTAGAAATATAACAAGTGAATAAGAAAGCAATTTTAAACTTCCTTTTTTAAAATAAGGAACTACCTCTTTGGGTTGTTAAGGTAAATTGTGGCATATGAACTCTATGCTACTATTTTAAAAATGTAGATAAAGAAGTTAAGACAGCTTAATTTTCTCTTCAATGATTTTGCAACATCACATAACTAGTAAAAGGTAGAGGTGAATTCAAACTTGGGTGGCCTTAATTTAAAGCTGGAACATTTATGTGCTGGGCCTTCCACCAAATTCATATGTTGAACCACTAACCCCTAATGTAACTGTATTTGAGATAAAGGCTTCAAAGAGGTAGTTAAGGTTGAATAAGGTCATGAAGGGCAGGGCACTAATCTAATGTGACTGGTGCCTTTGTAAGAAGAGGAAGAGATACCAGGGATATGGCACATGGAGGAAAGGCCATGTGAGGACATGGCGAGACGGCAGTTATCTGTATGCCAAATGAAGCTGTTACAAGAGAAACCACTCCTCTAACACTTTGATCTTGAACATCTAGCCTCCAGAACTGGGAGAAATAAATGTCTCTTGTTGAAGCCACCCAGTCTATTATAATTTGTTACGGCAGCCCTAACGTACTCAAACACTATGCCTTTCCCAAGTGCACAGAATCCCTTTACTCCTTTTTGTAGTTGACACTAGTGTTTGGTATATAGTAGATACTGAATAAATCTTCATTAATAGAGGCTCATCACACACCTTCCAACACAGTATATGAAAGCGTTCCTAACAAATTCTGTGACGACAAACCCACTGGATGGATAACAAGAGTCTTTTCCAACCTACCACTCCCTGAGAGGCTCCAGAATCCAGACATGTTTGGTGGCAGAAGGAGCTATAAGAAGTGCCCAGAAGGGGCTATAAGGAGTTCCTGGAAGCAGAGCAAATGAATGGAAGCTACTAGAGATATAATGGCTCCAAGGTGAACAACTCTAAAAATGTAGTAGTTGAAGGCCTACTGTGGAAGCCGAACCATTTAAAGAAACAGAGAACAGTAAGAGTGAGAAGAATTATTAATAAAAACCTCACTGGAGCATGCACATATACAAGAATCCTCCCCCCCTCAAAATAATTTCTAAACGAAAAATGTTTTCAGATTAAAATGCAAGTAAATTACTCTAGAATGAGGTGTTCAAGTTCATATGTCAAGGAAATAAGGTTTTACAGTAGATTTGTTAAAATTTGACAAAGATCAATGCCCTCTTTCTATGTTTGTTTAATATTTCTTCTGACTTAGTTTTACAGCAATGAAGATGTTGATTTGTATCCTTAATCTATGTTGAGAAACTGACTACGTATGTATCGTATATTAAGTTCCAAGTAAATCCCTTCTGAAGGCACAGCCAATGGCAAAGTTCATGTGACAGGTGGCATTCTTGGCAGTCCCTTATTGCCATCTCATTGATGGGCTCTGTGGCTCCCCTAGAACAGTTAATCTGGACTTGAGTCATTGGTATACAAGATCATTAAGGTTCTGTCTTTTAGGATTAGATAATCACTGAAGAAATAATGCAAAGAGCAGGTGGCAGTTTCATATGTCTTGGGTCATATTACATGTGAAACAACCAAAAGTGTTTTCAATTTGGTTGATAATGTTTTCAGATGTGTAGCTGTTTCTTAGAACCTTTAAGGGAAAAAAAAAAGTTGTACTAGAAAGTACGTATGGAATGCTTATGTCTCCATGTTTGGAGTAAATCAAGAAACGTGTTAAAATAATGTTTACATCATGTTCCTAAGGCCAGTGAAACTCTAAACCTGGAATTGCTACTGTTAGCTGAGAATGTGCCAAGTCAAGCCAAAGATATTATGCTTTAAAGATACTATACCTCTCAGCTCTTTGCTTGTCTTTACAGTGTAACGGCTGGACTTTCACTGGAGCACCAGTGAATTTTTTAAATCTCCCAGTGATTGGATTGAAAGAAAAAGGTTTAATTTCTTAATTCAAAGTACTAGAATTCCCACCGATCTAATCTAAATATGCTCTATTATTTGTATTTATGTATACTATGTTTACAGCATGTATATCATGTGTGTACTATATATACCATATATGTTTATGTATACAGCACCCTTTAGAGATGTATAGTCTATGACCTATACAACTGTATGCAGCAACCTTCTTCTCATTCCCTTCTTCTGCCCCCTATAACCACAGTCTCTTAGCACTCATACTTGTATTTTTAAAAAAAATTTTTGTAATGTTTTATTTATTTCTGAGAGAGAGAGAGAGAGAGAGAGAGAGAGAGAGAGAGAGAGAGAGAGAATGAGCATGAGCAGGGGAGGGTCAGAGAGAGAGGGAGACACAGAATCTTAAACAGGCTCCAGGCTCTGAGTTGGCTGTCAGCACAGAGCCCGGCTGGGGGCTCGAACCCACGAACCATGAGATTATGACCTGAGCTGAAGTTGGATGCTTAACCGACTGAGGCACCCAGGCGTCCCCATATTTGTATATTTTTATTTGTATTTTTTTGTTTGTATTGCAATTTCCTAAGGTTTCTTAAATCTTGCTTCATGAAGGAATTTATCAATTATGGTAAAATCATCATTTGGAGGGATTAACAACTTGGAGTCATTTGCTCTCTGTCAATTACCTGAGATAACCAAACAGGTAAATAATAGCACATTTTAGAATCATAGGATTTTAGAAGTAAAAGGGACATTAGTAATGCCAAAGTTCATAATACCATAAGTAAAGTGTACTGCATTTATTTTAATTTACAACTATTGACAGTGTCTGTGTCTAATAATCTTCATGAAGAAAACAGTGCTGTGTTTTTTTTTTAACTTTATGGTGGTACTTTTACTCACCATAGGCTTCGTTTAAACACATTTCATTTTGTTGAGACTTCTTAAGGCGATGTATTTACTCTTCATGCGACTTATATAATATCCATAAGAGGGCAGTAGAGTACCTGGTTCAGATACTAAGAAATTGTACATCATGGAATTTTTGTTTTAAAAAAAACCTTGTGACCTCAGAGTGGCTATTATCATCATATTAGATTAAAGAGGATGCTACTTTACCAGCTAACTCCTGCAGTATAGGAAAGTGATTTTTTTTCTTAATTTCTTCTTGCACTGTCAATAACAGATATTCATTCTCTCATGTAGTTTCTATCCATTAATAATAGCCAATGGTAATGTTAATAGTCATGTTGATCAAGTTAGAGGTTTATAGCCCTTAAGGTTATTTAAATGTAAATATCTAAAATATTCAATCTGAGCCCATTTTTTTTTAATTGAGAAAGTAACAAGTATTTCTTTTTGTGTTTTTTTAAAATTTTTTTAATGTTTTATTTATTTCTAGGAGAGAGAGAGAGTGTGAGCAGGGGAGGGTCAGAGAGAGAGTGAGTTACAGACTCTGAAACAGGCTCCAGGCTCTGAGCTGGAAGTCAGCACAGAGCCTGATGCGGGGCTCGAACCCCCGAACCGCGAGATCATGACCTAAGCGAAAGTCGGACGCTTAACCGACTAAGCCACCCAGGCGCCCCAGTAACAAGTATTTATAAAAAAAAAAAAAAAAAAAAAATCCAATGGTCCAATGGGATAAATCAGTATGAATTCAGATGCCTTTCCTATTTAACCTGTTAATTAATTGTTTAATACCAGTTTTGGTTGAATAAGATGCCCGTGCCTAATTTCTTCTGTNCACCAAGCCCCCCAGGCGCCCCAATAAAAAATATTTAAAAAAAAAAAAAAAAAAAAAAAAAATCCAATGGTCCAATGGGATAAATCAGTATGAATTCAGATGCCTTTCCTATTTAACCTGTTAATTAATTGTTTAATACCAGTTTTGGTTGAATAAGATGCCCGTGCCTAATTTCTTCTGTCTGAAGCCAGAGAGATGAGCATTTTCTTAATTTCAGAATCAATATTCATATAACCATTCCCCATAGTGAAGTTGGTTCATAGCTAACATTCCCATATAGCAAGTTAACTCAGCTACAAGGAGCCCATTCAGCAACCTCCTTTATCTTAAGAGGGAGCATTGAAAAGTTGTATTGCTCAAAGATGACTTATGAGTAGTTTATTGAGCTCCTATTTAATCTTTAGAGTGCAAATCTCATACCAAAAGCATACTTCTGGGGTGTCTGTGTGGGTCAGTTGTTTGAGTGCCTGACTCTTGATATCACCTTAAGTCATGATGTCACAGTTCATGAGATTGAGTCCCATGTTGGGCTCTGTGCTGACAGTGTGGAGCCTGCTTGGGATTCTCTCTCTCCCTCTCTGCCTGTCTCTGATTTGAGCACACACATGCTCTCTCTCTAAATAAATAAATAAGCATACTTCTACTTATAATGATCTAAGGTCTTTTCAAGCTCTATATTGCTGAACTTTCCTGTTTCTAAATGCTGAGATATCATGACATTGGTCTTAACTAGTGGGAACTCATAAGGCCTAGATTCTTAGAGCTTGATTCTGGAGTCATCTATTTGGAATCTAATCTATACCATTGATAGGTAAATGATTCTGAACAAGGTATGTAACTTTCTTAAGCCACTTCCCTGATCTGTTGAAAGAGGGTAATAATTTTGTCTATTACATAGGGTGGCTATGATAGAAAATGACCAAACAGTTATGGTATGTAGCAACAACTCAATGTTATTATTATTGCCTTTAGCATTTTATCTAGTTTCTATAAAGAAGCCTTTAGAAATAGCCTCATCTTATAGAATCTGTTCTATTTATAGAAAAAATATATTTGAAGGATCTTGCCACTATATTGTTAGGCCCCATAGGAAAAATGTGCTTCTAATTTTAGCACTGTCATACTTCAGATTATGTTGGAAATTTATTTGCCTTTATCCAACGAACATTTGGAATTACCTGTTATGGCTCTCTTTTTGCACTAGTTAGAGGGCTTATGTTCCAAATTTTACCTTATTTCTAGGAAATTTTGTGTAATTTAACTCTCCACATTTAAAAAAATCTTCTCTTAGATGCATTTTCTTTCTGTTTTCTTCATCCACATTGATTAAATTTAATCGTGTAAATTTTTCAAAAGGCCTTACATTTCTTATTGGACTAGTTATAAAGTGCATTCATCCATGTAGGCAAATGAGGAAAGTAAATCTGAGTGGTTCCTGAGAACCATACTTTGTAATCTATTAGAAAGAAGGTAGTATGTGTTAACTACTGAAGACGTCACTCTGTGAGTTCTAGTAATTATGACCTCAATAAAAAGTATCACTTGATATTAAATGCCAAATATAGATCTACAAAAACATATATATATAGTAGATTTAGGCAATAACACAAAAGAAACTTGAAGATTTTAAAGACTGATTCTCCCCAGTCTTTCACTCTGCATATCTGTTTATTATAAAAGTTCATTGGCTCCCTTTCATGAAGATGGCACCACAGATGAAGAAGGAAGCCCCTTTGAAGGCCATGAAAGCAGTGCTGAGAGGTGTCCACGATCACGCCAAAAAAAAAAAAAAAAAAAAAAAAAAGATTTGCACATCACCTACATTTCAATGGCCCAAAACACTGTGTCTTTGAAGGCAGCCCAAATATCCTCCAATGAACACCCCCAGGAGAAGCAAACTTGACCACTATGCCATCACATTCCCCCTGACTACTGAGTCAGCCATGAAGAAAATAGAAGACAACAATATATTTGTGTTCATTGTGGATATCAAGGCCAACAAGCATCAGATCAAAAACTGTGAACAAGCTCAGTGACAGTGACATGGCCAAGGTCAACACTCTGATCAGGCCCGATGGAGAAATGAAGGCACATGTTGGACTGGCTCCTCACTCTCATGCTTTGGATGTTGTCCACAAAATTAGGATCATCTCAACTGAGTCCAGCTGGATAAATATAAGTCTAAATATCTTCATCATAAAAGAAAAAGTTCACTGGTTCATAAAGTTTACAATTTAGCCCTGGCATGGCTGGAATCATACTCATGTGTAAGTCCTGACAGTGCCCAGTGCTTGCTTTCTTCATATGGACAAATAGCCCCCAAACAGAGCATTGTTAATCTTTCAGTGTTTAAAATTTGTTTTGTTTTATTTGTTTTTTTGCTTCTAATTCTTTTTTTTTTTTTTAAATTTTTGAGAGAGAGAGAGAGTGGCAGGGACAGAGACAGAGCATGAGTGGCCAGAGACAGAGACACAGAATCTGAAGCAGACTCCAGGCTGTGATCTGTCAGCACAGAGACCAACACGGGGCTAGAACTCATGAATTCCAAGATCATGACCTGAACAGAACAACCAATTGAGCCATCCGGGGCTCCTAGCCTTCCAGTATTAATCTGGAAGCGGTCATGCTGCTGTTTTTGGCATAGGTATCATCAGGTCACTTAGCAGTACTGTAAAGATCACATGCTGCAGAGATCATTTTGCTTGGAAAAATCAAAAGAACCTTGCCTTATGGGGTTATACCCCTGTACTGAGGGGTATTTCCTGATGATAACTCAAAGCACCCAAGTGTTTCAGACGTCATATGACTAAAGGTGCACTTATTTTCCCTTAAATTAGTAAACCTACTATTACATTGCATTTTAGGCTTTGCAACGAAGCTAATTAAGCACAAGTTCTCCTTATGGTTCACTGGAAGGTTGGGATTCAGTCCTGGCAAAATCTCCTTAATGTTCTTTGATGCTTAGCCTTCTTTGATGCTATTGGCTGCCATGTAGCATTATTGTCTTATCTTTTGAAATATGTTAGGAATGACAGTTCTCTTTCTATTGACAACACAATTAAAGATGAGAGGCAGCAACCACGTGATACAAAATAATTTGGCTCAGATATCAAATAATTATTATTATCTTAAGAAATCTTAGGTCACTTATGCTTCCTTTCTGTTTTGTGCCTTAACTTCATTTTTTGTTCATTTTCTTATTTTAAAATCATTGCTTTCTAAGATTTACCGATTCTACTGGAAACTCCATGAGGGCAGAGGCCATGCTACCTTTTTATCTGCATTGTCTAACATCCTCTCTGGCTGTTATGAACATTTTCAGAGCCCTAAACACATCTGCTAGGTTCTCTCTTTTACCAGTGACTTCTTGCTGCTAATCACTACAATGGTTTGCTTGATGGATTTCTTTGGCCATGGGAGAATATACCCTAGATAGTCTAGAAATGCCAGAGAATTAACACCCCAGCCCTCAATCAACAGTTGGTAGGACTTGGTTGGAAAATACCTCAGTTTTCTCACCTTTGGTCTGGGAGAACTCTCAGATATGTTCTACACACTGTCTTCCAGTGGCCGCCAGTTCATTTGAGCCCAGTTTTCTCACAATAGTGATAAACTCATTAAAATACCTTCTGGCGTCTTCCTCTCATTTCCCGTTTCTCTTCCCTAGTCTCCTAGTATTTCCTGGGATCATCTCTCAAATAATCTACTGACACTCAAATCTTCATCTCGGGATGTACTTATGGGGAAACACAAATATTGTGTTAAATATTATGTATATTAGGGCCACAATACACACTTACTGAATGATGGATGGATAGGCTGATAGATGAATGGGTGGTTGGATAGACATGGATGAGTTATGCCTTTGTTTAAGTTACCTAGGTGTTCCTTTTTAAAAGAAAGCTTTAGCTGGAATAGTATCCAATTAGCAAAGGCACCAATCTAAACACTTCATCTCTATTTCCTCAAAGTTATCTCCTTCCTTCGTATAATGTCAACATAAGAAAATTGAATAGCTAGATAAAACCTTCTTTGTCACAGTAACTAAGGGGGGAGAAATATGAATTGAGTTATTTTATTTTACACAGATATTTATTGAGAACTGATTTTGCACTTTGAATTTAATTCAGTGTGAAAGGACAATCTGTCAAGATATTGTCACTTTAAACTATAAGCATAATAAATCCACTGCAATTGCTATGGTGAGAAATCATTTATACATTGAGGAAAAAAAGGTGCCTCTGTTATTTCCGTACATGCTGTGTTTTATTAAGGTAAAATTTGAATGGTGTTATTTCTGAAAAATTTTCTCCATTAAAAGGCACATGCTATGATTTTGTAGTTTACAGTCATAGGCTCCATGATCTCTAGATCATGGAAAACAGTACTGCGATTCAATTAATACCTCTGACAATCTTAAAAGTTTTTATTTAAATTCTAATTAGTTAACATACAGTATAATATTAGTTTCAGGTATACAATATAGTGATTCAGCAATTCCGTACATCACCTGGTGCTCATCACAAGTGTGCTCTTTAATCCCCATCATCTGTTTAACCCATTACCTTCACCCACCTCCCTCCTGATAACTATTAGTTTGTTCTCCATGGTTAAGATTCTGTTTCTTGGCTTCCCTCTCTCCTTTCCCTTTGCTCATTTGCTTTGTTTCTTAAGTTCCATATATGAGTGAAATCATATGGTATCTGTCTTTCTCTGACTTATTTCACCTGGCATAATGGTCTCTAGCTCCATCCATGTTGTTGCAAATGGAAAGTTTCATTCTTTTTTACGGGCTGAGTAATATTCCTGTGTGTGTGTGTGTGTGTGTGTGTGTGTGTGTGTGTGTGTACCACCTCTTCTTTATTCATCAGTTGATCGATACGAGGACTGTTTCCATAACTAGACTATTGTAAATAATTCTGCTATAAACATCGGGGTGCATGTATTCCTTTGAATTAGTGTTTTTATATTCTTTGGGTAAATACCTAGTAGTACAATTGCTAGATTGTAGGATAGCCAATAAGGTGTTAGTATACAAAATATAAAAAAGTTATAAAGCTTAACACCGCAAAAATGAATAATCCAATAAATAATGGGCCAAAGACGTGAATAGACATTTTTCCAAAGAATACATACAGATGGCCAGCAGACATGAAAAGATGCTCAACATCACTCATCATCAGGGTAATGCAAATCAAAACTCTAACGAGATATCACCTTACACTTCTGACAAGTTGTCGGAATCGCTAAAATCAACAACACAAGAAACCACATGTATTGGTGAGGATGTGGAGAAAGGGGAACCCTCTTGCAGTGTTGGTGGGAATGCAAACTGGTGCAGCCACTGTGCAAAACAGTATGGAGGTTCCTCAAAAAGTTAAAAAATATCACAGTATTTGTATGGAAAAGTTTCAGTATAATATGTTCACTGTGACTAAAAATGAAAAATAAGATTTTAGTGCAATATAAGCAATATATACCCTGATATACTTTAAAATAACTTTTAACATTAAATTCTTCATCACCATACCTGCTGAACAGTCTTGAAGTTCAAGAACAAAATAAAACCAAAGAATTTAAGTTCTATCATTCCTAGTGTTAAAACAATAATAGCTAGAAAAGCAAAGTACATACCAATTTACAGATCTTATTTTTTAACTTCTCAAGTACTATATCATAATGACCATAGTATAGCTCTAGAACCTGGTTCTAGAAAAAATAAAACTTTGGTGATTTTTTATTAGTTAACAATCTTATTATTCTAATAGCTATTATTGAAGTTTTATACCCTCATGCTTTTGTCACTTTCTCAACTAATCATTTTTTCACTTATCTTGGATCTACTCATTAAAATATAATTTAAAGGGTTGAAAATGTTTTTTCAGTTATGGTTATCCCCAACCTTAGTACACAGAATAGGAATGTCACATGCATGAAACTAGAGTCAACATTGTACTGCTATGCCTGTGGCAGACATCGTTCTAAACATTCATTTCTACTGAGAGCTCATTTTTTAAAACCTTCTCAATTTATCTCTTCTGAAATCTTTTACCAGTGAATCCAAATTGACAAAGTGATTAATTCAATTTGCCACTTTATTTTTTTAAAAATTTTTAATGGTTTTTACTTATTTCTGAGAGAGACAGAGACAGCGTGAGCAGGGGAGGGTCAGAGATAGAGGAAGACACAGAATCTGAAACAGACTCCAGGCTCTGAGCTAGCTGTCAGCACAGAGCCCAACGTGGGGCTCGAACCCATGAACCGTGAGATCATGACCTGAGCTGAAGTCAGACACTTAACCGACTGAGCCATACAGGCTCCCCCTATTTGCCACTTTAAATACATAAGTAACTGAATATAATTTCTTAAAACTGTATAATTATGTGCATATATATCTAAAATGTATATCCACCAATATGTAGATACATATACAGCCTGTTTATCACATGTAACCACTCATATCTTATATATGCAAATGTATAGATGAATTACTACTTCTATTTCTGCCAATTTAAATATTTACCATTATCTGTAACATTTTATCAAGAGAAATATGCAATAGAAATATTTTTTTAGCCTCCAGCATTTATTTGAAATTTAAATAGTTTTATATTTTCATCTAATTACTATAAACATGTAATTTTAAATATTCCTAAACATATGATTTATGTTTTATTATTTTTCTTGATATATGTTTATTAATCCATTTGAAATTCTGTTAATAATAATAACATTTATATAATCAGAGTTATTACTATCTTCAATTTGATTATCTTAAGGGCAAATGAAAACCGTTAACCATTGCCACAGCTGAGATTGGTAATTTAAGATCTGATAAATGGACTCTAGTATTTCCATTTAATTTTTGATCTAGATTAACAAAGTAAAACCAAGTTCTTGAACCTAGGTGGTAGAAATGATCTCTACTGATACATTCATTCTTAAAAAAGACCCTTTTTTTTTTTTTTACCTCCTTGAGCAGAGTAATCCTCAAGTGACACTGTAGAAAGAATGAGCTTTCTTTTGTATCTGGGTATCATTTGGTCAATTTCCCATCATCTATAACCCTGACTTCTGGAAACATCCCATTATTGGCAATAAGGTAAGTCAAAGATTTCCTGGTTCCTGGATTGCCTACTGCATATTTCAGTCTACCACTACCCCAACTGACAATATTGTCACATACATAAGACCTTTCCCCCTTTTACTTATACATACATATTTTTTATGCCTCATTTTTTCCTAGGTCTACTATCATCATACGTTAGCTATATTAATCAATTAGTTTGAACTGAGGTGTTAATGATTAGCAATAGTTTAAACTGTCTTTATCACCTTAACCAAAAAGATGAACAAATATAGAAATGTAAACACTGTAGAAGGCAGTGCAGTTGAAGGTGATATTTTTAAGTATTGGGTCCTTTCCTAAAGCTTGTCAAATGATTGCCTGCTTCCCCAGTGTGTTTAAGCATTATCTATTATCTTGATGTTAAATTATAGAGTCACAGAGATTTAGAACTAGAAATTACCCAGGGATAAACCAACTCATGAGTAGCAAATAAGCAACACTTGATCTGCCAAGTCCTTAACCTTTGCTCCATTCTTACTTGCTGAGCTGTGACACAAGCTCACAATCTATTTCAGCATAAAGCACCAAGCAGCGTTTTCCAACCTACCATTATTGGCATTTGGTGTGAAAATGATTTGTCATTCTGGACTTAATCCACTTCCTTATTTTCACACATGAAACAAAGAGGGAGTAATGCAGTTGACCAAGACCACACAGCCAGTTGAAGAACAGGAAAGAATTCCATACTTTCCTGACATGTTCACTTTCACGACATATGTATGTAGTGTATCACACAATCATTTGTTCATATCTGGATTTAGTAAAAGAGCATCAATTTGGTAAAAAAAAAACCAAAAAAAACCTGCTTCTATAATTTTGCCCCCAAAGGGAAGTGACAACTCAGTTCCTGAGTGAAACTGAGGCTTAATCAAGAATGGAACCTGTATTTCTTAACACTCCATTTCATAACACTTCAGAGCTTTCACCCCTTCCTGAGAATGGGACTCATGTCTCTTGATCTTCTGTGCGTAGTTTTCTCCCTATGTCCCCTAGGTTTGTTGTTTTAAATCACATCTGCATATATCCAGCCCTCATATTATAAAAACAAAGGTAAATCTGAAAATAACCATACTAAGCCCTAATGTTTATATAACTGTTATAATTATAAAGTATATTAATAAATGATTTATATAAATTGGTAATATTAGTAAAGACAATTTTGTTTATCAGTTAGAAATAGTGACTAGTGCAATTAGTAAACTTACTGCCCACTCTTACCTTTTTTTTATGTCCTGTAAACATTCTATGCTCTATAAAATTTTTGTGCATTATTTCTTCACGTTGGTATAAAATTACTAATTACTGAAAGATTCCTTGTGGTTGTCTCCTATTTATTTTAGTTTCCCCGAGTATAAAAATTCAGAAATTATTTTATTTATAATTTATTCAAAAGAGAAACTTAATTTTGCAGTGAACGCTAATCAGATAGAGGGATAATGAATAATGCCGTATTAAACAATAGCCTTAACCATTTCTAAATTCAGCAAACTGCCACTTTGGTTGCATTTGCATGTTAATTTGCAGTACATTTATTAGCTTTTAGCTGCACCGTCTTGACTGCTATTTATCAGTATTCAAGTCAAGTGAATTTGGTTGCAAGCCTTTCAGATTAGGGTAAATGTCTGACTAAGCTGTATTACTGCAGTCAACTTTTCTATTTTTTATGACTGAGGTGGATTTGATGAGATTAGGCAAACCAACATTAGAACCAAATGTAGCATCTCCTGTGCTTTTCCCTGGTCAGTAGTGTTTTCTATCCTGTAAACCTCGTCTGTGACTCTAAAAACAACAGAACAATAGGTTAACTCCCTGCTTCACTGTTCAGGTTTTCATGAAACTCTTAAGCAAAAGCATTTGGAAAATTGTCAGAAGAAATAAAAGAGAATTAAATAAAATTTGATCTGATTCCTGTTACTTTTTATGGATTAAAGACTACCATCTACCATCACTGTAAAGGTCTAACAACAAAACCATTTGTTGAATTCACAGTCACTGCAAGGAAATATAGAAGGAATCAGTAGTGGTTGAATAGAAGACTAACAGAGTAAACTAAAAAAGGCACCAAATAGTGCCCAACCCGAGTTGTAGATCACTTCTATGTGGCCTTTTTGCAGTCCTGAACATTATGACTTTTGGTGATTGCCTCATCATGTGCATTCCCCAGGAGTTTGAATATCCCTGCAGTGGGACCCTCTTTCTGCAGCAGCTAAGCCACGTGTCCTCGGTCTGATTACTGCTCTGCCTGCATCTGTTAAGGCTTACTAAATTGAAGCTCTCATACATATTTAGCAAATTTAGATGTACCAAGTTCACAGTCAGGACAGATTTCTACCTTCTAGATATTCCTCATCTTTTCTTAAATTATTCCTAAGTAAATAGAGCTGTTTACAGACTCCTTTTCACATTCAGAATGTATAAACAAGTCTCCTGAGATTACGAAAAGCCCCCATGGAGCCCCACTGTGTCACTGCCTTAGTTTGAATTTTCATCCATTTTAGGTTGAATTCTTATAGCAATGTTAGTCTCACTCTCTGAATTTATATCATTTTAATCTGCCTTTAAAAACGATACCAGAGTAGCCCTTCCCAAACAACCTGATGAAACTATACACCACAGCCCAAAAGTCTTCACACTGCTTTGCAAATCATCTAAGGAATCCGTTTCAGATTTCTTGTCCTCACGTACAAGACTCTCCCACAAGTCTAGCCTTTCTCGACAACCATATCTCTTGCTCTAATCCCATCATCAGTACTTAAGCCCCTTATTATATCTGTATTTCTCTTGGTGTTATTTCATATTCCCTTCACTTTAAGTTCTTTGGGAAAAACCCTATCATTTTGTCTCTAGCCCCATCCATCCGGAAAATACATATTTGTTTTCAAAATTTGCTTCAAAAGAATTTTCTCTAAGATGCATTCTTTCTACTATCCAAGAAGAGACTGTAACACATTCCTCAAAAGCTCAAGCTTTACTGTATACATACTTCTGTAAGTAAGTAGCTATGACATACTAGGGATTTATATTACATGCCTATACACAGGATAGTATCTACTATTTATTCTTATGTACCCATATTTTTGTAATGTGCGGCATACACTAGGAGTCAATAAATCACTATTGAGTGAAGGAGTGTAAATGACTGAATAAATGAATGGATGAATGAATGAATGTGTGGGCTTGGGCCTCTGGATGAGCCATCCTTCCAAAAGAGTTGCTTTGGTTATCTATAGCTCCAGGCAGCAGAAGTCAAGTAGTTTCCTTTCCTGTTGAGTATACATCAATGATGTTGTGGTATTAAGGGTGGAGACTAATAATAGCTACTATGTGTGTAAGACTTTACCCTGTGGGAGTATCATCAGTTAATGCTTTTCATATTTATCTTATTTGGACTTTCAAGCAACTCTTTCTAAATTACAGTAAAACCTTTGTTTGCAAGCATAATTTACTCTGGAAACATGCTTATAATCCAAAGCACTTGCATATTAAAGCAAATTTCAAGAACCATTGGCTCAGTTGTGATCATGTACTACTCATATTGCAAGACTTCATTTATTTATCAAGTTAAAATTTAGTAGAAATATTTGCTTATCTTATGGAACACTCGCAGAGCAAGTTACTCACAGCCTAAGGTTTTACTGTATATCCATTTCGTAGGTAACAGCTCAGGAAGGTAAATAACTTTGCTAAAGCCACTCTGATAAAGAATTGCAAAGCTTCAACTTGAACTCCAGTTTGCTCAACTACAGAAGGCTTAGCTCATAACAGAATGTGCTAATTTGGCAATCATTTCATGGTGACTGGGATCCAAAATGTATCCAGTTATTTGAATGTTCCTATCTCTGTCCCTGTTAAGCTATAGCTTCATTTCACACCCATATTCCTTCCCTCTTAAGGAATTTTATGCCTTGACAGACCATGCAAAAGAACCTCCATTATACTTATAGCTACTGCTGAAAATCACCTCTTGGGAGAAAACCACACGTTTGATAGCTGTTCTGACCAAAGGTATGGATTAAAATGAAAGGGAAAATGCTACTAAATATAAAGCAAAATAAAAAGAAAGAATCTTCTATTATATCCAGTTTATTATGCAAACATGATTATTATTTATTCTGTATGGAAGTATTCACATAGACTGGCATTATTAATATTATACTACGTAAGTATATAAAATAACATACATTCACATAACTGGCATTATATAGCACATGTACAGAAGAACTGTATTCATATTTTACCAATCATTTGCAATTAGCTATTAATAGCTTAATATTTTAAATGTATATTTTTGTAATAGGTATATATTATTTTTATAATTTAAATATAGTTATGGAATTTACATTTCTTAAAATAGTCACCTCATGTTAGATTCCAATTTACACATAAAATCTACTATTGTTGAGCCCATTTTATTTTTAAAAATTTATATTTAAGGAGTGCCTAGGTGCCTCAGTCAGGTAAGCATCCAACTCCTGATTTCGGCTCAGGTTATGATCTCATGGTTTGTGAGATTGAGCTCCATTAGCATGGAGCCTCCTTGGGATTCTCTCTCTCTTTCAAAATAAATATGTAAATACTTTTAAAAAGAAAAATATATATATTAAAAATTGATAGTTTCTAAAATATATTTCCATGTAAAACATAGTTAAACTTAATTTTCCTGTGAAAAGGGGAAGTGCCTTTTAAGAATTTTAATTGTACATTTTTTGCATAATTAGTTAAGATGACTGTATCTACGGGGCCTGCTGGGAGCTCCTCTCCGAGAGCTTCTGGAGAGAGAACAGCAGCCAACCAGGGCTGGGGGGAGCGGAAGAAGAGTTAGCTGACCCATTCTGTGAAGAACGAGTGTCCAAACCACCAATTTAAAGGATCATTGTGACTCACAGTCTAAATAATCTTGATCCAAACTGGTCAGGCTTCCAAGCATCAGGTAAAGGAGCAAGTTATAGATCAAGGTGGGTCATACGAGGTCATTTGAGGCCACTGGAAGGTGGTTCCAGTTGCGGGGATGAGGACCAACCAAACCAGGCAAGAGGTCAGGCCCCCAGGCAGCTGAGTTCAAGTTCAGGGATGGGCTTGCAGGAATTTGTATTAAAGCAAATACGCAGGGCCTGTTGAGACACTCAAGCTAATAGGGGCCTTAGAGCAGACACTCAGGAACTGAAGTGACACCAGAAGAAAGGACAGCAAACACTGAACACTCATGGAAATTCAATGTAGAGGGTCTTGATATGCTGCCCATTCAGATTCTCCCTGTGAATAAGACTGAGCCTGTAAATCACCGTTTTTTAGTTCTTGCAGCTGGGCCCAGAACAACAATCACTAACAATAGGCTGACCATGTCTCAGTTTCTTCATCTGTCAAATGGGAAGAATAAGTGTCCCCAATGCGTACAAAGTTTGTGTAGAATAAGTAATGTGTTAAGTGCTTAGGTTTGTTATTTCAAAATTTCATTATTTTTGATGACCAGTTCTTTATAACCTGATGTTGATACCAGTGGTTTTCTTTCGTTCAGGGAGCTGGTGAGAAGAGCCCCGAGGGCTTTTTGTAACTGCAGATATCTGGGCTCCACTCTAGTCCTATTGAATTAGAATTTCTCAGGCTGACATCTGAAGATCTCTCTTTTTCAGACATTTCCAGGTGTGAGGGATCATGTAAAGAATGATTAATCAGGTGATAGTGACATTTTTTTTTACCAAAAATTATTTATGATTATTTAAAGTGAAACAAAAATATTATTTATGATTGTTTAAGGTAACACAATTATAATAGATGGATACTATTCAGTTAGATAAGTTCACAGTTTTTAGAATTGAAATAACTACTAAACTAGTCTCTGAAAAGAAATGACTGTGTAATTAGCACTGAGCTTAATTTTATTAGGTGCGTTACAGTGTGCTTTTGGGCCCTTGAATTCATTTAGAGAAAACTTAATTCTGATGATACCATTTTATGATTCTGATATGCAGAAGATAATAATCCTGCCTTTGACCAACAGCCCTTCTACATGCAAATGAATGAATGAATCAGTGAAGCAATGTCTGAGAATACACTGTGAACATGACTGCTTATTCCAGTTTCCAAATCTCTTTGTCAAAGAATTTATTTTTATTGTTGAAACAGAGTTCAATTTCAAATATATCATCACTTTAATCTTCTGAACCTCTTCACTTCTCTCATAATACTGGGTCAGTGTAAAGATACCGTGGCAAGTAGCAACAGATTTGAGTAAAACATCCACTATTCTTCAGCACCCCTTTCAGTTATACTGGCAACCACTGGGTGCCCCGGAGAAAATCTCCTTTAGTTAATTCACTCAAGTTCATTGACTCTTTTTTTTCCTTCCAGACAGTATACTTTCAGGCAGTATGCCTTGTGGCACAGAATATGATTCATACCTGCTAGATGGGGCAATTTATCTCTCATAACAATGCTTTATTTTCTACTGCTTTTGATTGCAACAATTTTTCTTTCTTGTGTGGGTGGAAAGAGACTAACAGCTTTGGGGTCATTTTTATGCCACCGTCTTATGATGTAGTTTTTATGTAGAATGCAGTATAATTTCATAATTCTAAACAATGAAGAAACAGAAACATCACCAAGAAGTACACATCCCAACAGGAACTGCCTGCCAAACCCAGGGGGTTGTAAAATATTGAATGAAACATTTACAGTCAGTGAAAAAGGAGAAATCACTGGGTTAAAAAAAATGAGTCCAAGCATCCTAATGCTACCTGCAGAAGAACGTCATTATTCTTCCTCTAAAGCAGGGCAATGACAAGAATCAACAAAGTAGATTATAGTGAACAAGTCATAAAACATCATCTTTTTTCAAACAGTCTTTGATAGCAGGACACACTCTCAGGGAATTTTAGTGCACGTGAAAGCCTGGAGTGATGGCACTCTACAGAGGCTGCCATATGTAGGAACAGAGAAGGTTTCCACAGATCATCTGCTGGAATCCATCATAGAAGTGATGGCAATCCCATTGGCAGAAATGCATTTTACATATAGGCTGGACCAGTTTGTTTCCAGTTTGAAAATACATGGACATCTTTTACAGGAAAACCTAGAAAGGCTCTTACAGACCTCTTTCCCTCTCTGAGGTAGGCACATTATTTTTTTAAATATGATTTTTATATATTAGATATATTACATATGTATATATGCCATATATATTACATAATATATGGTAGACATTAATTACAAATGAATACGTTCTCAATGCTGCTAGCTTTTATATAATAAGCCACAATTGATTTACCTATTCAATTCAAATAAACTTTAAAGCCATACAATTCAAATTAATCATGTTAATTTAATAGGATGAATGTTAGTGTTTGGTCAAGATGGGATTATCTGGGATGCCTGGGTGGCTTAGTCGGTTAAGCGTCCGACTTTCACTTAGGTCATGATCTCGCAGTTCGTGGGTTCGAGCCCCGCGTCGGGCTCTGTGCTGACTGCCAGCTCAGAGCCTGGAGCCTGTTTCAGAGTCTGTATCTCCCTCTCTCTCTGACCTTCTCCTGCTCACGCTGTCTCTCTCTCTCTCCTAGAAATAAATAAACATTCAAAAAAAAAAGATGGCATTATCCCTTTTAATGTGAAATTACCCCTCATAACTGTGCTGAGGCATAGTTTGATATTCTCACACGAGCCATATGAGGACTTAATTTTACTCCCAATTGTTTCTGTTTGTGCTATGGCAAGATTGTTATACCATCAGTGATGTTACTTGACCTTCACACGGTACCAATATGACTGCAAACACCAACCCAAATGTGGGCACTGAAATTCAGTTTTAATTTTGTGAATTATCAAAATGCAAATAAGCTGTTGAAGAAAAAATCACAGAAGAGCTTTCTTGACACCTTGAGATCACATCTCTACACTCAGTTTGGGAAACAAAGAGGTTGACTGAGACACAAGTTTATCAAAATCAGCAAATTATCAATATAGCCTGTAGGGCAGCTCTGAGTAGATGGAGAGTATTGAGTAGAATGTGGGGTATATATTTGCTTTGTAACTATATGATTTCATTCCCACTTTTTTCCTAAACATCTACTGAACATTTGCTGTTCCAGTCAAAATGGCAGGCAGTGATGAGATTGTGATTATTTACTTTATTTTATTTATTTTGAGAGAGAGAGAGAGAGAGAGAGAGAGAGACAAAGAGAGAGAGACAAAGGGAGGAGAGAGAGAGAATCCCAACCAGGCTCTGCACTGTCACTGTCAGAGTGGAGCCTGTTATAGGGCTCGAACTCAAAACCGAGAGATCATGGCCTGAGCCCAAGAGACGGGTGCTTAACCGATGGAGCCACCCAGAGTTCCCAAGATCGTGATAATTTAGATATGACCCTTGTCTTCAAGAAACTCAGAGTTTGTCAGGAGAGACAAATACAGATTCTGACAAATGAGTCCAGTGCAAGTGTTAGCGTATCACAATAAACCACCGAAGTGTGTGTAAAGTGCCACTTGTCTAGAGTGTGTGTAGAAGTACACGGTTTTTCTTAAGTCTCATAGCTAGTGAGGATTTGGACATCAGTCAAAATACCCTCACAGTTTAAGGATGAGTTAAGGTCCTTTTCTTTTCTTTTCCTTTTCTTTCTCTCCTCAGTTTTCCTAGTGTCAGGGTACATTTTTCTCGTCTCTGCTTGTTCCTTGTTTGGTCAGTGACACCAAAGATGTTGCTCACTTTCCGAGGGAGTTCTCAGCACTTGAAAGCCAGCCTCCTGTGGTTTTAAATATGTTTTGAGCAAATATATTGTACATTGATGGTTAGTAACATGAGAGATTGGGAATTGGTTTAGTGTAACCATGAAGTACAGTGATTCCTGCGGGGATACTTTCGCTATCTTTAGACTCATCATTTCCCTTTTGGTTTCTTCACCTTTCAAATAGCAATAAAAATAAAGCATACTATATATCTGGTAACTAGAATGAAATGAAATCATGAGTGTAAAGTGCTTCGCATGTGTCTGGCAAATATCAAGTGCTTCCATAAACACCGGCTTGTGTAAGAAGTACTACCTGCCCTTAATGACAAAGTAGCTAAAAGGAATTCCCCTGGTAGAAAACACAGGCAGGTTATCTCTCTTGGTTATTAATCCTTGGGCATTTTGACTTCAAAAGGAGAAATTAATGTGATTGGTGCTTTTCTTTCATATCAGGACTACATGTCCTTGTTGATGTACTTTTTAATTTTTATTCTATTAGGAAAAAAACCTAATGTGGTATGATGGAAAGGTAGCAGGATGTTAGATCCCTTAGAACTTGATGTTTTTAGAAACTCAATTTGTCTACTACCTTATTCTGTTATTTTGAGTGAATCATTTTGCTTCTGTGAGCTCGGCTTACTCATTTGTAAAATGAAGTCAGTAGTCACAAGATGATTTAAAATGTGTCCTTGGAGTCATTCGAAGATTCCCAAGAAGTGTACATTTTTTGATAATTGATTTCATCTTCTTTTTGGTCTGCAACTTATGGGTCCAAGAACACTGCTGACTTGCTATGTTTTTTTTGCCAGAGAATTTTTTCTGTGGTTTGTAGCTGAACTGATACTTTACAAAACTTACATATGCCTTTTGGTTTTGTTTGCTTGTTTGTTTGGATGTTTTTTAGAAGTGATAGTTGGCAAAATTAAACATGTCCATTTCTATTCTGGTGTTGCCAGTCTCAGTACTATATAAATAGAGCTTATAGGGAAACAGTTCCCTCTGGGCGCAATAATATGTTTTTCTCAGATATTTGGATTACTGTTAAACCCTACATCTATTGTTTATTACCAGTGTGACAATAGAGATGTTACTTCTCCTCTTTATTTTTTTTTTCAGCATAATTCTGATACATATTTTTAATATAGTTTATTGTCAAGTTGGTTTCCGTATAACACCCAGTGCTCATCCCAACAAGTGCCCTTCCCCATGCCAACAGCCCCCTTCCCCTCCCCCCCATCAGTCCTCAGTTTGTTCTCAGTATTCAAGAGTCNAACGGGAAAGCTTTACTTCTCTTCTTTAAAAGCACCGGGCACACAGGCTGGCATATAATACCTGCTCAGTGAACTGACATCCCTTTGGTTTGTATTTTTACCAGCATCTTATATACACACTCAAAGGAGGTTTAGATAGATAGATAGATAGATAGATAGATAGATAGATAGATAGATAGATTTCTTTATATATTTTGTTTTATACTTTGCTGTAAGTTAAGCATTTTTATTTTTTAACGTTTATTGAGANAGTGAACTGACATCCCTTTGGTTTGTATTTTTACCAGCATCTTATATACACACTCAAAGGAGGTTTAGATAGATAGATAGATAGATAGATAGATAGATAGATAGATAGATTTCTTTATATATTTTGTTTTATACTTTGCTGTAAGTTAAGCATTTTTATTTTTTAACGTTTATTGAGAGAGAGAGGTTGAGAGAGAGAGAGAGAGAGAGAGAGTCTGAAGCAGGCTCCAGGCTCTGAGCTGTCAGCACAGAGTCTGACACTGGGCTTGAACTCATAAACTGTGAGATTATGAACTGAACTAAAGTTGGATGCTCAACTGACTGAGCCACCCAGGTGCCCTTAAGGTAAGCATTTTTATTCATTACTTAATGGTGAATTTTGGTGCTTTTCTAAACTCCCAAATGTATTTTGAAGACAACTAGAAAAGACAATAGATTATTGATTTTTGTAAATGTTTTAGTCCAAATAAAGCATGATTTATGAGCATTAAGATTCAACAATATCTCATTTTCTCTAATTTCTATAACTTCAAGCTAATGTACCTCAGAAACCAGAGTATTAAAAGCTTTTGGATAGCTCATTTATAATAGGCCTATGTATTACAGTGTAAACTTGAGTATTTGTATCCAGTAAAGTATTGCCTAACTTCACATTTACTGTTTCACATTTTATACCTAAAATCTCTACCACAACTCTCAGAATCTTATCATTTCTACAAATATTTTAAAAACAGACATTTAATATTGGAAATTTTTAATGAGGGGTATTTACCAGAACATTTGTTCCATGATCTAGCATTTTAAGAAACTCTACAACAGACTCTAATATGTTTATTCTTGTAGTATATATATTTATTTTTTAAAAATTATTTTATTATATAATTTTTTTTATTTTAGAGAGAGAGAGTGCAAGTGGGGGAGAGGGGCAGAGGGAGGGGAGAGAGAGAGAGAGAGAGAGAGAGAATCCCCATCCATATACACATTGCAGTGCCTGACTTGTGGCTTGATCCTACGACCTTGGGATCATGACCTGAGTTGAAATCAAGAGTGGGGCACTCAACCAACTGAGCCACCCAGTTGCTCCTAGTATATGGTTCTTATTTCCACTCATTGTCAGTGTAATCAAGGGGCTTCTGGGCTTTCCACAGACTCCAGTCAGAATACCTTTGATGCTTTGGGGTTTCCTTACACTCCATTCATCTACTGGTGCCTTTCCTATGCTTCAAGGCCCACTGCAAGTCCAGTGTCTCCAAAAGCCTGGGAATGCTGTTTGCCTTAACATTTATTCTGTGTGGAATATGAGGGATTATTTCCATTCGCACTCAATTAGATTTAGCACTTAAATTATTTTGTCAGTCTTTTTTTTTTTTTACAAATAGTTTATTGTCAAATTGGTTTCCATATAACACCCAGTGCTCATCCCCACAAGTGCCTTCCTCCATGCACCTCCCCCCCTTCCCCCCATATCTGTCAGTCCTCAGTTTTTGTCAGCATTCAAGAGTCTCTCATGGTTTGGGTCTCTCCCTTTCCCCCACCATTTCCCCCTTTCTTCTCCTTCATGTTCCTCAGTTAAGTTCCTCCTAGTCCTCCTATATGTGCAAACNAAAATATTTTGTCAGTCTTTTTAAGCACTGGTCATCCACTCACAATTTTCCTATACCTTTCCCAACCTTGCCAGATAATTCTGTCCTCCCCATTCTCAATTCCTCTATATCAAGACTTTGAGACAAGCTAAACAATATTGCTTGTTCAGGTTAATTGCTATCAATGTAACATTCTGATCATTAATTGCAGGTCACATTCTTTTTAAGCACATAAAAATTCTCTGTATTATTCATATTTATTTATTTTATTCACTCATCATTCATATTGGTCTGCTTCCTTTCTCCTGGACCACTTGTTTATCCCAAACCTTTAGTGCTTTCCTCAAGTCACTAGTCCGCTTGCACAGAGGGTGTTCACATAGATGTGTTTAAACGTGTATGCACACCTACCATGATAACAATGGTAGAACACTGTGCATACTACTTTGCTGTTTGTTCTTTCACTTAGAAATTATTATAAACATTTTCCATGTCATCTGACATAGTAGTGTGAATACTTTTGTCTGCTTAGCATTCTAATATTTAGGGATACTATATTGTATTTAGGTTTTCCTCTGACTTTAAACAAGCTGAATTTGTCTTGTCCTTTTCTTTCTATCATCTTCTGTTACAAGTAGCACCGTAATAAACATCCATAATAACTTCTGCACAACTCTAATTGTGCCTTTAATATAGATTATTCAAATGGAAATTGCTGGCTTAAATAGTATGTGTTAAAAACCTTTGGTAAGACTTTTTTTCCAGGATTTTTTGCCCAACTGAATTATCTGTCTCCTATTTTGTTACTCTGTTACTAACACTGACTGTGACCCTTTTATTTTTATCTTGTTTATTTGCTAGTCAAAATATATAGTCTTTATTTAGCATGTATTTTTTTAATTAAGAAAAATTTTTAAATTTTAAATTTTTTAAATTTATTTTTGAGAGTCAGAGAGACATTAGAGCAGTGGCTTCATTTGTAAAGGAAACAGATATAACAGACACATTTTAAAATAGGAAAGGACTTGGGGAATTCAACAGCAGTAAGCCTTTTATTACAAAAAATATTGAAAATAAAATCCAGTCTACTCTTTTATTAAAGATTTAAAGTTAAACTAATACCCGTGTAGACATTGGGGTACTGGTTTTCCTATGATGGGCATGGCTAGTAAATGGAAGAAAATAGATGAGTTTGGGGCTATTTGCAGTGATAGAAATGCTCTGTTTCTTGAGTTGTCTGAGTTTTTACAGTGGGTATGGTTGTCTGATTTTTTTTAGTTTATAAACACTTACAAAGTGTAATATTAATATATGTGTGCTTTACATATATTACATCTCAATAAAATTTTGTTTAGAAGCCATATTAATATAGAACTAAGCCTAAGCAGCTATGAGAATTATAGAACATAATTTAAGTGTTATTAAGCCTTGTGCACTTGGGTGGCTCAGTCAATTGAACATCTGACTTTGGCCTAGGTCATGATCTAGCCATTGTCAATTTCGAGCCCTGTGATGGGTTCTTTGCTGATGGCTCAGAGCCTGGAACCTGTTTCAGATTCTGTGTCTCCCTCTCTCTCTGCTCTTCCCCCACTCGTGCTCTGTCTCTCTCTCTCAAAAATAAAAATAAAACATTAAAAAAATTAAATGTTACTAAGCCTTGAAAAAATAAAAATAAAATGAATAATGAGAGTAATATAAATGGGAATTAGGAAAAAAGTAGGTAGAAGGACATAGTTGAATGCTTGATAACTTTCATTTTCTGTTCATAATGGGTAGTCAATTGATATAATGGATGAGAATAAATTATTGTTATAATCATAAACTTTTCAACCTATTAGTATTTTTCCAAATGTTTTTACTCATAAATGAACCTTATAATATTATCCTTTGTGGAAAAAATATTTATCTGAAGCTCAGCAATTATATTTATTTCACTTTGATTTATTTTAGTTTTGGTAAAATCAAGTAAAATAAATAGCATGCACTATTTAAATTATATTTTATTAAATTGTTTATAACTATGTATCTAACAATAGTATACCCTTAATTTATATCCATATGTAAATTGATATCTAGATTGATTTTTATATATTAAAAGACTATAGTTTATGAGTTTTAGATGGTGGGTGGTTTGCTCTTTTTTTTAATGTTTATTTTTGAGAGAGAGCACACATATGGACTTGCGTGCAAGTGTGGGAGGAAGGCGGAGAGGGAGGGAGACAGAGAGAGGAGGACAGAGGATCCAAGGCAGGCTCTGCACTAACAGCAGAGAGCCCAATGCAAGGCTCAAAGTCACGAACCTTGAGATCATGACCTGAGCCGAAGTCAGACACTTAACCGACTAAGTCACCCAGGAGCCTATGTGTTTGCTCTTTTTAAAAGAAGTGTATTTCATTTTTATAAAGAATAGTATAACATGCAGAAATTGGTTACATTTTTATACACCAATAATGAAGCAACAGAAAGAGAAATCATGAAACTGATCCCATTCACAATTGCACAAAAAACCATAAAGTACCTAGGAATANATGGGTGGGGCGGGGGAGAGGGGAGATGGGCATGGAGGAGGGCACTTGGAATGAGCACTGGGTATTATATGGAAACAGACTTGACAATAAACTATTTGTTAAAAATAAATAAATAAATAAAATAAAATCCCCAAGAGGCTTTTCATGAAAAAAAAAAAAAAAAGAATAGTGCTCAAAAAATTGAGAAAGCTTGCATTGGAGTTACTAGTTAAGTCAAGGTACAAACCAAGTAGTTGTTCTGAACTATAGATCCTCAATTTCCAATGTTTCTATTTATACATCAGGACTTTTCCTTGATATATTGATGTTTTCACAGTGAAATGATNAATAGCCATTTGTCTTAAAGCTAAGTAAATTACTGAGGCACAATTCAATGACATTTTCTCATGGGGAGTTTTTCTACTTCATTATTATAGGATGATCATAGCATGTGTCCTCAGTGGTGTACACACTCCCTGCCTTGTAACTTTACATTGTTCTCCCACTTCAGGCTAGGGGAATCTATGACCTATCTGTCCCTACACCCTGAACTCAACTACATGACATGCTTTGGGCAACAGAATATTAAAAGATGTGAGCCAGGAAGACACATGATATGAGCTTGTGCATTAACATTGCCATAACTAGCAAAGCTGCCAAACCCTGAACCAACTTTAGACACGTGAATGAAAAATCTTATGATTTATACCACTGACATTTTTGTTTACCTGTTATGTAGTATTGTTGTGGCAGATGTGTTGTTATCATATGTGTTGTTCATTTATCAATTATATAGTAACATTTGACCCTTTTCAGGTAGGGAGAAACCATTAAAACAATCCTTAATATATCAGATTAGAGGTTAAAGTCCAAAATCCTTGGCCAATTATACACACCTTTTGCTGCCATGCCCTGCCTATTTTTTGAGCCTCGTTTCTTACATAGCTCCAGATATGCTCTTGCTTGTATTCCAAATATGGCACCTCCAGGACCTCAAACCTTTCTTCTACTATTTCTTTATTATCTATTGGAATCCCACTGTTGTTCAAGATTTAGCTCAAAAGTAGTCTCATTCACGGGTACCTGGGTGGCTCAGTCGATTAAATGTCCAACTTCGGCTCAGGTCATGATCTCAGGGTTCATGGGTTTGAGCCCTGCATCAGGCTCTGTGCTGACAGCTAGCTCAGAGCCTGAAGCCTGTTTCAGATTATGTGTCTCCCTCTCTCTGCCCCTCCCCCTCTCATTCTCTGTCTCTCAAAAATAAATAAACACTAAAAAAAATTGTTTTTTAAGTAGCCTCATTCATTTGTGTCTATCCTTTCTATATTCCCTTCCTCACAGAGTAAGTCCCGTTCTTTTTCTCTGAAATTTTCAAGCATATTAGGCATTTTATTTGGAATACTTTATTGTATCTTTTCATTTTAATGTGAACAATTTTCTCATGAAAATGTAAGCACTTTGAATTCCAGGATTCTAAGATCATTTTCTTAAGCCCTGGCCCTTAAATAGAATGGGCCTTTGATGAATCATAGATGAATGGATACATGAGTGAATGAATGGATGGTTGAATGAAATCATATAAAGGACTAATTTTATTCAGGCCTATTAACATAATTAATTATAGAAACAAGTGAAGACAAACCTTATGATTAAGTATATAAAAATAAGTTATAAATTACTAAAATAAAAGGCATTTACTATTTCTTTCCTGATTTTTCTTTTTATTTTAAATCATTGAAAATATAACCCGTACTCAGTATCAGGTATAATGGTATTTGGAGGAATAAGCAAATAAGGAAAGTGCTTTGATTTCATGCTTTTCTAACTAGGCTGTAATCAAAGACCAAAGAGTACTATTATGTACTTTAACTCATACTTTTATGTGCCTACAGGCTTTTTTCTGTAAGTTTCTAAAGTCTGGCTTCTATAGAGCAATGCCTGCAGTAAATTTCTTTAAAAATCTGTAATCGGGTGCTTTTTTTCATGTTTTTTAAGTCTAAAAGTAAGGATGCCCATAAGTAGCAGAATTTTGTAATGTTCCTTATTTCCTTACAATTCATTATGTAATAGCTATTAATAAAGAAGATGAGATGCTTATAGAGTACTTTTTGTACTTTTAATCTTTTTTTCCCTGACGAATACATTTTAGTTAATAAACAGTGAACTTCTAATTGAAAGCAAAAAAAAAAAAAGAAAAAAGACAAAGAAAAAAAATCCCTCAGGAACAAAGACATGCAGTATTTAAAGCTGTTTATTTAAAAAAATATCCATTATTTGTTTCTCTCTCTTTCATGAGCAAGCAGGAACTTGTAATAAATAATTTATGTTAAAAAGACAACAATAAGCATTATAGATGTTTACATAAAATTAAAATACATTGTTAATTTTCTAAATGTTCATTTATATAGGAAGTTAGAAAAGAAGCATGTGAAAGTCAAAATGGTTTGAATTTAGGAGTAGAAACTATACAAAGGGATTCTAAGATATACTTTAATGAAATATTAGCCAAGCCCCACTTTTAGCATGATTGCCAGGGAAGGATTTGAGAGCATGCCAAATTAGGCAGTTGATAAAACAACAAATGGATCAAATGGAAAGTCAGTTTTCAGGGGCACCTGGGTGACTCAGTTGTTGAGCACCTGACTCTTGGTTTTGGCTCATGTCATGATCTCATGGTTGATGAGATCGAGCCCCTACATCAGGCTCTGCCCTGCTGACAGCATAGAACTTGCTTGGAATTCTCTCTGTTTCTGTCTCTGTCTCTGTCCCCCCCCCCGTCTCTCTGTCTCTGCCTCTCCCCAGCTTGTGTGCAAACACATTATCTCTCTCTAAAAATAAATAAATAAACTTAAAAAATGATTTTTCAGAAGAACAAATAAACAAAAAAATAATTGAGAAATCCTTCCTAACTTCCTCTTCTATTATAAAAATGTTGTTAGATGTGACTTTAAATAACTTGACTTTTTTTCAAATCAACCCATAGTATCAGAACACAAAATTTTATTAAATAAAATAGGAAACACATATGTAATAACTATATGTGTGTGCATATGTATGCATGATATTAAATTTGAAATTTCAACCTAAACAACAAGATGCAACAAAACAGGCATTTAAAAAATGAGATATGAGACCAAAATATGAAGTTATCAAACTATATATAGTTTTGTGACTCTTGCATTTGTGTCATAACCTGAACCAGCCAAAGAAACAAGAATTTAACAAGAATGACCAGAAACAGAAAAAGCAAATGAAGATTTTATGCTAATAACTTTTGGAAGAATCACTGGAGTAATGTGACTCTCATCTTTTTGCTAAATGGGATATAGAGCCCTGTTTCTCTTCACTTAAGGATTGTGAATAAGGCTTTAGTTCTTGGAGCATTCCCAATCAATGGCGTGTTTATTATTAATGAGTGATTTTTTTTTATCATTTTAAGAGAAATCAGCTTATTTGCCAAAGGACTTACTGGATTCCAAAATTTTATCCTATGTTAAGAGAAAAGTGGGCTTCCCTTGAGGTTTAAAAGAATACGTGTAGACAAAACTAAAGTTATATTTCAGTTATAATCATTTGATATGTTTGTTTAATTTTTCTATTAGAATTACATACATAAAACATTTGCATTTCATTTTGCCAGACTTATCTAAGGTTTTGTTTTCATTAAACTGGATATATTCAGTATTTTCATAAATACATAAGACAAAATTGAATCTTCTGCATTTTTCTTAACAGGCTTTTTGTAATGCTGAGCTTTGATAGATTTTCTAATTTTTACTTTAGTAAAATTCTTAATAATTATTTCATTGTATCTAATTTACTTTAGGTAATTTAAGAATAGATGAGTTCCAAATGGTAAAGAACTAGAATGGATGATTCCTGGGAGACTATGATTAAATCAGACCTTAGTTTAGTTCTTTCTTTTTTCTGAACTAAAGTATTGAACTTTTAAGAGGCACCTGGGTGTCTCAGTCAGTTAAGCCTCTCTCTGACTCTTGATTTTGGCTCAGGTCACAATCTCATGGTTCATAGGATCGAGCTCCATGTCCATCTCCACGCTGAGACCACAGAGCGTGCTTGGGATTCTCTCTCTCCTTCTTTCTCTACCCTTCCCTACTTGTGCTCTCTTTCTCTCTCTCTCAAAATAAGTATGGATTAAAATTAAAATATAAAAATTTTGAACTTTTAAGAGTTTTATCAATCAAGATTCAGAAGATGAATCCACATAGAAATCTGAAAATCAAACATTATTAGATATAACAAGGGACTGACTGACCATGAATAAAGAGATTTGTAAATAATGTAGTAATAACAAATTTAGGAATAGGACCTGTACTTTTAGGGCTGAAATAGTGCTCGATGAACGCGACAAGGTCTGGAGGAACCCCCACCACACATACTAAGATCCAGACTTCATTGGAGAGGACATAGCCATGACTGGTTGGCAGAGCTTTCTGAGGCTGTGGAGCTGCTCATGGGGATGCCAGTGGAAGCCATCCACAAGGAGGTGTCATGACAGTGGTACCATGAGCCACTTGAGGGGACTCCACAGTAAGCCCTACCTGAATGCCTGGAGCTAGCCCTCAGTCTATGGGTGTGGTTAGAGCGACATTACAGAAATTTGAATACTTGAGGAAACTGTCTCAAGGAATATACCAGAACCCAAAGGGAAACCCATTCCTTCCCCATGTTTTCTTTCATATGCTGTACTGACAAAGGTCAGCATTGTGCCACCTGGCAAAAGAGAAATGGTCACAGGGTCCAGAGCCCTTATCATAGAGGAGGCAATGAATTATGGATTCTCAACTGTTGCTGTCATTTAGCGACTTGTACAATTAAATATTGTGTTAATTTTCAGCAATAGCAGCCATGTTGCTACAATAAATAAAATATTCTTTCATCATTCTCGTGGTAGCTCTTTGGTCCTCAGGTTGGCAAGCTAAGAGCTTGTCGTTTTTTCTCTGTAAATGTTTAAGTGAACTAAAAAAAATCTATCCTACACCTTAGTCCTTGTAGGCATCATTACTGTCATAATGGTCAAATGCAGCAGCCACTTGGGCTCTCAAGACACTTGCTTTAGTTGGCTCTTGATCACAGTGCACCACAGGTGATAGTTTGATTACTTATAATCTCATCACATGCCATAGATTCCTAATATCCCATTTGCCATTAGCAAAAGCCTCAGCACTGTACTCAAGCCTAAGGGTATAACCAAAGTACTCCCTGGATGCCATTTTTGCAGTTTTCTTGCTTAGGACAACTCCCAGGATAGAAACCCCATAGTAACTTGAATAGGATAATTTTAACAAAAGGAATTATTGGTTACGCCAGGGATTGAGGTAGTGGGAGACATGCAAGTAGTAATGATTGCCCATTTGGCTGAGCTATTGTAGCCAAGGAATAATCAGGAACTGAACGATTCCCTTTCCCAGGCTGAGATCTAAACCTCATCCCGGAAGGTACTTCCATGATTCACTATGTAGCAAAAAGTTCACTAGTATCACGAGCTATCAGCAGAATGTGAAGGGCAGCTGCCACCAGGGAACTATTATATGCTGCTAGTCACCCCCACTTGCTAGAATCACACCTCCAGAAGCTACGCACATTACGGACGTAGGTATTACACAAGCTGCTTATACTGCAGGAGCCTGGCTCCAGAACTCACCGGAACCAGGAATTAGAAACAAACAACTTTCTTCCTCCAATGTCCCTTTAGCACCCTATGCTAATAAAGCTTAACATCATGCCAGCTGACAAAAGAGAAATAATTTCAGAGTCCATCAACATTATTACAAAATAGGCAATGAAGGATAGATTTAGACTAGAAAGATAAGAATGAATAGCTATAACAGAACACTGGCAGATTAGGACTACAGGCATACCTTGGAGATCTTGTAGGTTCAATTCCAGAGCCCTACAATAAAGCAAATATCACAATAAAGTGAGTCGAATGAATTGTTTTGCTTTGCTCATACCTGTGAAAGTCATGTTTATAGTATACTGTAGTCTATGAAGGGCGCAATAGCATTAGGTCTAAAAAAATGCACATTCCTTATTTAACAAAATACTTTATTGATAAAAAAAGGGTAATCGCCATCTGAACTTTCAGTGAGGTGTAACTTTTTTCCTGGTTGTAGACGGTCTTGCCTCAACGTTGATGGCTGCAGACTCATCAGGCTATTGGTTGCTGATGGTTGGGGTGACTGTGGCAGTTTCTTAAAATAAGGCAACAGTGCAGTTTGCCACATCACTTGACTGTTCCTTTCATGAACAATCTGTTTCTCTGCAGCACACGATGCTGTATCATAGCATTTTAACCACAGTAGTTTTTTTTTGTTTCAAAATCGGAGCCCATCCTCTCCAACCCTGCCACTGCTTTATCAGCTAAGTTTATGTAATATTTTAGATATTTTGTTTTCATTTCAACAATCTTCACAACATCTTCACCAGGGGTAGATCCCGTCTCAAGAAACCTCTTTCTTTGCCCATCCGTGAGAATCGAGTCCTCATCTGTTCAAGATTTACCGGGAGATTGCAACCATTCAGTTCTATCTTCAGGCCCTGCTTCTAATTCTAGTTCTCTTGCTATTTCCACCACTTCCTGCACAGAAATCTTGAACCTTCAGTTTGTAAAAAATACAACATCTTCAAAGTGCAATAAAGCAAAGTGCAACAAAACAAGGTATGGTTGTATATTGGCAGGTAATTTTACCCAGCAAGCATGAACAAAAGTTAAAAAAAAAAAAAGAGTAGAGAATGCAGGAGAGTGAGCCATTTTTCTGATGATAAGTGTGTGAAGAAATCTATATTTTGGAACTGAAGTCAGGTAGGGTCAATAAAGCAACAACAATAGCAATAAAAACAGTAGGGGCAGAAGAGAGAATATTTGAGGAAAACTGAGTCTATTCATTGCATTGGTGGATCACTTGACATAACATTTAACAGATACTTATAAAAATAAAAGGAAACGGAATAATCTAAACTTGGATTAAATGGGTAGATTTTTCTCTGAAGTTACCTCAAGGGAATATCTAATTTATTTAGCCTCATTCTAATGTTTCATATTGTATATCTGTTTCACTCTTTTCACATCTCAGAAATAAGAACAGGTATACATATCAATTCTTTTACTCCTTTATGAAAATATTCTGTTCTAAAGCTCATTGGTACAATAAAAAAAGTGTGTGGCATGCCTTCTCTTTGAGCATTGTAAATACTGTGATCTAGCTGATTAACTCATATAACACTTAGATGTATAAAGAAAATAGCCATCATTATTGGTTCTTTTAGCTGTCTTATGATCCCTACCTACTCATTAATGGAAAAATTATCCAATGTAAGTTTTACAACTTAAAGTCTTTAATGAGATAATTGTAAAATGTTTTTTAAATGAAACTCAGTTCTTTTAAATATAATGCTCAGTCTCTCTCGAAGGTATGTGGATGTATGGGCGAGATAACTTAGTTGCAGTAGGAAAGGATGAATCTCATTTCTCACTGGTCACTGTTTTCTAAATTCTCATTGGATCTTGCTGCAGTGTTGTTTGTTTTTCTCCTTTTACTGCTAATGTTTTGTCTTGTTTGCTGTTTTGTTGTTTTTTTGTAGAGCATTGTGTTCACCACTGATATCCATGGTCCTAGACAAAACTTCTACCTAGGGTTCTTATACATTCTGGTCACTGTTCTACCTCTATCCTGTGCAACTCCATTAGAGCTCTCATCATTGGTGTCAAAACTCAAGAGCATTTTTAAGTCTTTTAAGTTGTATAATTTAACTTGTGTAACTTTAAATCTTTTCAGTTGTGTGACTCTTAAGCTACACAAATAATTGCAGACCATAGGAAACTAGGAATCTGGCCTCTGATTCACCTGTGTACACCTTTGCTCTCATACCATTTTGGATGGTGCCATGTTGAAACAATGAAGCCAGACCTGAAAGTTGCCCAGTGCTAAAACAAAGAAAGGGGCTCACCAGATTTAGCATTGCCAGGCCCCTTCACATTTAGTGACATATTTACAATGGTGTCATCAATAAAGAGCAAGATGGGAAGGAAATTATTCTGAGCCCCTCATGTGTTATCCCATATTTTATTTTCTTCTCGTGGGGTCTAGGGCCAGAAGACACAGACTCTGGGTTTTCTCTTTCTTTACAGCATATATACGTTGTGCCTATGTTTACATGCCTCGTGGCCTAGCATCAGGAGAAGAAGGATTATCTCTAATGTTTTATGAGAAAATCTGCTCTCCCTTCTGCATGAGGTTCTGATATATTAAGTTAAATTGATAAAATCCTCTCTTTCCAGATAAAGCGCTGCTTTAATACTACATACTGGATCTTATTTTGGGTATCAAAAGCTGATTAACGTTCTTTCTCTTTGTATTACTGCTGTAACAATCCTAAATCTTTCCCAATCAAACAGATGCCACTGGCAGAATAGCAGGAATATTGATAAAAGGAAATATGAGAGACAAGAGACATTGATATAGTTCAAAATATCCCTCTTACACAGACTTTTGGATAATCTCTCTACTCTGCTGTTTGTTTTTTGTTGTTTTTAAGTTATTCTCACTGTTCTATTTCTTTTCTCTCATTATGAGTAAAACACTAACTTTAAACTCGCTTATCTATTCTATCAAATAGGATTAAAATTGGCCTCAAGTAACAAGGCCCAAAATAAAAAATCATTTTAAAAGTTGATGTTGATTTCTGTCTTGTCTAAGAGTAGGCAGTCGTAGGGTGAGCAATGGCTCACAAATCATCAGGGATGTAGGTTCTTTGTCTCTTGTTGAAGCTTATCCTCAATAATGAAGCTCTACCTCCAGGTCCAAGAAAAGGTCCCTTGCTTCAGCCACCATTTTACATTTCAGCAAACAGTACAGAAGCAAAGGAGGAGACCACATCTTCCTTTTATTCCTGAAATTTGTACTCCTTTTTATATTTTTAAATTTTTGTGTTTTAATGTTCATTTATTTTTGAGAGAGAACACAAGTAGGGTAGGGCAGAGAGGGTGACACAGAATCCAAAGCAGAGTCCTGGCTCTGAGCTGTCAGCCCAGAGCCTGACACAGGGCTTGAACCCACAAACCACGAGATCATAACCTGAGCTGAAGTCAGATCTTAACTGACTGAGCCACCCAAGTGCCCCTGAAATTTGTATTCTTCATTTTCACTTACTTCATTTGGCCAAAACTTAGTCACGTATCAGCTATTTACAAAGAAAATTGGTTAAACTTTTTTTTGTTTGTTTCTTTTGGCCATATGTGTGTTTAGCCAAAAAAAAAAAAAAAAAAAAAAAAAAAAAAACCAAAAAAAAAAAAAAAAAAAAAAAAAACAAACAAACCCAAAAAACAAAACAAAAAAGCCTCAGAGGAGATGGATATAGCAGACAATTACCAGTCATCATGCCCATAGTAAGTAAGAAAACAGTATATTGTTTAATTTTACTGTCTTATTTGAAATATAAGATATAATTTTCAGGAATAATTTGTGATGTTCAAATAATCAGTGCTGCTCAAAGAATTTCTCACAATTACCACTCTGCTGATGAACATCTTCCAATAAGAACATTTCTAACACTGTAGTTCCAAACCATGTATTTTGGTTGTTAGATTAAAAATATGGGGGCGCCTGGGTGGCTTAGTCGGTTAAGTGTCCGGCTTTCACTTGGGTCATGATCTCGTGGTTCGTGGGTTCGAGCCCCGCGTCGGGCTCTGTNTAAAAAAAAAATAAAAAAAATATGAAAGGGCACAAAAAAGCAACCATAAAACAAGTAACTACCATTGGCAAAATGGGGGGAAAGCAGACAGTAATTTTAGAATGTACTTGCCTTGCGTTAGCTGTAGTAATACTTTATGATATAAGGAGCAAATCAAACAATTCCAGTGAATCTACAGAGTAACTATTTATTTATTTATTTTTTGCTAAAGTAGGCAATAACATCTGTTTTTGGAAAGGGTCAGATAGTAATTTTGTTAGGGCTTTTTGGCTGTATAGTTCTCTGTCATAACTACTCAGCTCTACCATTTTAGCTTGAAAGCAAGCATGGATAATACATGCATGACTGAGTGTGTTTATGCTCCAATAAATTTTTAGTTATGAAAAACAGGTAGCTGTAAGGATTTGGCCTCGCTTCATGTAGAAGACATGACTAAAATACTCTTCTAGAATACCAGCCTCCTAGGAGAGCCTAGGCTCACTGTGGGCTCAGGAGGAAGAGGAAACTGCTTGGGTGAATGGCTAGCTCATCCCTGTGTCGGCCATTATTGTGACAGTTCCTTAACTTTTATTATTTCAAAGTTTTAAAAGCATGTTTATAAATATAAACCCATGAATGAGATGATTTGGATAATAATACAATATTTTGTAGGAGATGGAGGCTTAAGTAGCTCACTCAAAGAAATAGAGCTAGTAAATGTGTGAACAAGGTTATAAACTCATGTTCCCAAACCAGTTTTATAGCATACCACTCCCAGTATTTTAAATTAGGTCCCATGGGTGGATGGAGTATGGGAAGAGGTTAGGAAGAATTTTGTGCAAATAAGTTACTTTAGGTTAACAATAGGCATTTAACAAAAATCCTTGAGCACCCACTACATTTTATTCAGAAATGTTTTAGACATAGAAAGATGTAAGATCTGTTTGTTGACTTTAAGAGATATATTTTTTTAAGTTTATTTATTTATTTTGAGAGAGAAAGAGAGGGAGAGGCAGAGAGGGAGAGGAAGACAGAAAATCCCAAGCAGGCTCTGCACTGTCAGTGCAGAGCTCAACTCAGTCTTGATCTCACAAATCCTGAGATCATGACTTGAGCTGAAACCAAGATTCAGATGCTTAACCAACTAAGCCACCCAGGTCCTTAGTTTGAGATACATAATATATGTAATATTTTATATGCATATATAATCAAACATATAGATTACATACATATGAATATATACTTATTGATATAGTTGTATATATAATCTACAGCTATTATAGCTATGTAGGTATATTCATAGAAATATATAAATATAACAACTGATTTTATATAAATATAACAACTGTGGCAAATATAGCTTTGAATTATGTGGTACATTTTAGTTTTCTTTAAAGTTTATGAGCTTCTATAAAGATATAGGATGAGGGGCACCTGGGTGGTTCAGTAGGTTAAAGGTCTGACTCTTGATTTCTGCTCAGGTCATGATCTTGTGGTTTGTGAAATCAAACTCCATGTGGGGCTCTGCACTAATAGCATAGAGCCTTCTTGGGATTCTCTTTCCTGTCTCTTCCTCTCTCTCTGCCCCTCCTCTGTACATGTTCTCTCTCTCTCTCAATAATATATATATTATTAAATATAATATAAATATAAAATAATATAAATATAAAAAAAGACACAGGATGAAAGCAGAGTCTTTTTTATTGGCCATAGACATCGACTTCTAGAAAGACAAAGTAGAATTAGCGTTCTCAACATGCAAATGAGTCAGCTGTGTACATAACTGTCATTTGTCTATGCATCAAATTCTCCCAGGTTCATTGACACGAAATCATCACAACTTTGAGTTTTTAGGGCCTCCTTGTCAATAACAGTCTAATTTGTGTGATAAAACAGAATGAGTTTTCAGGATACATTAGTGTAAAGAGGTAGACAAGAAACGTTATATAACTTCCTAGGTAATTACATGACAAAGTATAATGGCAAAAACATCTTATGAAATGATCTCTTTTTTGTGAAGAAATGAACATTTTGTGTCTTCATTAACATAGCTATGGGTAGGCTGTCTGCCAGGTAAGAATATCAGCTTTGATATTCTTCCCCTGAGCCTGTATTTAAAGTGATTGCTCTGATGCGTTTAGATGCACTATGTATACATACATAATTTTTTAGGGACCTATTTTTAAACATACACAAAAATCAGAATTAGTCTTATGCATTTCACACACGTCTTTATGTCCTCCATTCCTATGTCATTATTTTCTCAACAGAAGTACTCTTTGCTATAATTTTGAAAATCAGAAGCAAAAAACATCCTCTAAAGAGATAGTGATATGAATTAAAGAATACAATAATCTAATTTTGGATACCCTATGCCATCAATGAAACTGGAATTATTTTCCTTAGGGCAGTATCTCCTTATTGTAATAGAATCCAGGTACTTGGAAGTAATGAAAAAGCTCTTACTCGCCTTGAAGAAATGTGAGAGAACACTTGTTATATTGCACTTGTATCTCCTAATTGGTAATTACATTAATTCACTTCAGAAATCTCTCCCCATTCCACTTTACACGATATTATTGAACTCTCACATTGAAAAATATAGGAAAGGCTTTCAAATGAATGTTTCTTCATTGAATATCATTGTTAGTCCATTTGTACTTGATAGTTTCATATTAAAATGTTTTAATCCTATTCATTTATTAGATTGTTACATGATCTTTACAACTTTTTCTCTGAAGGCTTGCTTATAAAAGCAAATCCAGAGGCTTTTCAAGTTTTTGGTTTGTTGGAAATATTTTTTCTGTTATCAGCTCATTTCATTTTAATGGTGGAGTAATTGTTGCAGCTATTTGTGTAATGTGGCATTCAAGTTCAAGATTGGCTAAATTAGATAACTAGTAGCTCCCAATAACTATGGCCATTCCAGATATTTGCCCACATGTCTTGACTAATTTTGATTCCTTTCTTTCTTCTGAATCCTTTGCTCAAGTTCTGGTTATTCTAAACACATGAGTTTTAGCTCCTACGAATTAAGGTAAGCATAAAGAATTTTAAAGGGTACACTTAAAATAAAGGAAAATAGGTTAATTACACACACCTTTAGACAAAGAGCACATTTTGAGAAACAAGACTTTATTCAAAATTTTAGGCATATGGCTTTATATATTCAGCTTTATAGAACTCATCCTTGCCTGTCTATATTATTTTAAATAATATTACATGTTCTGTATGGAAAAGTTATTTCCTAAAATCATTTTTCAAACTTATGACATTTACATCCACAACCTGCCACTATTTATGATACAGGTTCCTGACAGCCATTCCTGAGAAGTCACTTGAAAAAACACTGATTGCCAAGTCCTTTCACTATTAGAGATTTCTGTTTTGAAGATAATGTCAACAAGGTGACCAGGCATTATTGTTTTTGTTGCTGAATTCTTGCCTTGTTAAACACTGTGCCTTCTTGGATTTTCGTTATAAAATACTGCAAAATTCTCTCATCTGTGAACTTGGAGGCAAAACACCTCAGTAATGTATTCTTATCCACTCATTTTTAACAGAAAACAAACAAGCAAACAAATAAATAAAGGAATATAGGTTAATTACACACGTTTTTAGACAAAGGGGACGTTTTGAGAAACAAGACTTTTTTCAAATTTTTAGGTATATGGCTCTATATATTCAGCTTTATGGCACTCATCCTTGGCTGTCTTTATTGTTTTTAAATAATATTACATATTCTGTATAGAAAAGTTATTTCTTAAAATCATTTTTCAATGATTTTATGCACTTGATGGTAGCACTGCAGTTGGGTCATTTCCGGTTTGTAAGCCTGGTCCACATCATCTGTTATGATCACAAATGATTACCACTCACGGTCATATTGCTAAATTCTGCAATCATTCAGGCCTTTAGTTTGTCAACATTTCCTTAAAAATATAGACACAAAGCAAGTGGAAACTCTTTCTACAATATAAAAAACATGATATTTCTATCTTTTGAAAGAGGTCTATGGTATGACTTTTTTTAAAATGGAGTTTACTAAACTTCTAGGCAATGTATATGCATCTGAACTTTTCAGGCAATTAGCCCAGAAAATTCTCCCATGATTGCAGCATTCATGAAAAGGTATCCAGAGAAACTAAAATGGTGTCTCTAAATTTCAGATGTATTTAAGGTAGATAGTCTTCAGTTTTGAAATTTAATAAAAATGCATGATTATTTTAGGCCAATGCTATTTTTTATCACAGACTTTTCTATTGTAAGCTTCTCCACACAGATGCCCCACAGTTAGGATTCAGGTATCAGAAGTGGAGTTAGTGAACATTTTCTGTAAAAAAGGCTTCTCACTTCGAAAAATGAAGATGAAGGAACCTATTACTAATGCATCTATTATATTGAGATGATGCTTTGGAAGACAGTCATCTTCTGGAATAGTCTCTTGACAAGTCTTTTGCCTATTTCAGGCATGGCTGACCTGGACAAAATCACATTCAGTGTGATGTATGGGCGCGAGTGCAAGTACGGAGCTCCTTACTTTTCCGCCATCTTGCCCCCTCCCCGACAAAATCACATTCAGGATAGATGATATAATCAGTTGATTACCAATATTGCATGGTTTAATTTTTCTTCTCTTCTGAGTCTGGTTTGTTTTAAAATTATTCCATCTCTAATACTAAAGATGCTCTTTTTAAAATATAATTTATTGTCAACTTGGCTTACATAAACACCCAGTGCTCATTCCAACAAGTGCCCTCCTCAATGCCCATCACCTACTTTCCCCTCTCCCTCACCCCCATCAACCACAGTTTGTTTTCTGTATTTAAGAGTCTTTTGTGGTTTGCTTCCCTCCCTCTCTGTTTATAATTATTTTTCCCCTACCCTTCCCCCATGGTGTTCTGTTAAGTTTCTCAAGATCCACATCTGAGTGAAAACATATGATATCTGTCCTTTTCTAACTGTCTTATTTCACTCAGCACAGTACCTTCCAGTTGCATCTACATTGTAGCAAATGGTGTGATTTCATTCTTTCTCATTGCCAAGAAGTATTCCATTGTATATATAAGCCACATCTTCTTTATCCATTCATCAGTTGATGGACATTTAGACTCTTTCCATAAGTTGGCTATTGTTGAAAGCACTGCTATTAACATTGGGGTACATGCAAAGATGCTCTTTGAGGGTGGTAGAAACAGGCAGAAAAAGAGCAGAATCTAAGTAAAACTCTTGATGGGAATGGAATCAGGCAAATCAGTGCAGCACACAATGATGAAGCAAAGAAAATAAAACACTCACACAGTCTTCACAAAAACAGATACAAATACCGAACTATAGCATGGGAAAAGTGAGATGTTTGTTGAGACTTCCAAGAGAAAATGGGACATAGATATTTGAATCTATATCTCTGATAAACACCTAAGATAGATGTGTGTTTTACTTAGGTGACATTCAAGGGAATGAATCAAAACTTATTTGGGAAGAGTATGCAAAAAAGAAAAGAGAACCTAGGACTAAGTCTTGAGGATCTCCAAGTTTTATCAGTTGGGCAGAGAAGGATGAGTGCTCAAAAGAGTGGAGAGTGGTCATTTCAGAGGATTGTTATGAAATCCAGAAAAGAAGATTCATTAGGGAGGAAAAGTGAGGGAGGATGATGAGAGCAGATGAGCAGCGTTTGGATTTGGCAACACGGAGTTCATTGGCAACTCAAAAATAATTTTTTTTAAGTTTATTTTTGGGAGAGAGAGAGAGAGAGAGAGAGAGAGAATCAAGAGTTGGCTCCAGGCTCCAAGCTATCAGCACAGAGTCCAAAGTGGGGCTCAAATTCACAAACTGAGCCGTGAGATCTTGACCCGAGCCAAAGCCTGACACTTAACTGACAGATCTACCCACGTGCCCCCAGCAACATTTTCAAAGTTAAATGATCATGGTGTGCATATATGTTGATAGGACTAATCCAGTGTTACAAATGAGATTGATAGTATAGAATAAAGAAAGCCTACTAGCATCCGTGGTTTCAACTCCGGTGTCACGTTAGAATCACTTGGGAAGATTTAAAAGTATCAGTGGTTGGGGCAATCCAGGACTAGTTAATTGGAATCTCTAGTAGAGCCCTGGAATTGGTATTTTTAAATATTTCTTGCATGATTCAAATACTTGGCTAGTGTTGAGGGCCACTGGACTAACTCAATGGTTTCTCAAACTTTAGAGGACATCTGTATCACCCTCCAGAGTTTCTGATTTGGTTTGTAAGTGATGCTGACATAGATGGTCTGAAGGGCACATTGTAAGAATATCTGAACTAACAGAGTGATTGTAGCCCATATAAGGAAAGGTGTGAAAGGAAAAGGGTCCAGAGTACCTGTGGAAGGATGCACCCTGGACAGGCTGACACTCACTTCCTTTATTAGCATGGGAGGGAAAGTGACAAGGGGAAATGTAAGATTGATCTGTGATAAGAAGGCAAGAACATGCCCATCTCAATGAAATCTATTTAAGGTAATTAGATGAGAGCTAGGTGGGGAATTGGAACATAGAAGCTTGGAGACAGAGCGAGGTTATATGGTAGGAATGCCAGACAGTCCTCTTTTGAGGTTTGAATCAGAAATTTAAGAGGAGGAAACTGCCTGCTTATATAATTTTCTCATATAAGCAACCAGAAGTGATCAAAATATAAGATTCTTGTTCAAATGCCATTTATTAGTAATCTTTTAGGATCAGGCAATGGGCTAGATGCTGTTTGCTTAGATCCATCCATAAAAAAACTGAAAGTTAGCTTCTCTGCCAAGAGCTAGATGATAGCAATGAATGGAATTATAGCTATTGAAACACTTCAAAGGCTGTTTATGGTAACTGCGTATCTAATTATTCTTGCATTGACATAATCAATGCCTTCACTCCAGCTGATCATTGTGGGATCAGCTTGTCTTTGCCTTTTCTTTTCAGAGCAAACAAGCTGGCACAGGCAAGCAAATCGAGCAGCTGTTGACACTTGTTTCTCTAAAACCCTTTGGGAACTTCACTCTCCATGTCTTTATCTTCTAGGTACATGGCAACAGGAAACATCATCCTAGTGTCTACCAAGAATTACTTAGGGTACCAGAATACTGAGGAATGAAATTGAACACCCCATGGAAAGTTACAAGGAACATTGAATCAATCACTTTAGTACAAGCAGAAAAATTGAAAATAACAAATTTTCAATACAGAAGGATAAACGGTCCTTTTTCAAAGATGCAAAACCATTCATGAATTGGATAAACCAATCTTGTTTGTAAAAGTTGCTTCATAAGAGAGAAATGTTTCTTTTGCTATAAATGCACATATCACCTTGAAGAAGTGTCTAGGATTGGCAGTTAGCCTTTTTCCATTTTTTATGACACTAAAAATAGTGTGCTTTTACCTATTCAGAGAGCTTCCAAATGTATTCTTCAATTGAGTAAATGTTAATCCCTGCTGTACAAGCTTCCATTCTTTTATTTCCCATTACAAACTTGTAAGACAGGGAAGCTAATATTATGCTCCTTTGACAGGTGAAGAAAAATAACCTAAATTATTTGCATAGTCTTGTAATTGATCCTAGAAATGGGATTAAGACCCATGCTTTTTGATATCTTGCACATGTTTTTCTCCCCATGTAATGTTGAGTGTGACTTTTTAAAAATAGATCAATTTTTTAATTTCAGGAAGGGTTGAGTTTGTAGAAATTTAAACTGCTAAGGAACAAAGCATTAACAATGGAACAGTCATGACGTTTTGCCCTTCTACCTCATCCTCCTTTAGCAGAAATTATGCTCATTTCCTCTTCTCTTGCTGCCAATCTTGTCTTTAGGTAAAACTAATTTAAAAAAATTTTAATGTTTTTAGTTTTGAGAGAGAGAGAGACAGAGACAGAGAAAGACGGAGGGGGAAAGAGGGAGAGAGAGAGGGAAACAGAGAATCCTAAGCAGGCTCCAGGCTCTGAGTTGTCAGCACAGAGCCTGACCTGGGGCACAAACCCATGAACCATGAGATCATGACCTGAGCCTGGGTCAGACGCTTAACCAACTGTGCCACCCAGGTGCCCCATTAAGTGAAGTAATTTAAAAAATGAAGAGCAGATACCTGAAAGAAAGATACTATTGGATTTGTCTCCAAATTAGGATTTTAGTTAGTTATTTGGGACTTAAAGAAAATCGAAGGTCTGGCTTTTGACCAGAACCTAGCTTTGTTTCCAGCATGTGTATTCCGATGGTGCTTCTAGCTTCACCACCTCTGCTTTTCTCTGCAGTGAGGGAAGCTGCCTTTTTTTTTTTTTTTTTTTTTTTTTTATGACTGAAGAGCTTTCTAGTTCAAGGGTGATTTGAGGTGCTTGGAGCTAGAATCTGAACTTTGAAAAGAAAGCAAGTGCCTGGAAACCTTCTGAGAGGCAAGCTAGTCATGACCTCTCTTCCCTATTACTGAGAGCTTTTAACTTCACCGTCTTGCAGTGATCATCACTTTAGGATCAAACAGCTCAGCCTCAGGGAGGAATATATATTCCAGGGCACGAGGAATCAAATCTAGACCTTTTATTTCTAGTTTCCTTAGTTCCTAACCTCCATTCCACTCTTTCTCTCACCTTTAATATTTCTCTATTTTCTCCTTGTCTGAGTTTCCTTGTGATCCTCCCTTCCTCTCTCACCTTTAATATTTCTCTTTCTTTTCTCCTTGTCTGAGTTTCCTTGTGATCCTCTCTGTTCTCTTCCCTCTTTATCCAACTTTCTTTGCTCTCCATCCTCTCCTTTGCTCCATCTCTTCCTTCGGATCTAACTTCCATTCCTTTACTTCTTTCATTCAGTGTTGCTTACTTTATATTATAATATATAGTAGATTTAAAAATCATTTGTTTGAAAACAATTTTAACTCTGTAATCAAATCCTTAGAGGAAAATTTAATAAGTAAAATTTAGTTACCAGCTCTTCAGCAAGTAACTGTTGTTCTTGAGTTCTAGTAATCTTTGACAGTGTTCCTGAGAGAATGATTAATTCCACGAGAAGGAACAGAAGAAACTTCCAGGGAGTATAGTCACAGTAGTCTGTTGCACATGGCTTTTGTCCATGTTTAGGTAAGGGATTTCCATGTCCAATTAAGATGTTCTACACTTTCTCACATCTTCTTACCATCAGGTAGCTTCAGTTAATCATCTATAACTAATTTGGAAAAAGAGTCTAATTTATAATCTCAAGATTCACTTTCCTTAGTGTTCAAATTAATCACTGTCACTAAGGTGAGGAAATTAAAATAATTATATTACAACTTACTTACCACGGTTGTTGCAGGAATCAATTATTATCTTTCTCAAGAAAAGAATTCTATATCATTGTTTTTAATATTTATAGTTTCCTACAGATACCTTGATAATTTCAGCTACTAAAGGGAGATATTGCAGGGTTGTTGTATTAACAGTCTTTGACTTACTTCAAGGGAGTCTGTGATGAAGCCATTATCAAATGCACCATCTATAAGTGGCAGAGTGAAAACAGCATGGCCATTTAGGCATTTAACTGCACATTCAGAAAGAGAAAGGTTTTTCACTTTTATGGACATTCTTTGGGTCTTCGGATGAAAGGTAAATTCTGTACTTCAGCTTCCTCATCTGCCAACCCTAGAGAATGTCAACTAAGTCATAAATAATCAGGGATATTTTCTAAGTTCATTGAAATATTACGCAAATGTTTGTTTTCTGGAAAGTGAGAGAAATATAGAGGGATGAGTAAAGATAACTTCAAAAGTAGTTCCAGCAGGGAGAAAGGAGGACCAGAGATGGCAGATTTGTAGTGGGTTTAAAAGGTACTGTTGGGAGGCAAATGCACAATTTCTCTTCAGTCAACCCAGTGACCTCTAGTGTGAAGGTAAATAAAATCTTCTTTCTCAGGTTTGTATCTAAACTACTGTTTTATACTTGGAGGGGAGTATTAGGTTGTCAGTTGTCTAGAGAGGTTACCGGCTGCCATGAGTATTATTGAGACTCTCACTCTGAGTATAAGTTTGATTAAGATGATGAAGAGATGCTAAAGAACGAGATTGAAATTTTGGAATAGTGTTGATATGTCAGATACTATGAATTGAGGTCTTGTCATGAGTGAGAGAACATGGTAATTTGCAGTGTAAACATGCATTCTTTAACTTTGTGTAAAACCAGCACTGGACCATTCCATTCAGTCTCCACAATTGAGCTACAACATGGATATCATTTTTCCTTTCTCTTTCAAAGTGTTCAGTTCACAGAGATTTTGTGTTCTATTCATAGATTTGGTAAATGAACAAGTAGAAAGTTTTAAATTTTGGCAACTTTGGAAACTACTGGATTTATTTATTTTTCTTAATAGAAGTAAACACACTATTCATAAAACTATTTCTTAAATGTTTCAGTGTAGTAAATGCTTTCTGAAGACACCTGAGAAGAGAACTTAATAAAAGTGACTGAATTGAATCTAGATGAAATTGTTAAGTTGTTGCAGATAATTTAATGGAAGCTGACTTTGTTCACTGATTTTTGTACTTTATGTCATAGCTTAACTTAACTCTAAACCTGGAAATGCGGGGGTTTGCTTTGGCCATACCATTTATCCAGATTCCTCTGACCCTTAACAGAATTTCTACATTACAAATATTCTGATTTTATTTGGAGGTGTTGTTTATTTCTCCAACATCTTTATTGAGTATTTTCTCATGCCCTTTATCCTTGAGTGACTGTAGAACTTCCTGTGACTAGAATAACTGTGTGTCTGTTTGAAAATAGTTTCACTCTTTTGTGTTTTCTCATAATAATGTGTCCAAGAATGAAAAAACACTCAGAGAAAGCCATTTCGTTTCTCTAGGTGTAAATTTGAGGTAATGAGCAAAGTACACAGGTCTCTCTTACAAGTCCTAACAGAAGCAATTAGCAATGTGTCTGCCATCCAATGACATGTTAAATTTGGAGTCATAAAGTTTAGGAACAGTATATCTAGAAGTCAGTTATTTCAAAGACATCTATTTCTTTGTAGCATGGTTGACCCTTGAACAATGTGGGCCACTGCCCCATGCTCCCACACAGTTGAAAATTTGGATATAACATATGTTTCCTCAAAAACTTTACGAGTAGCCTACTGTTGACAAGAAGCCTTACTTATAAACAGTTACTTAACGCACATTTTGTATGTTATAATCATTATAAACTATATACTTACTCTAAAGTAAGCTAGAGAAAAGAAATTGTTAATTAGAAAGTCATAGGGAAGAGAAATACATTATAGTGTTCTCAGTGTATATTTTGAAAAATCTGCATTTAAGTTGACCCGTACTGTTGGAACATCTGTATATATTGTTTGCCTTTAAAAAAAATAATTTCAAGTGGTGCCCTTTTATAGTGTACCTGTCTCTTTACCCAGGACCTAAACCTTTACCCAGGTTTAAATGGATGAAACCACTGATTTTTTTTTTTTTTCAAGGCTGTGTGACTAGATAATGTTTATTAAAAAAATAAGCTTGCTTATTATTTTTGCTTTAAAGTTTGAATCGAAACATTTGTGGAAAATTGTTAAATGGCAAAAGAAGTTAATGAATTTCCAATTCTTAAAAAACACCATTATCCATGTAAGGATGCAGTAGAGTGCTCAGTCAACTTGTGAATGCAAATAAAACAAAAGACAAAACAGTAAGAATGATAGAGCAGCAAAAGGCTCATTTGGCCTAGCATGTTCTTTTCTCTAAGTGTAGCAGAGAGCTTAGCACCCCCAAAATCCATCCAAACCAGATGGCAGTAGCAGAAAAGCAGCAGGGGACATGGAAGGGCAAAGGAAGATGTCTGCCTTGAGGGGGACGTAGAAGGACAAAGACTGCTGGCTTGGTCCTGGCTGTTTCATGGATAAAGGGTGGGAAAGAGGGCCATGTAAAGGAGGCCTAATTTACTTATCAGTGTGGTCCATCTACTTCCTCCGCACCTAGAAAAGATGTCCAAAATCCTCCTCAGGGAAGATTATAGGAAGGGAGAGCCATAGTGAAGATATCTTATTTCTCCTTAAAGAACAAAACATTATAATAGCTACCATTCTAAACCACTGATAAGTTTTGTACCATTCTTTTGTTTCAAGCTCTCCTTGTCATTTCAGTTATCTAAAGAATCAAGTCCACAATTTTTAGTGTGTCATTTTTATTGTTTATTTCACTTTACATCTCTTATGTACTATACATTCCAGCTCCGTTGGGGGTCTTTCCATATTCTGAGTAGCGTTCCTCTTTCCACAACTCCAAGGCTCATACTGTTGATCTCTTAGTCAGAAAGCATTCATTCAGTTTTCACCTTGAAAATCACTTTCCTGCTGTTAGAACCTTGATGTGGTGGCTAGTGGAGAGAGATCCTTTGCTGTGAGGAGGCTCTTCTGCCAGTTCCAAGAAATTATCCTTATTAGCCTAAGCCATTTTTTGTGATCTTATTTTCCATGAGATTTTTAAAAACTCAGTACTAACCAGTGACATGTAAGGAGAGATTGGGTATGGGGGGGGGCATAAAATATTGGATTTTATAACACAAAGACCATTTGTAAATAATCCTGCACTTTATATCTTCTTACTGGTTGATCATAGATGTAATTGCTGGAGGCATGACAGTCATCTAGGGACAATGAAACACTGAGCATAAAAACAAAAGATTAAAGCTGAGGGTGATGGAAGGTAAAGACAGAGTTTGGGTATATAATGACATCTTAAAGCACCATATACAATTCTTTCATATTTCTTGTTCATTTCATTTTAAATGCCCTTGTGATCTAAGGTACTATCATCAGACTCTGTTACTTTAGGTAAAAGCATTTCTTCAAGGTTATGCAGTTTGCCAACACTTTGGTAGTGTTCTTCCTTATGTATCGGCTGTAGAAATTCAGTTATCCTATGTACTAAAGTTCAACCAGGGTTCAACTAGAAGCACGTAGAATAAAGAATTAATTGCACAAATGTTGGAGGCAATAGGAAAAAGAACATCCAAAAAGGATTGAAGAAAAATCACTAGCCAGAGAAGATATGTGTGAATGATGTTGAACTTCTTGGAAGGCAAGTACATCCTGCTTCTAGAGTAGATCTTCAGAAGAATATAATTACAAGTAGTAGAGCTCAAGGCCAGTGAGGAGGAGAGAGGGAGGAAGGTGTTGAAAGAAAGAGAGAAAAAAAAGGAAGGAAGCAAGGAAGGAAGGAAGGAAGGAAGGAAGTGAGGGAGGGAGGGAGGAAAGTGGAAGGGAGGGAAGGAAGGAGATAGTTAGCTTTATTACTACATGTGATACAGACCCTAAGGATGGCACTTGAATTTTAATGTCCAGCAGAAGATGGGAATTGTAGTATTGCTAAAAGTGTTGGGCTGTAATTAGAATAGTACCCAGAGTACCCTTCATNTGAGGGAGGGAGGGAGGAAAGAGGAAGGGAGGGAAGGAAGGAGATAGTTAGCTTTATTACTACATGTGATACAGACCCTAAGGATGGCACTTGAATTTTAATGTCCAGCAGAAGATGGGAATTGTAGTATTGCTAAAAGTGTTGGGCTGTAATTAGAATAGTACCCAGAGTACCCTTCATAGTTTTCCATGAAAAAGAAATGTTGCTAGGTGTTACAAACAGTAGAATCAGCACAATATGTGGAAATAATGCACCTATCTGGACGAGTCTCTAAAGCAACTATGTTTAAATGAATCCAAATGGTTATAAGGGAGATAACCCATAATAAAATAATATAATCTTGTCAATGTTACTCAACTTTAAATTTTACTTAATTTCAACTTCAGTTTCAATTTCAATAGCCATGAGTAGCCAGTGGTTGACTGTATTGGACAGAGATATCTTAGGTATTTTTGCATTCTTAAATAGTTGTGAAAGAATTGCTTCTTTCACTGATATAATTTGAAGTTATGGGAGAGAGCTGTACTTTCCCATTAAAAAAGTATATTTCCATAATAATATACGTCAAAGTTTGAAAATTGAAATGCACCATCTATGAGGGTAACTTTAGTGTTATGAATCATTAGAAAGAGAGTAAATGGGAAATGCACTTCTGTTTTGTTATAGCTCAAAAGAAGATTTCTGAAGCTTTTCTGAAGCTGTTGCCAGCTCAGAAACTATGTTATACAAATCTATAGTGACTTCATTATCTGTTACCTGTTATTGCCCTGTTGAGCTAAAATAAAGTGTTGTATTATGTGACCTATAAAATGGTATTAGGCATTTTATTACTTGCTTGCTGTCAACTTGCACGTAAGACAGTTATTAAAGATTATACTGAAAAGATTCAGAGTACTACAAATGTTATTTTACAGAGCTGACAGGTTGCCCTTAATGTCTCCAGTCATAAAAGAAAAGAAACTGGATAAATCTGAAGCCAGCAATATAAACTCAACAGGCAGTGTGATGAATAAAATACAGACATGAGCAATCTTCCTCTCCATATTCCCTTTATTTTTCTAATGCCTATGCCATTACTTGAACAGCTTCTAACTGATGTAAATTGGAAAGCAAGAACATTAAAAGAACAATTCCACTGAGGAAAAGAACATTTCTTTATAGTCCCATTAGATGCCTGAGTGTGATCCAGACTTTTATAATCTATTGTTGAATTTATGTATGTTCGAAAGTAGGAAAACTAAATAGAAATGGAGCACTTCTGATTATAGGCTTCATTGATTTTGATGAAGCATCCAGTGGAGGTGAAACTTATTCAGCATCCTGGGTTATGTTTCCAAAGAAATGTATTTTCAATTTCTTTTGCATGTGGCTTATTCTCTTTCTAGAACAGACACATCTCAGGTCCTGAACAACCAACTAGGGAACATTAAATAATTGTAAATAGCTAACTGCACAGTACTCACCTTCTTAGCTGTCCCTCCCTAACTCCCCTTTTCTCTGTGGCCTACTTAGGGTTTACAAGAGCTGTCCCTGTCTTAGGGTGCTCCCTGCTATACAGACAGGGAACAATCTCACCTGGCATCTTTTTGCTACCCCACCTTGCCTGCCCCCTTAGCAACAAAGAAGCTATATCATTGTTTTTTCTTTCCTTCACCTTTCATCTTTCAAAGCTGTGCTTATTGTTTCATAAGCAATCCCTTTTTTCTCTGCTAATAAATATCTTTAAGCCAATTTATTAAATGGGCTGATCATAATAAGCCACAGGAAATGACTTTATTGTTTTCTCCCATGGATCCATACAATATTGCACTCATGCCTTTCCTTTCCCTGCTCACTGAAGACATCTCTGGAAGATTCACGGGCTCACTTGTCACTTTCAGTGATAACACCTGTTGTTGTTGTTGTTTTTTTCTTAATTTTGTGAATAATCAATCCTTAGGTGATCCAATCTTAAACTTCAGCCTCAGATACTATTCGAAGATTCCCCCACTGCACTTACCTTGGATTATTTTAGATGCATCTGTGCTATGCTTTCATTCTCTTTTCTCTTCAGACTTTTCCAGGACCAACATGGGGAGAATAGAAGAAAAAGGACAGACCATCTTTTATGACTGATACAGTGTATGCGTATTGGGAACCTTCAGTAATGATAGGCATTTATGTGCTGGTTCTTTAATGCAAGTGTATTTTAGGTGCTTTGGGAATACCTGTCCCCTTACCCTGCCCTCCATGGATTTCTGTCCCATGTGTATTTACCTAGTTGGAGTCATGCATGTGCTAACTTGCCACTTATTTACATTCACACCCATTCCTTACCTCCACAAATCTTTTCTGATTCTTTTTTTTTTTTTCTTTTTGCCATACCCAAGCAAGCAGCCCTTTTGGATTGAAGTCCCATCAAAGCAGCTCATATCTGGATGCTATTGTACACTCACCTGGCATGGAGGAAACACACTGATCCCTGCCACATCAACATGGGAGTGCAGGCCATATTTTGTCGCCTTGACTCTTCCTTCACTCTGCCATTGCAGAGTGATCCAGCTGTCTCCCACCTTCAGAATTTTCTGGAGAAACAGGTGCCAGTCTTTATAGTCAAGTAGAGAGACACGCTCTACCAAACACTCTCTGTGGTCATCTGTATTCTAATGTAGGTTTGAATCTTTTTGCCACTTTGCAGGCATCTATCTGGTGTGGGGTGGGGGTGATGTTTACCTCACTCTTTCAAAGTTCTATTCTGTATCAGTGCTTCTCCCAGCACACCTCTCAGAGTCTTTATTTTTTTCTTTACAGAGAGAGTGCGAGTGGGGGAGAGGGGCAGAGGGAAAGAAGGGGAGAGAGTGAGAGATAGAAAGAGAGAGAGAAAGAGAGAATGAATCCCAAGAAGGCTCCATGTGGGGCCCAATCCATGATCCTAGGATCATGACCTGAACCGAAACAAGAGCCAGAAGCTGTAGCAACTCAGCCCCCAAGGCACCCCACATCTCTCACAGTCTTAGGAGGAAAGCAAGAGAATAGCCGACAATTTCCTCTTTGAGTTTAAGACTTTCTAATTCCAAAATCCTGAAGAAGTTCCTTTTCTGCATGTATCTAAGTTAATACTTATTTATATTTCTATTTAACACTTCAGTTGATAAATGACTACTTTTCTTTGTACATTATGCTCACTGCTGCAATGCTTTCAGAGTTCTTTTGTTCTCTTGAAGAAATTTCAGAAAACAGAGTTTCGGAAAATAGTTCTTTACAACCTTCAAGTGATTAAATTAACATTTTCCCTATTACCCAAGCTATGGCCACATTAATACTGCTCTCAGAGAATGAGGAAATCAATAAAGCTTTTAAATATCCAGAAGTATCAGTTCATTATATATTTATATAAAAGGTATTTAGTAATGCTGTTATTACTTTAGTTTGATATGACATTACCTTTATGATCAGTTTACAGTTTATTTTGATAACATATTTTTATACTTTAAGAACCAAAGTATTCTCCATCTTGTAATTGATTAGTGAAGCAATTAGAATTAGAGCTCAAACTCTCTTCTTTAATTAATGCTCACTGTTTTTACAAAGTGCTAATCTAATAATCATATACTCTCTTTTTAAAAAATATTTTATTTATTTTTGAGAGAGAGATAGAGACAACATGAGCAGGGGAGGATCAGAGAGAGAGGGAGGCACAGAATCTGAAACAGGCTCCAGGCTCTGAGCTAGCTGTCAGCACAGAGCCCGATGCGGAGCTCGAATCCACGAACCGTGAGATCATGACCTGAGCCGAAGTCGGACGCTCAACCGACTGAGCCACCCAGGCACCCCAATAATATACTGGTCTTATATGTGTATCTTTAATTTGAATAATCCAAACTTTATTTCTTCATGCTTGAAGATCAACAGTTTGCATACATGTTAACATATTTTAGATGTTAAAATGGGTGGATTCTTTAAATCAGTTTTGAAAATATGAACAAAGTTCAAAAAGAAAATTCCGTAGAATTTTCTAAAGTATTTAATATAGTAATAGTATTTTCTCTTTGCAAAGAGCAAATATAATTTACAAAATTAAAACATACTCACCAAATAATAGCTTAATTTCCCATTTAGAGGAAGACTTTTTTACCCTATTCATTTCAACATTACTCTCTGTAGTAATAGAAAATAGAGTATATCTTGATAGTTGGTTGAAATTTGAATGTAGTTACTATCATTACATTTTCAATAAATATTTGTTTAGCATCTATTATTATTTCTTAGGCCTAGGGATATGGCACTGAACAAAATTGACATAATTTCTGCCCTCTGCAATTATGGACTTATGTTCTTCAAAATAAAGTCCGAATACGCACTGGATGACCCAAAGGCAATGCAAGAAGCTGATTCACAGTTTTAAGGGAATACGTTTCTGGATTTTCAACTCTGTGCATACTTTTCCTTAAAATGAGTGTACCTTAGGAAACCCCTGGCAAACAATTCCTGCTCTCCACCCCTACCCATCCTATGACAAAGGACATTTTAAAGCTTTGAAAAAGTAATCCAGTCACCCATATCTTATCTTGCTTCTATGCATTATTTCACAGAAGAAAAGCTCAGAGACACCAGTAATATTGATGTTGATGTTAAGAAAGTAATTAACCCAAATCCCCCGGTTCTCAAACACATCCATTCCCTACATTCACACGGTCTCTACTGTTCTGTCTCCCACTTTCTCTCTCTTCTTCCCCATTTCCCCCTTTCTCTTACACACACATGCATGCCCGCACCTCCCCCCGCCCCCACGCACGTTACTTAAATGACGATACTTTTTCTTTTTCTTTTATTAAGGCTCAGTGCCAACCAGAAGGGAGGTCACCACCAATAATTACATAGTACCATTTTGTGTATACAACCCTGATAAGCTACTTCCTGAGCCAGGTCGGCAAGTGATTTCTCCGCTACTTAGCTGTCCCCAAAGCAATGTGTCACACCTATGTCCTTTTCCTTCTCTTCAAATCAAAGCTAGTAGGAGGTTTCTAAGTGATTAAAGTAAACCTCCTATGAGTTCAATTATACTCTTGATAATAAATATCTCTAAAAATTATGTTAAGAAGAAAAGGTGTGAGGGGTGCCTGGGTGGCTCAGTCAATTGAGCATCTTACTTAGGCTCAGGTCATGATCTCGCGTTCATGGGTTTGAGCCCCTGAATCGGGCTCTGTGCTGACAGCTGAGAGCCTGGATCCTGTTTCAGATTCTGTGTCTTCCTCTCTCTCTGACTCTCCCCTGCTCATGCTGTGTCTCTTTCTCTTTCTCTCAGAAATAAATAAAACATTACAAAAATTTTTTTTAAAAGAATAAAAGGTGTGAGTTACAGGGAAGTGCCAAACTTCTTGATCTGAAGGTGGACAGTGATCCACCTAAACATCAGTCATTTCTTTTACAGGCAACTGACAGGGCCTTAACCCAATATACTAAATAAATTATAAATTAAGGCTAAAATTTTAGGCTTTCAAAATATCATTTAACACATTGTGAATTTGAGATAGTATAGTTTTATGATAGAAAAATTTTCAAATAACAGAGTGTTTAAAATATAAAGAAAACACATGGTAAGGTCTTAGTTTTGTTTTAGCATCACTAAATTATTTAAATATAAGAACTCTCAGATAAGTGCAGAGTCCTAATATTCTTTGGCAGCACACATTTCCCTGCCCTTTCCAAAAGTCTCTGCCTCCCACAGCCCCTGACCAATTAGGGGTTAGAACTGCACTTTATGGCACATCCATTATCCAATTATGTGAAGTGTCCATAGGTCACATGAGAAGTAGGGAGATTTGGAATGGACCAACCCATTTTGTCATACCCCTTTTAAACAGTAGAGTTCAGGAGAACCACTCTCCTGGCTTGAATCCTGAAGGCTTACATCCCAGGCAGCTTTTGATAATGGGAGGCAGCTTGATGGAGTGAGCTCATATCAAGTTTTCCCCCATTTTTTTCTTTATTCTGCAGTTAAACTACATTGAGTTGTATTTCTTTCATTTAAGGGGAAAAGTGTTCTGACTGATAATAGTTTGTTTTGTCCAACAAGACATTGAATTATATGGTGCCATAAAGGCTTGAAATCCATTATATAAGGGATTGATGTAATTTTAGAATTTTTCTATAGATGCAAATGTAATATTTAATGGATCAATAGAATGTTAGAATTAGATAAAACGTTAGAAATTAACTCATTAAAAATTACATGGAAAAAGTATTAGCCTTAAATCTATTTAATGATTTAATCAAAAGTCAGAAGCCTTCACTATTTGCACAGAGAAATAAAGTGAACTGTTCATTTATAGTTACAGTTACCAGTGTAATTTATCCTACAAATTTTTCGGTGTCAATTAGCTGAAAATTAGCATAAATTTTAGTAACTGTTCTTTATTAATGTATATGTAATCTAATATGGACATGTATTTCCTAGTTACCTGTTGATTTTATAACATATAATCTATTTTAAAGTTTTCCTAGCTTCAACTTTTCCTTTTCTGTTACTGGAAAAGCCTTAAAATTATTCCATAAAATAAGTTACTTCTCCCAATACAATTTGATTTAGAAAAGTAATTGTCTTTGACTCTTTTGCAATATGCTCCAAATAGAATACCAACCTGAGGATAAGTTGGCACTCAATTCTACCCATTGCAGCTGGGATATAATTTGTCTTGAATGAATTAATGAATAGCCAATGAGTGTCATAAGTATTGAAAGTAATTCACTGAATAAATCTCAGGGTATTTGCAATCATTTATGTGAATGAAAATGACAGAAGAAAATGAAAGCAGAAAACATCAGTGGAAGAAGAGACAGATGTTGCTTTCCTTCAGTGGTAGTTCTCGAAACATTGCACATAGCAAACTTGGGGGAAATGGCTAGTAGATTGTCCATTTTGATTAAGTGTCAGTGAACTAACTTAAAAGGGATTTTAGTCAATTTGCTATGTCTTTTTTTTTTTCTTTCTATGAACACAGGCTATAATTGGCTGTCAAGCCATTGTCTTTTTTAGAGAACATTTATATTGAGTATGCTGGAATAGTGGGAAAGATTGTGAGGGGAAAAATAGCCTTGAAAACATGGTTGATGAAATTTTAGCAAAAGTGAGCAGTTTTAGGAAAGTTTATCTGGTCTGCAGAAATGTGTATTGGTGCTTTGAATGGAAACCCTAAGTGAATATTTTCCTTTGACTTTTTCCTCTTAGTGGCCATTTGTTTATTCCTCTTAGCAGGTCCCCTGCTGCCCATTCCGCTGTCATTTTGGTTGGAACAGTTGTGCTGAGCCACTATCACCAATTTTCCTCCCAGTTGTATCTGCCAAGGCTGACAATTATTATACTAACAAGTGCTTGTTCAGTAATGTTCAGTCATTCAGATTGCTTCCCTCATTATTTTTTCTTCCCTGGAGGCATTTGATATGAACAGTCCCTAGCTCTTCACCTGGGGCTTAGAGATAGAGAAATTTGTTTAGATCTCAGTTATAGTTTTATCTCTGATTAATGGCAAAGAGATTTGAGTCTCATTTCTTGGGAGCAGCTAATGTCCCAAGTAGCCACATATAGAGAACTTGGTCGTGTCCCCAGTGCCTCCAAATTTTACTGGTTTGAAGGAAAGCTCTGGAAACCAGACTGGAGAGGGGGAAACTATAGAAGCAAGATACCCTGAATAATCTTCAAAAGTGATATGTATAAACTGATTTTAAATATCACCTTACCTCAGCATTAGAAATGGTAATGAAACCTGTAGAGAAGTTCCCCTACTGTGGGGGTAGTGTTAGAATGAAAAGTTTTAGATGAATAACTCATATCTCTGAATCTCTAAATAAGTTGGCAGCAATTAGAAATGCAGTGGAAATTGAAATAGGGGTAGGAGTTGGTAGCATTACTTTCCTAGGTTGACGGTGGAAGAGTTCCAGATGCTATGCAAGACTGAATTGTTTTGTGTGCTGGATTGCACTCTTCTTCCCATTTCTCAGGAACCTTTATCCTTTAATTATTTTTTTTTACTGGGGGCTTTCCATGTGTGTGTGTGTATGTGTGTGTGTGTGTGTGTGTGTGTGTGTTCTGTGTTAAATCACACTAAGCAAGAAGAATCCTTTGCACAACACTTTCCATTCAGAACCTCATTTCCAATCCCATTTGCAGTAAACCATTACAAGGAGCTATCTACATTCATCACCTCCTTCTGTCGTCAAGAGGACTAGTTAATTTCCTGTCTTACTGTCATTCCTCACACTCAGATGAAATCCTTGTCTTTTTATTGTTTTTTAATTTTTCAAGACTATTTTTTAGAGCAGTTTTTGGTTCAAAGAAAAATTAAGAGGAAGTTACAGAGATTTCCCATATACTCCCTCCCCCTACATTTATATGATTTGGATATATAGCCCAAAAAACTTTTTGCTTTGTTTCTTTTAAATCGAGTGACAGTGGCTTCTATTCTCTGAGTGGCAAAGATGTCAGGGAGATAATTGGGTGGTGACATCAGCCGCAGTGAATTTTCTCAGTTTGAAGACTTGTTCAGCTCTAGAGATTTTGCAAATAGTTTACAAGCTATCGTCTTGTTAATAGAGTCCAAGATATTAGAGAACCACAGTTGATGTTAGTTGTAAGAATTAGAATTTTAAGCTAGACCCTTGATTTGGTGACTCTACAGCTCACACCTCTCACATAATTTAGAATTAAAAACAAGAAGTCGAATAGTTTGTATTTGACACAAATCTGCAATTCCAAAGATCCAACAAATCAGGTCTCATTTCTTTTATGAAGCTCTATGTTCTTATGTTATCTTATGTTTATTATGAAAATATATGACGGATCTAGATGCTCTTAATTAAATTGGGTCTTCACAATAACTTCTGAGGATGTATTTATTGACTTTTGTTCAATGAAATTTTTTTTAGTGAGAAGACATAGACTTTTGATTCTTTAGAGGAGTGAAATATTGGAAGATAGCCTATGGTTCTTAAATGGCTTGTTCCTGCAGAGAGATGCATTGCCACGGATTCATAGCATTGCCAAAGAAATAGACCTGAATGACAGTGAGTTTGAGGAAATAGTTTATTGCAAAATAATTAGATAAACACCTTATAGTCTATTTTGCTGTAGAACAACGATTTAAGACCCTTACTAATCATACGCTTGGTAACACAAAAGAAAATCTTCTTTAAAACAAACTCTATCACAAGTATCTCTCACATAGCAACTCAGTTCTGTAGCGAAGAAAATTAGGTATCTATGATCAACTATATAGTAATAATGGCTAATATTGAACACATGGCCGTATACTAATATCAATACCCTGTGGGTATTAATAATTTAAATCAACAGCTTTAAAAATGATAGACTATTTTACTCATTTTACAGAGGAATGAGATTTGTAAAGGATAAGTGAGTTTCTCAAAGTCCCATAAATCTTTTTTTTTTTTTTTTTTGAGAGAGAGAGAGAGAGAGAGGCAGAATGCGAGTGGGGGAGGGACAGAGAGAGGGGAATACAGGATCCAAAGCAGGCGCCAGGCTCTGAGCTGTCAGCATAGAGCTGATGTGGGGCTCGAACTCATGAACTATGAGATCATGACCTGAACCAAAGTCGGACGCTTAACCAACTGAGCCACCCAGGTGCCCCACAAAATCCCATAAATCTTGAACAATGGGAGATGAATTTGGGTTGTACCAGTGTGATTCCTTATAGAATGTTCAAGCTGGAAGTACCTAAGACCAATTGTAGTCCAGTGTTTTAACCCATTTGATAATTATTTTGGTAGCACATATGAGAGATGATTACTTAACCTCTACTTACCACCAAGAACGGGGAAAGGGGCTATTTACTTACATGTTTCTCTTACTTAAATATACTTCTAACTTTGATGAAGCATTGAAATACAGCTGAAAGTTAATAACTTGGTCTTAATTCTGTCTCCAAGATTTATTTGTATTCCACATGGAAATTCTTTAATATTGGAAGACAGATATAACCGCACTGAAGTGTTCACCCTCTTATTTGAAAATCCTTGTTTCTTCAAACATTCATTAAAGGCTATGACTTTCAAACCCATTCTTGAAAGTCTCACTTCTTCAATATTTCTCATAAAATGTGGTATTTATCACCTAAAATAATATTCCAGGTATAATCTGATAAATGCAACTGAATATAATATATTGCTTTTATTGCTGTGAACAATATACATTGGTCAATTGAGTCTGTGCCTATATTTTAGTTTCCACATTACTCTGTTGGTTCCTATTGAGTTTCACGTTATCTAAAAACCCCAAGGTGTATTACATCAAACTAAAAAGCTTCTATAAAGTGAAGGAAACTATCAATAAAACAAAAGCCCTTCTTTTGAATAGATATTTGCAAATTATGCATCCAAAAAGGGGTTAACATCCAAAACATAAAGAACTAACACAACTTTTATCAAACAAGCAAACAACCTGATAGAAAAGTGGACAGAGGACTTGAGTAGACATTTTTCCAAAGAAGATATAAAGATGACCAATGTGAAAAGATGCTTAGCATCCCTAATCATCAAGGAAATGCAAATCAAACCCAAAATGAAGTATCACCTCATATTGGTTAGATTGGCTGTTATTAAAAAGATAAGAAATACAGGACAGCTGTCTGGCTTAGTTGGTGAAGCAGGTGACTCTTGATCTTGGGATCATGAGTTCAAGCCCTATGTTGGGCATTTAGCTTACTTTAGAAAAAAAAAGACAAGAAATAAAAGTGCCGGTGATGATGTAAAGAAAAGGTAAGCCTTGTATGCATTTAGTGGAAATGTAAATTAGTGCAGCCACTGTGGAAAATAGTATGGAGGTTCCTCAAAAAATCAAAAATAGAACTAGCATAAGATTCAGCAATTCTACTTCTGGGTATTTATCCAAAGAAAATACTAATTTGAAGAGATATATGCATCTCTATGTTTATTGCAACATAATTTATAATAGCCAAGCTATGGAAGCAACTTATGTGTCTATCGATAGATGAATGGATAAAGATGAAATCTTTCCATTTGTGACAACATGGATGGACCTAAACATGACTATGCTAAGTGAAATAAATCAAAGAAAGATACTACTGTATGATATCTCTTTTTTGTGGAATTTAGAAAAACAAACTATCAAACAAAGCAGAAACATACTCACAGCTACAGGAAACAAATTATTGGCTACCAGAGTGGAGGGAGATCTTGGGAAGGATGGGTGATATAGATGAAGAAGATTAAGAGGTATAAACTTACAGTTATAAAATAAATAAATCATGAAGATATAATGGATAGCATAGGAAATGTAGTCAATAATATAATAACTTTGGTGACATGATAACTAGACCTATTATAGAGATTATGTCATAATGTATAAAAATATCGAGTCACTGTCATGTACACCTGAAACTAATAGTATATTGTATGCCAATTATACTTCAATAAAAATCTAGTCAAAAACCCCAAGGCCTTTCTAATATTCATAATATTTAGTTAAGCTTGTCTTCCTCACTCTGTATTTTTCAAATTGTTTCTCATTTTGTCATCGGTTTTCATTGTGTTTTGTCTAATACAACTCACTCTTCTTGTAAGATCTTGCTGGTTTCTTTGTATGTCACACTTTTCCAACTTGTATTCATGTGGTTGTGTGGAACCGTTTCTGTTTCTGGGGTGGCCTGTGCTACATGCCTGGGCAGTCAGAACACTGCCTCTTCTGGCAACAGTCTAGTCACAGGTCATCGGTCTATTTCACAGCCGGTGATACATAATTCTGGGTCATTTTTAGACATATTCCAAAAACAGTTTTTGTCTTCTAGTATATCTGAGCCCAAGAGGCAAAATATCAACCCTCATAGTGACAGAAACTTTCTCAAGAACAAACATAGAAGAAAGCAGAAAAGAAATTTACAGAAGGGGAAAATTCATCTGACATCTTTTGAGCCCTTTCATTCACTTTTATTTAATATCCAAATATAACATCTTTAGTTCATTGAATTGACAAATTCTCTTCTCTGTTTAAGCCTTTAAGAGCTGGATTTCTGCCTCTAGCAAGCAAAACAGTTAACTAACACAAATGTAGCACAATGCAGCATTTATTGCCATTTTATTTCATTTGCCTTCTCTAGTGTTTCCAGGTTATTAACATTTTTGAAATTCTTTTAGTCTCTGTCCCAGATTAGCATCATCCTCAAATTTGGTAAATCTGTCTTGTCTGTGTTTCTGTGTTTCCTTAAATTGTTGACAAAAATCTAGAAACTCAAGTGGCAAATTTCCCAAAGCCTAATTAAGACCTTATTTCCATAATTCTTTACTATTCTCAAAAAATGTACCATAGGAGACAATCTACACATATAGTAATCCATCCTAAAAATTTGCAGTCAGGATTATTTTTTCATAGCAGTGTGTGATCTAGAATTTATTTTTCCCCTTTTCTTAAATCAGGATAGCAAATACTTAATCAGCCGTCAAAACCAGAGCCTCTGGAGTCAGATTGCTGAAACCTTAACACTAGATCAGCAATGCATTATATAGTTTTTCTCAAGTTAATTTGCCTTTCTGAGCTTCAGTTACCTTATCCATACACTGGAGATAATAATCAAACCTTCCTCAAAGGGTTGTAAGAATTAGATGTGAATAATGCTTATAAGGAATTTAGCTCTGTGTCAGTTAGGATTCTAGTAGACAACAGATGACACACTCTAATTAGGATAACTTACAAAGAGTTTAATGTAGAGAATATTAACAAAGATGTGGGCAGCATGTAGGGGAATCATGAGGAAAATGGTGGAGGTGATACCACAGGCCTCAGCAATGAGAGGAGGGAGAGCAGGACCTCAGAAGTGGAGAGTCAGGTTGCCATTAAACCTTGAGAAGAGCAGTGACCACCTGTGGAGATGTGCAGCCAGCCTCAGGCAACCCTGCAAGAGAGAGCGGGAGACCAAATACCCAGCTTCCTACTCCTTCCTCTCCTGGCAGGGATCCCCCAATGGCTAAATCCAATTAAAAGCCAGAATACAAGGAAGCTGCTTGATGTAGCGAATGTTGATTAGTCTCCTCATCACAGAAAAGTGTGGACAAGTTTGGAGGAGCAGATGGAATATATCCAGCAAAAGCTCAACTCCTAAGAGTACTCTGTATTAAAAGAAAATTTTCAAAACCATTTAGTTACCTCCTCAGGTTCCCGAAAAATTCTAAGGTGTAATATTCCTAGATTTTTCATAAAATTTAATATGAAGCTGTGGGTTACACTTTTTTATGTTGTCTGTTAGGATGAACCCATGAAATTGTCATTTTGTTGGTCATAAATAGTTTATTGTCTATACTTTCATATGATTCAAAGTAAAATACTGAGCTTGAGCCTCTGTAGTCTGACGGGAATAGGCTTTAGGTTGCACTTTGAATTAAGGGAGAATGATAGAAAGTCTGGCTGAAATGGCCAACTTGGCCCAGATAGATAAGGATATTGGATGCTATGCTAAAACATTCTGAACTTAGTATGTACTCACTAAGAAGACACTGGAGATTTTCTTGTTGTTGTTTTGTAGATATTTTTTTATTTTTGTTATTTTTAAGTTATTTAAATTCCAGTTAACATACAGTGTAATATTAGTTTCAGGTGTACAGTATAGTGATTCAATACTTCCATACATCACCCTATTGTCATTACAAGTAATGAGTTCCTTAATCCCCATCGCCTATTTAACCCATCCCCTCAACCACCTCCTCTCTGGAGCCATCAGTTTGTTCTCCATAGTAAAGAGTCTTTTTCTTTTTTTGTCTCTCTCTCTCTCTCTCATATTTTTTCCCCTTTGCTCATTTGCTTCTTAAATTCCACATACAAGTGAAATCGTATGGTATTTGTTTTAATCTGACTTATTTCACTTAGCATATATAATATTCCCTGACTTCAATCCACATCGTTGCAAGTGGCAAGATTTCATTCTTTTTCATGGCTGAGTAATATTCCATTCTGTGTGTAAGTATGTATGTATGTATGTGTGTGTGTGTATATGTAATACATATATGTGTGAGTATGTGTGTGTATATGTATGTGTGTATGTGTATAGATATATATATATATATATGTATATCTCACATCTTCCTTATCCATTCATCATTGGACACTTGGAATGTTTCCATAATTTTGCTTTTATAGATAATGCTGCTATAGTGGGGTGTATGTACCTAGTGTATTGAGTTTTTCTTTCTTGGTTACCAAGAGAATTAAATTTTGGTTCCCAAAGAATTAGAATTGAAGCCTAAAATAATGCTAGTGTCCCCAAACTTTTGATTGATTAAGCTGTCAGTAAAGTAAGTAAATAATGTGTTTAGAATTCTGCTTTAGTAGGGGCGCCTGGGTGGCTCAGTTGGTTGAGTGTCTGACTTCAGCTCAGGTCATGGTCTCGTAGTTTGTGGGTTTGAGCCCTGCGTTGGGCTCTATGCTGACAGTTCAGAGCCTGGAACCTGCTTCCGATTCTGTGTGTCCCTCTCTCTCTGCCTCTCCCCTGCTCGTGATCTGTCTCTCAAAAATAAATAAATGTTTAAAAAAATTTTTTACATAAAAAAGAATTCTGCTTTAGTATAATAAAATTTACTTCTGTCTATAGATTACACTAATGATAACAACAACATTAACAATATTTTTCAATGTTAATTCTGCTTGAGGCTCCATTCTAACCATTCCACGTGAATTGCCTCATTTAATTGTCTTTAACAAATCTGTGAAACAGGTGCTACTCTTATCCTTGTTTTACTGATGAAATAACTGAGGCCAAGAAAAATTAGGTAACATGTTCAGCAGCATGCAGGTAGTAAGTGTGACAGTGAGTATTCTATATAAGGCCATTTGATTCCATATGTCATGAATTCAGCCAGTATTTTATAGTCTCCACAGGTGTCCTCAGGAAGCCCATCACTAAAACATTTTGTCTTTCTTAAATGTTTTATAATTTCAGCGAAGAAAACTTCTTTCTTTACATGCATTATTCATCTTGTTATCCCTACACATTCTAGTCTAGCACTTTCGCTTTGGTTAGTGTCCAATAAATTGAGAGAACATTCAATTTTATATACCATTTACCTTGATGTTCATATCACTACTGCTTTTTCCTTCTTTCTTTCTCATTCCGGTCTTTCCCACAATTGCATTCTCCCTTTGGTTTGTGAACTTCTCTATGGGTCAATATCTTGTCAGTTAATGTTACTCTTGCTTTTCCTAATGGATCATTTCATGTAAAGAAGATGTATTCCAACTGTTACTCTCATTGAACTGAAACTTGGTGAGGTCTGTGCAATCACAGTTATGAGCATGCTTTAAAATACAGCGATTTGGTTAGATAACTGTGCTCTGTTGTCGGGAAAGGTGATTATTATCTGTCTCCTTCCCTGTTGTTTTCTCCTGAGAACAATTGAATACCTTCTTCCCCATGGAGCTTCTCTTTTTTATTTGTGGTCCTCAGTTGGTTTAGTTCCTGTTATTTGTCTGAATCCTTTTCTCTAACTCCTGAACAGTATTGAATTTCATGCATGTTTGTTAAATGCTCATGATGGAGCATTGCCATCATGTCCTTGCCAGAATGTCCTTGTCTTCATGGTAGACACACAGCAATCTATCGTTTTAACCCTAGGTATCAAGGCATAGAAAAACAAATACATTTTGCTTTTATTCCTCGCTTTCCATTTCTGCTTTTCTCTTTTACTTAAGCCTTTATACTTGGACTGTTCACTTTCATTGTGTCCCCAATAATTCATCAGCAACCACCTGAAAACTACATGTCTCTACTTCCTGGAACTTGTAACAGGATCCGTACCATTTCTGAATGCCAGAATTTTCATCACTTTTCTACAGGGTGGTCATGCGTTTTTCATCTAAGTTCTGCATCTTAAAATGAGTCATAACCATGGTTCCTTACAGAAATCCCCCTTGGAAATAGCCGTTGCTTCATTGTTTGTTTTATAGGAGTCTCCTTGGTTAGGTGAGAGTCTAGGGTAATGCTGCCTTTAGGCAGGACTGGCCACTTCTCTTTCCTCTGTTTCTGCCACATTTTTACTGTTGCAGTAACTTATCAAAGACAGTTACTTTGGCATATACTCATGGCCAAGACCCAGTATTTCAAACCAAAGAAAAAAATTTTAAACCAATTTTAAAATGTAGTTTTCAAGAAACCACTTTTCTTGTGTATTCTCTACTATAATGCTCTGGGTTAAGTGATGAGTAAAATGTTTTTCTTGTTAACTGAAAAGGGATTATGTTTGGATGTAGTGCAGCTTTTACTTAACAGTCAAAACATCTTTAGAAAAGAAGGGGTGTTAGGTGAACACTGAGAACAAGGCTGTCTAGCTCTGTGTCTCATAATTTAAGTAGACTTATTTGGACCAGAGAAGACAGGGTTGGGAAGTTTTTTCTTTTTTTACAGTATTTCTTCTTATTCCACTAGTTGTCTTGAACCTGATTGCTTTTTAGTGGAGATCAAACTGAATGATATAAGTGATTTAACACACTTCATTCAGAACATTTTATGTGCACTATATGGTTCATTGAAACTCAGATGCAAGCTAACATTAGACTGCTCAATGTTCAGTGATTTTCTTACACAGACAGTAGTATATATGTCTGCAGTGTTTATTTTATGTGCATATATTTTGGGTATCCTAAAACCAGTGTAAAATGATTAAGTAGTATCATTTATTTCTTTAACCTCATTTAATGCTACTTTTTAAAAAAATGATTGAGTTATTAAAACATTTGTGATAATTGACATTCTTGAAAATAACATCTCAGTAGGAAAACTGGTGTGAATTAGCATCCTATGATATGACATATCATTTGATAGTTCCAATCTTCATTTATTTTTGTTACATGTTTTAAGTCTTTGATACATATTTTTACAGTCTTTGTAGTCAAGTTGACTCCTTTCTCCCCCTTTTGCCATGACTTTCTGTCAGTCATTTTTAATCATGTAAGTCTGCCTTTTGTGATCCAATTCATGACACTTATGATGGGACTTTGACATAGTGTATTATCCTAATAAGGTGACCATCCATCTGATTTGCCCAAGATTGGCAGGGTTTTTGGGAGAAGGATGTTCAGTTTGAAAACTTGCACTGTCCTGGACAAAAACATCCCAAGTTGCCTGGAGAGATGGGGGGTCATCTGGGATGAAGGATTTTCAGTATTAAAATGAGGAGGGTTCTAGATGAACTAGGATGATTGGTGACCCTACTTCCTGACTGATTACTATAGATTTTAATTGAGAGCAGTTTTAGGTATGGTGCTTGGTGCTGAAGTCAATGTTAAAGATAACCTAATATAAACTAATATAGTCAGACTGTTCAAATAAGCTTTTCTGGGAAAACCTTTTTATATTTTTAATTGTGTCTTGATTGCAAGTTGTTTAGGAAGTGTTGTAGACTTTTCTCCTGGTATAATCACCTTGATTTCTGTGAAGAATGCCCAGGGAGTGATTTGTTTGCCCTCCCTTTCCTCTCAGGATACCTTCTCCTGGTGGAGTCGCAGTCTACACAGCAACAGATAATACCTTCTTCTGCCATGAGGAACATGGGGGAGAAGAAGGGCGGAAATGGTGGGGGAAAGGGAGAGAGGCAAACCATGAGAGACTCTTGAATGCTGACAAAAACTGAGGACTGATGGATGTGGGGGGGGGATGGGCATGGAGGAGGGCACTCGTGGGGATGAGCACTGGGTGTTATATGGAAACAATTTGACACTAAACTATTTGTAAAAAAAAAAATATTCCATTCCCTTTATCTCCAAGCGTTTTCCTGATTCTGACAACTTCTGTCTTCAACATGTCACACTGTCCACCTTCTATTCTTGGACCTTTACACCATGTGGTTTGAATGTTTTGGATGAAAACTGAAACTTTGAACTTCAGCTCAGTCTCTTTCCTTTTGGTCTACAGTATGATCCAAGTAACTAAGCAAGATCTTCAGAATTAGATGGTGCAACTCAAACTTCAGCTCTACTATTTGCCAACTATGGGAACTTTGGCAAGTTACTGCACCTCTCTGTGTTTTGGTACTCTTGGCTTATTAATTAGGGCAATAATAGGAGTCTGGTGAAGATTAAAATTAATGCATCTAAATCACTTATGTTATTGCATAGCACATAGTAAGTATTTTGTGAGCCTTAATATTATTACTCATGGTCCTTTTTTAAATCTGAGCACTGTAGTGTTATTCTCACACTCTTATTTTATTCAATTTCTTAATATCTGTCAGTAAGTTACTTGGGCAGATCTCTGTTAAACCTAAGCATATAGAATAATGAATGTTATTCTGCTATCAATTCTAAACAGTACTCAAACCTTACATATACTGAGTACCTTAATGAACCCAACACCATTGGACTCATTCTATAGCACTGTACCAGCTACAGGATACTCCGAAGTTCTTACTTTGGGCCTTTGTCTATAACAAACTGTACCTTTTTAGCAGTGTGAGGTTCACATGACTCAACCTATGTATTCAAATCCGTGATAAATAATTTCTACTGAAATTCACTGAGTCATCAATTGATATAAAATTCATTCTTTTACTTTCAAATCACATTTAGGATGTCTTTTTGTTTGTTTTGATCAACTTCTCTTCATTTGCCCTCAGCCTGAATCAGTTTTGTAATTTATCTCAGAGTGCAAAGGAAAAGAAGTATTGTCAACATGACTCCATCCTATTCTCAGTGAAGAAGTGTGTTGATGTATAATTTTAATTTGATAAGAGAAATTTGATTTAGTTTCTCAGTGTGATCTTTTTTAGTGTTCTATGCCACTGGGTTTTCAGATGTTAATATACAAGTTATATGTGCATGATTATATCATAAGTATGTTCCTTCAGTCCTGGTCTTTGAGGGGCACCTGGGTGGCTCAGTTGGTTAAGCATCCGGCTTCCACTCAGGTCATGATCTCACGGTTCGTGGGTTCAAGCCCCACACCGGGCTCTGTGCTGACAGCTAGCTCAGAGCCTGGAGCCTGTTTCATATTCTGTGTCTCCTTCTCTCTCTGACCCTCCCCTGCTCATGCTCTCTCTCTCTCTCTTTGTCTCTCAGAAATAAATAAAACATTAAAAAAAAAAAAAAAAGCCCCGGTCTTTGGATTTAAAGCATATGGTTTCGACACAGACTGATTGGTGGCCCTAAGCATATATGAGTTGAGGTCATTCCTGACCAGGCTCATTTGCCACAGTGCTGCCTCCAGTACTCTTGATTGATCCCTTAACGTCTTTCTGCTACTCTTCCACCATCAGGATGCCAGTTGAACCATATTAATCGTAGAGTTTGGATGAGGCATGGGTAGGGAAGATAAAAATAAGAGAAGGCCTCAGTGAGGGGGGAAACACTTGTGAAGAGCAGACTATGGGGCGCCTGGGTGGCTCGTTCGGTTAAGCATCTGACTTCAGCTCAGGTCATGATCTCATGGTTCGTGGGCTTGAGCCCTGCATCAGGCTCTGTGCTGACAGCTAGCTCAGAGCCTGGAGGCTGTTTCAGATTCTGTATCTCCCTCTCTCTCTGACCCTCCCCTGTTCATGCTCGCTCGCTCGCTCTCTCTCTCTCAGAAATAAATTTAAAAAAAAAAATTAACAATTTTAAAAAAGGAGCAGACTAATGTCCATGTTATTTTTGAGGTACAGAGAACTATGTACTTTTTTCTCTGTATTTGCCTCCTCCAGACCCCTTGTTTTTATCTTCAGTCCTTATCTTCCCTGATCCTCACAGTATGAATCCTTGCTGCTCTCCTGGTTAAATAATAAATAAGCGAGCCACACTGGCCTGTTTCTTAAAACATATTCACTCTTCTAATAACTATTTTGCATGTTACTTGAAAGAGTAGATGCCATTTCTGAACAGTATGAGTTTTTGAATGTTCTTTTTGCACATTTTTCTTCTCCTATTTTTGTTTTCTATTCCTTTTTAATTCTTAAAAAAAAAGTAATATGCTACCTGATATAGAATCTGTGGAATTTGCTTAGGACAAATATTACTTCCTTTCTCGAAGTGTAGGTTTCTGATAAGATCCAAGGTATGATATCATTGTGTACATGTTTACTTGCCAATCTAGGGATTTTCTGATCTGTCATTTCTTTTTTACTCATTTCCTTCGGGGTTTATTTGTTTTAGGCACAAAGAACTGCACTATGATCATTGAGTGTTGTATTATATCTGGATGCTATTAGTTTTCTCTCAAGTTTTGAGGAGCCAAGAATAGAAAGTTTATCGAGCAACCCCAGGTGGAGAAGGTCAGAGTTCAGGGAGGGTCTTTTTTGTAAAATAAATGTGGAAGTCAGTGAACCAGTAGAGGAATGGCAGTGTACAATGGGCAATTCAATAATTTGTGAAATGCTTGTGAGACCTATGCTTTATTTATAGATAAGAAAACTGAAGTACAGGAAAATGAAGTTGCCTTAATTGCAGAGCCAGCCAGTGACTAGAACCCTAGTCACACTCAGTTAGTTCTGGCTCCCAGCCTGGCACTATTAACAGACAGAGGGCCTCTAGGCTCTACCCTTTTCTGCCCCTGCATGTCATAGAGAGGGAAACAAGCTAATGGAGATTTCACGAATTTCATCACTTCATGGAATAGGTTAGAGCAGAGTTACCAGGTAGTCTGTGCATGAGACCCAGGTTAGGATTTTTTTTTTAATATTCTAAATCCAGTTTACACCCTAGACTAATTAAATCACAGTCTCACGGTGAAGGACATAGGCCTCAGTAATTTGAGCCCCCCTCCCCATGAGATTCTGATATACAGACAAATTTAGGAAACACGGAGTTAGAAGAAATGCATGAAAAGAACCTAATTGTCCTCATTCTTAAGCCATTTAAAAAATTATATTAGGCACCTCCAGTTGATGGGAGATTTCCAAAAGGATTTTTCTGCTTTAACTCATATTGAGTACTTGTTATGGACTTGGCATTGAACTGAGAAATTTACCTATGTAAATCCTCCCATTGTGTATGTAAGAAAACGGAGGCTGAGAGAATCAAAGTAACTTGCTTAAGGTCATAGACATAGTTAGTGGGGTACCAGGATTCAAAACTCAAGTTGGCTTGACACAGAACCCAAGGTGAGGGATTCTGGGAATAATATTGATCGTATCTATTTTGAGGTCACTTTTCTTTGTTTCTATCCTTATAATACCTGGGGACTTATTTGTGTTGCAGGTTCTTGACATTTCTTTTCACTGACCCTGACTCCTCTTGAAGCTTTGAGGTTTGAAGCATCCACATTTAGAATAACTCTGGTTGCTTCCCATGTTGAGAGTCCTAATCACACTAACTGCTGTGTTTAGAGCCTTGTCTATATTTAGGTTCCAGCTGTTCTGGCTGATGAAACTGCTGGAGCACAGAAACTATCTAATCCTGGGTTCCCCATGTGGTTCAACTTAAAAAAAGTAGAAAAGGAAAAAGAGCTGCCACCAGCATCCCTGAAATCTATGCATCCAGCATTGCTCCTGCCACCTGGGTCTCCTTTTAGCAGAGATTATGCTGGCTGTCACTCTTGTTATGTTCTTAACTCGTAGTCATAGCTCTGTACCTCCACACCACTTAAGTAAAGAATTTCCTATCATGTATTGAATGACAAATCATAGACTCATTCCCAGAATTTCCTAAGCATCCCTTGATGAAAGATTCTTCTTAGAGAATACAAATTAACTATTTGCATTGCATGTTTGAAATGTCATGAATTTTGATTTTAAAATGAAGAGAGTTGCTAATTTTAATTTAATTAGTAAAAGTTATAAAATATGTAGGCAGTAATTTATTTACAAAATGTTATCGTCTCTTGTTCATGTTCCATCACAGTATTGGAACATAGAAAATTAATAAAAGCATGTTAATGAATGAATGAACTTTACTAAATCTTAGAGGTAGTATATATTGGAGCAAAGCCTGCATTGCGGATCTGTGCTTGCACAGTCATAAGGGGCTCCATGCTCAGAGACACCCTGTACTCAGCTTAGTGCTCTGCTCCTACTACCTTGAAATTTTTAATAATTATGGAAAAGGATCCCGCATATTTATTCTTCACAAGTTCCACAAATTAGACATGGGATCATAGCATTACATAGTTTGTTCTGCACAGAGGAAATATATCTAAGCATAAACTTAGAGTCTCCATAAATGGTTAAACAGAACTTTAGGGGCTATTTAAACTCCTAGCATCAAACATGTTCATCACAGACAGCTAAAAAACAAACAAACAAACAAACAAAAAACCCCTTGATTATTGTAATGAACCCATCTGAATGAATTAAGGTGAACTTTCCCGTCTCCTCATAAAAATAAAAATACATGAAGATGTAAAAATAATTGTAAAAGAATACATATTTGAGCTTAAAGCAATTCTCATATTCCAGAAGCAAAGTAGGGATGCCTTGTTCAGGAAGACTTTAGATTCTGGCCTTAGGGTCTTGGTTTATTACCCTACTATATATAGAAGACAAAAAACTGGAGTAGAAATTCCTGTGTGAAGCTGAGACCCTGTAAACACAGCCTCTTTAATAAAGGATGTTTAAATAACTCTGTTCATGAAACTGACGTGGCAAAGAAGTTCTAAATCTCACCAGGGCTGTAGGTGTGTGTGTGGGTAGAGAAGGCAGGGAAGGTGGAAACTGCCCTTCTAAACCTGTGGTCTACAGGAATAGAGTCCCAATTTACATAGCCAGTGTATTGTGAATGTAATCTCAAAAAATATTTAAAATCCGTCAGATTCTGTGAAACAACTGACCAAACTGCAGTAGCAAAGGTCACGTGCCTTTGCAGAGACACTTCCACAACCCAGTACACATAGGACTTTGTAGGATAAGGCATTCCCAACTAAGGATAAACACTGAGCAGAAATAAGGAGAGAAAACAAACATGAGTAGCAAGGGAATTCACACTTGAAAGGTGGATGATAGGGAATGCTCTAGAAGAAACTTAATAATTTCTAAAATTATTAAAGTAATGGAGAAGAAGTAGAGTATATAATGGAAGGTGAAATGACAACAATCAGAAAATTAGAAACTAACCAAATATAATTAAAAATGAAAAATATAATGGAGATAATAAAAACTCAGTGAGTAAACTAACAGGTAGGTTTCACAATTTTGAAGAAAGAATTGTTAGTGTGTTGGAACGTTGTTAGTGTGTTTGAAGGAATTTACCAAGAAAAAGATACAAAGCTATAAGAACAAGAAAATTATAAAAGAAAGGTTAAAAGAAATGGATTTTAGAATGATAATTCACAATGTATATGTTGATAAAATATCCAGAGTGAAATAGAATAGAGATAATAAAGGAAAAAGTAAACGATCAGGGATTTTCTGAAATTGTTTAAAGAAAGACATGCATCCTTTACAGACAATAATTACACATAGTTCTGCATACTTAATATCCCAAGACATTGTAAAAATTAAAGTGAAGAGAACATTTAAAATGATACCAGGAAAAGAGACAGTTTATCTACAAATAAAAATAAATTTGATTGAAAATTGAATTACTAACAACTAGAAATTAATGAAATATTAATACTTAGAATACTAATGAGTTAATTAACATAAATACATAGAATACTAATGAAATATAAATATTGTAAAATTCTATACCCAGTTAAATATCATTTGATACTAGTGAAATGAAAACAAGATCAAGTCTGAGTTTTCCACTCAGAGAACTGTACAGTTCAGTCTGTAGGAAACAAGTTAGAAGCAAGGAGAAATCCAGTTCAATACATAAGCAAAATATTAATAATATTAATAATATTAATAAAATAAATATAGATGGTCAAATAACAATGAATATATTAATTTTGACAGTGTTAAGACCAAAGCATGCTAAAATAATAGAAAGCATAATAATGAGAAGAGAAATATGTTAACTTTAGACCTTGTTGCCACGTTTACACCTGCACAATTAAAATGCAGTTACTAAACCGTAAGTTCATTTATTACAAATGAGTGGGAGGGGATGAATAAGTTAAAATCTATAAATCTAATGGATTTTTCAAAAAGGAAGAATCAGGAAAGAAGCAATGACAAAACAAAAATATACAGTAGAAATAACTCTAAATCAGAGTAAACATAAACATATTAATTTAGTGATAAAAACAAAATTATCAACAGAATTAGAACCAAAATATAGTAGAACAAAAGTTGAAAGCAGAGCTAGGGAGAGATATGCCAGAGTTCTACTAACCAAAGGGACACTTGTATAGCAATACTAATATAAGACAAAATGGACTTAAAAAAATCACACAGAATGAAGAGTTATTTCATTCTGAAAAAAAGGAGTACTTCAGTATGTTTTCATGTATAATCACAAACAGATGCATACTTAACAGCATAGCCTAAAAATATGAAAAGCAAAAATTGATGGAAGAAAAATGAACTTCAGTTTTATCTGAAATGTTATGTCTTAAGACAATAATATTAATATGTAGCAAAATGTTAATGTCTAGTTATTTGTGAATGGCAGGTACACTGATTTTTTATGGATATCTTTGTGCTTTAGGATGTTTGAAATATTTTAATAGCATTTAAAATATTTAGTAACTTACACCTAAAAAATTGGGTAACTGTTGTTCTGTCACTTGAACTAATTGAGAGTATTGTATATTTATGTATGTGTGTAGATATAAATGCATGCATACATATAAATTCATGAATTCAATGAACATTTATTCAATGCCTTCTGCTTTCCAGCCATGAAAGCAGGGTAGGAGCAAAAGCCAGATTAATGTCAGGGAAATCGGCTAGGTTTTGCTGTGGAAACCAACCCCCCCAACTTCAGTGGTTTAATGCAAATTATTTTAAAAAAATTTATTATTTTTTTTTTTTCTGAGAGAGAGAGAGAAACAGCATGAGCAGGGGAGGGTCAGAGAAAGAGGAAGATACAGAACCTGAAACAGGCTCCAGGCTCTGAGCTAGCCGTCAGCACAGAGCCCGAGGCGGGGCTTGAACCCAGAACCGTGTGATCATGACCTGAGCCGAAGTTGGACGCTTAACTGCCTGAGCCACCCAGGCGCCACTGTTTTAAACTTATTAAAATTTCAAACCACTGCAAGTTCAGGTTTCTCCCCAGAGCCACTTTCTTCAACCTGATTTGGGCAGATAAAGCCTCTACAATTGTTGGAAGACAAAATTTTGATCTATATGGAGGAAAAAATGAAATGAAGAGTCACATGCCAATTCTTAAATGATCTCATTATCCCTTGTATATCATTGAGTAAAGAAAATTAGATGGCTACGCCAAACCTCATACAGGTAGCAAAATGACAGTAAGGAAAAAGAACTAGAAATTTTTGTTGAGCATAGTATGGAAGAATACAATTTTCCTATCATGTTGGAACTAGCAATTGAGTATAGAGTCTAGATCAAGAATTCTTAGTCTAGCACTATTGACATTTTTGACTGGATAATTCTTTGCTATGAAGCACAGTCCTATGCAATGTAGAATGTTTAGAGGCATCCCTGACCTCTGCCCATCTCCTGGTTGTGACAACTCCAAATGTTTCCAGACATTTCCATGTCACAAAGTCCTGGTTGAGAAACACTGGTCTCGAAGAAATAGAAGAACTATCTTATAGAATATAAGTGTATGAGGTTCCTTAACAGGAAGTATAGGTGCTGAAAATATAAGTAAGTTTATCTTCAAATTTATGTTGATTCACCCATAACCTTCATAAAGTCCTTATTTTAACAATATGAGAAACTGTCCCTTTTTTTATTTATTCCAAAAGTATGACAATCATATGCTCCTATAATGTCACTGTCCCCTGTGCCAGTGGAAAAAGATGCCTTTTTTGACAGGAATGTGGGCACATTATTCAATTGTCATCCAGAACATGGAGCCTTGAGATGTTTTTCTAGAACAGTGGCATATTGGTTCAAACAGCAAAAACAAGAATGCGTTGAAGCCAGTCATGATAGGGAGGCCAAGATATGGAGATCAGTAACCAGGGATAATACTCAAAGAATATACTGGGGCAACCAAAACAAGAGGAAGACCAAGAACCAGAGGCCAGATGGCACTTGTTGCTGGAAATAAACAAGGAGTATTCATGTTCGAGTTCATAGATGAATATTCACAGCTCAGATTTCTGGGCAGAGAGATGTAAGTACAGAGTTCTTAACTGGATCGATGGACAAGAATGGAATTGTGAGTCCCTAAGCACAAGATTGATAAACCAGAGGGTTGGAAATGAATTCCAGTGAGCAGCCAGGCTGGCTACAGAAGATAGAGACAAAGTTCCTCAGCATTACTGCTACTGAGAGGAAAAAAAAAAAAAGATTTTCAGTTGAAAGGTTGTGATAAGCTAGATAAGTTGCCTTGGCAGTTAATGATAGGAAAGGGTTTGTAGCCTTTTACGAAGCATTATGGAGCATAGGGAAATAGAAATTATAGTGCAATGAATGTGTTTGCAATATATTAGCGATTATCAATGTTTATATACTAATTCATAGTATAATAAATTGACAAAGTGATGCTATAAAATGGATCCACTGTCATCTTGTTTAACACTTGACACTAAGCTTATTTGCTTTAAATTGAATCCTGTAATTCACAAGGAAGTAATTCTTTAGTATTTTACTCTATAAACTGTTGGCTTCGGTAAACAGAAAATAGACCCATCTTGTGGCCACAGCCTATTTAAATTTTTAAAAAAGCAATCAAACATGCTTATTATAAATGATTCACAAAATAAAGATATACATAAAGAATGAGAATTCTTTTTTCTCCGTCTAACTGCTCAGACCTTTGTAAGAACTATTTTAAACAGTTTTCAGGTTAATTTGTAGCCTTTATTTTAGTTTTTTTTTTAATTAGCAAAATCTGTTCCCAAAGAGTTACTTTTGACAACCATTTATTAATTTCTATTTTATTGAATTTTGCATTTCTATTTTGTGACTATTTACACAGAAGTTCAATTATTAAGAAATATATTAAGTTAATTACTATTCTTAGCAGTTTTATTTGTTCATTCTTATTTTTTGTATATCATATCATTTTCTCTTCACTTCACTTTTCAATTTGCACACACATAACATCATACTGTTTAAAGTTCCATGGGCGATAAGTCTTCTTTGTATTTGTGTATATATACAGAATTCTCTGTTTTGAAATATTCCAAAGAATGGGTGTATATTTCAGGTTCAAAGCTTTCTTCAGCAAGTTTTCTGTAGTGCTACATTTTGTATTTTTGTTTCTTTTGTTTTATTAGCATTTCTTATTTCCTGATATAAATGAGTTTGGTTCATATTTCTTCATAGATATCATCTTTTTTCTCCCTAGTAATTTATAGGATTGTTGTTTTTATCTTTAGAGATTTACTGTCTAGGAGTGTGGTGCTTGAGGATGTATTAATGCTTCTGTATTCTATATTCTAAAAGAATCTCTTTTCCCTGATTTTACACTGATTTAATCTTTTGTCTTTGGACAATTCTCTACCTCTGCTGACTTTTTTTTTTTCCCTTTCTTTTCCTCCCACCACCATCTACCTTTAAAAATGTCAGCACCTATGTTTTTAATGTCAAAGAACCTTGGGACTTTTATTTGTTTTTGTTTTTGTTTTTAAATAACAGGACCTTCTACTTTTAGTTATGTGATAGCATCTTGAAGCTCTTTGAATGTGCAAATCATACATTTTGTTTTCCTGCTGATTTCTTGTGTTTCCTGATTTAGCTTTACTTCTTGGATTTACAGATTGCTTTTACAGGCCTAACCATCAATAATTTTCCTCAAATATCTGGTGATTTGGACAATTTATTTACATATACATATTTCTGCATATGCATATATATATGCTTACGTCTAAATTTATACGTAAATGAGGATCTTGATTGACCAAACCTATCAATAGAGGGCCTTAACTCAGTTCTCCTGAAGATCTATATGATTCATTAGACGATATTGCTGGAAACCTGGAGTCCAGTTGGCTTGTTCTCCTGGGACTGTGGAAATACACTCTGAGTCACCATCCAGCTTTATCCCCTAGCCCTCTCCCCATTTGGTATCTCCTCAGGGATTGCCTATATTATTCAGCAAGATATACTTAAAGTCTTAGTCTTGCTGGACCTTCAAAGCTAACCAGCTCCTTAATTAAGTTTTCTACGTGTTACTCATGGACTGATTTTGCTTCCAACACCCCTACCTTAGATATTGGAGCTATGTCAAAGCTCTACTTAGAAAATACACTTTTTTCAATGATTTTTGGGAGCCCTTAATCCAAATGTCAAACACATTAAAGTATTCCCATATCAAAAGTAAATGAAAATATTTTGTAATATAAACAATATGTTAATTAAAAATACTTTGGCCTAAAGTAGCTAACTTAATACAGTTGGCTTTGATTTCTCAATAGTATCATCATATTTGGGAATTTTTGGTAAGTGAGAATATCTAACTTCATTAACATGCAATTAAATGTTTATGCTGTGTAAAACAAGCAAGACAATAAGTAGAGTTTTAAGTTCTGTGGACATTTAAGCAAGTGTGTTTTTCATTTGAAGTTTGTACTTTTGTATTTTGAAGCCAATATATTTTTTCAATATTGAAACATTTTTGTAGATCTTTAAAATTTTTTTTAACATTTATTCATTTCCTGAGGGCAGAGAGAGAGAGCGAGCGAGCACAAGCAGGAGAGAGGCAGAGAGAGAAAGAGATACAGAATCCAAAGCAGGCTCCAGGCTCTGAACTGTCAGCACAGAGCCCAATGCAGAGCTCAAACTCACGAACTGAGAGACCATGACCTGGTCTGAAATCGGACACTTAACTGACTAAGCCACCCAGAGGTCCCACAGTTTTGTAGCTCTTAAGCAGTGACCCACTTTTAAACTAGTGTGGCTTGCTTATTTCTTAGCGTGTTTGGATTTTACCTTTTGTTTGAGCTCCTCTACTTTAAATCTTCTATGCATTCCTCAAATTTTGTTCTGCTAATAGTCCACTTCTATTTTATAGTACTAATATTGATTCATTTTCAATTTTACATTTCTTCAATCATTCTAATGGGATTTGGAGAGGTATAAAAGTGAAACTCTGTGTTGAGTCAGCTATCTTTGACCAGAGCCTATAATCACTCTCGATTGAGAAACTTTCACTTTGACCATATACATTTTTAATAAATATAATCTATTGCCAGTACTTAAATTTAAATAGAAGCTAATTCCCAGTTCTTAACAAGCTCTCTTCAGCAGTTCATGGAGAATGTTCTTAACCCTGTACTGTAAGTGGAGTGAACACCCCTGAAGGAGTCTGGATATATCTAAAGACCAGAGTAAGTCGTTGTCCTTTTTTGTAAGTGAATGTACACAAAGCTGCTGTCATATCAATACTCCTTTCTTACACTAACTGTTTTAAATATTTGTCTGAATATGATCGGATCTCCTACTTAGACTACATTTCAGCGATTATAACTTACTCATCCTTATAATTCTCAGTTAGGAGACATTTTCTGAAGCTCATATGTTTTCTGGAAGAGAGAACGAGAAGAGTAAATATTAGAACAAAGGAAGAAAGGAGGAGGAGAGAGAAAGAGAGGAAGAAAATTTTATGAGCTGTGTTTTACAACTGCTAATGCAAATAAAATACTTTAGTCTTTAGTATTAAGATACATTTGTGGCATCTATTTAGTGTATTGTCTCTTTAGAACTGTCCAAACATTTGATGACTGTTAATGGAACCCATATTTTGGTGAAGTTCAGAAAATGCTATGCATTTCAATCTTAGCTTGTGAATATAAAGACTTTAGGACATTGTTTCTTAAAATGCCAGGGAGGAGGTGCGTCATGAACACTTTCACAGTCTAGTATTGAAAACAAGGCACTTCTCCCCAAGAGAATAAAAACCAGATTGTGCAAATGATTCTAGAAGAATAGTGAGCTCTCTGGAGTCCCTCTGTGGGGCTCCATAGTTAAGACTTGTAGAAAGTTAATATAACTCCCTGCTTGATAATATTATATACATGTACTGATTATTTTATGTGTATCTTGAGCCTGATATTTGAATGAAATGAAAGAAAAAAAAGGGAAGGGGGGAGGGAAGAAAGAGAAAGCTGCTTTTTATTTTTTTATTCTTTTTATTTTTTAAATAAAATTTTAATTTTCTAATAAAATTCTTTTATTTTTTTAATTTTTTTTTTATGAGAGAGAGAGGGAGAAACAGCGTGAGCAGGGGAGGGACAGAGAGAGAGGGAGACACAGTATCTGAAGGAGGCTTCAGGCTCTGAGCTGTCAGTACAGAACCTGACACGGGGCTCGAACCCACGAACTGTGAGATCATGACCTGAGCTGTAGTCGGACGCCTAACCAACTGAGCCACCCAGGTGCCCCGCAAGTCCTTTTTAATAATGTTTAATTTGTTTTGATAAATACAAGGTATATTGTGACAGCATAACTATTATCTTTAGACTTGGAATTTTTGTTTAACAACTTTACCAAAAGTATAGTCTGAAGTAAATTATTGTGTTACTGCCTTTTCATTACTTCTCTTTCTAAATATAGGTTAATAATAATTTCCTACCTTCTTCAAGGGTTTGTTGTGAATATTAAATGATGATAAATTACAGATTGTATGATTACATCATTAAATTTTACCATCATAATTATAAATGCAACTCCTTTCCTAATTTACTATTATTTAGGTTCTAAAATGTGCCTCTGATCATCCATAACTTTATTTTATACATCAAAATTTAAAAGTCCCTAAGGTATATCAAACTCCATTGTTATATGTTTCTCTTTTTTATATATCCATTACATCCCATGATGGTAAGGGTTGTGCCCTTCTTGTTGTTAGCTGAATCTGATAAGCTTCTCAGTGTGAAAAAATGAAATCAGGTAGAGAGTAACTCAGTATTGAGTTCATTTTTGGGCAGTTTGCTTCTACTTCAGTGACAGGTGTATTTGGAAGCAGATGATAATGCTCTGATGAAATAGAGACATGGTATACGATTTTTCAATATTTTTAGGTGCTTTAAAATAACCATCTAATCATAGTTTGTACTTATTTCCATAAAAAGCTTTCTTATTGGAGGCTTTTTTTTTTTTGCTTGCATATACTTATTTTAGAAACCATAAACACAGTGGAATTTACTACAGTTATGTGCAACAATACATCAAGCTCTAAGTAATTATTTATTATGCTTCTGGGAACAATTTAAGGATGATTCATCAACAAAGCTAGTAGAATTTCACGTATCATGTCTTCAATGAGTTATATTAATAATGAAACATTTTCAATTATGATCTGTTGAAATATTCTTTCTAGGATTTTATCATGTGTATTTAGCTCTGAAGAAATGATGTTTTTGCTAGGACTGGGAATGGGCAAGAGAAAAGAGGAAAAGAAAAAAAAATCAAAGATTTATTGAAATAGCTCCCCTTATATCATTTTCCCAGTTCACAATACAAATAACCCAAATATCTATCAAAATAATTATTCACACAGAAGTGCAGAAATTGTTATATTCTTATGAAGAGATAGCAATACACCTGGAAGAAAATCCAGCTGGTTTGCTGCTGCTGTGGGGTGAAGTTTGGCCCTGAAATGTTTTTGTAGTATTGGGTGCATGGGTGCCTTGTGTGCAACTAACGTCAGAGAGTCTTAGGTTCTGGATTTCTAGGCTTGAAATGTTGTCATTGAACTACATCATACTGCACTCCCAGGCTGTACACTGACCAGGATGCAGGTTTGAGTCCACACAGAGCAAACTCAACAGAGGTCTTTTTTGTTTGCCCCTCAACAAATTCAAGGGCTGGCTTACAGGCGAACTGGTATTTGGAGTAAATAATTGTTGTTTGAGATAATGTTTCTTTCTTTGCTAAGGCAGAAAGGATTCTGTTGATGAGCAGTGGGTGTAGAACCTTTGTGGATTTGCTCTGTCCCAAAGTTAATTTCCTAAATATTCTAATTATGACATAGGCTAACACGGTATTGATGACCACAACTGCTAAAATGGCTCCTGATATCCATCTTTTATAATTCTGCCTTCACTGTTCCCGTTTTTTTTCATACAAGCTGCTTTAAAAAAAAACATATTTTATTAATTATAATTTTCTAGTCTTGAAATATCTTATAGGCTTTTCTTGTTTGTATGTTTTGCTGTTGTTGTTGTATTTTCCCTGCAATAAGTTACTAAGGGCAAAAATTGTCCAGTAGATGATTAGCCTGATGGTAGAACTTGGATAACAGTTTAGAAAGGATAATGTTAATGTTTTCTTTTTTTTCCCTTATACCATTTTATCCTCTGGTTTACTGGTTTTATTCCTATTGTTATTTCTACTTCTGTCCTGTTCCTTTCATTTATCTTTTATTTTTTATAATAGTTTGGTAATACATTGTTTATAAAACTATAGATTTAATATAATAAAAATCTGTATACTCAAAACCAAACTTAGGAAATAAAACATGACAATGCAGTTGATGACCCCTGAATCCCACTTTAAAATTTGCTTGTCTCCTCTTTAAACAGAATTAACTACTATCCAGATTTCAACATTTAAAACTTACATATTTTAGGGGTGCCTGGCTGGCATCATCAGTAGAGCATACAACCCTTGATCTCGGGGTTGTAAGTTCAAGTCCCACATTAGGTATAAAGATTACTTAAAAATTAAATCTTTTTAAAATTTCATATTTTAGTATTTAATTTGCATATTTGAAACATTAAACATTTGTATATTTGACATAACCTTCTGCAACTTAACTTCACACTGCATTTATTTTCTAAAGTTTAGTTTATATCATATAATACTCTTTTGTATGAATATACCAGAGTTTATTTGTTCATCCTCTTGTTAGTGGATATGGATATTAGTTATAATTTTTCCCTATACCAAATATTACTTGAGTCAACATTTTTACATATATTTTAGGAGACTGCATGCCCAAGGATAGGATTGATGGGGATTGCTTGTTTTAGGGAATATTATACTTTAATTGAACTAGATAAATTGTTCTCTAAGGTAGTTTGACCAAGTTACTCTCCTCTTGTGAGCATATGAGAATTCCATTCCTTCACGTCTTTCCTAGTACTAGGATTTGGACAACTTTGTAGCATTTTGATTTCTTTCTGTTGTCTGTCTCTTTTTTAATTTCCTTTTTTCCAACTTCTTTTGCTTTATTATATGGTTTTAATTCTGTCTTCCTGTTAGGCATGGCTCTTTTTTTCTTTTTTTAAGATTTTATTTTTTAAGTAGTCTCTACACCCTATGTGGGACTTTAACTCATAACTCGTAGGATCAAAAGTTGCATGCTCTGCTGACTGAGCCAGCCGGGTGCTGCATGTTAGGCATGACTCATTCATTTTCAGACTTTAAAATTTTCTAATATGAATTTAAATTTACAATTCTATTATACACACTGATTTAGCTAATTACTACTTGCCTTGCTTTGCAATAGTTTTATAATTGTTTGGTTTTAAGCATTTCCTGACTTTAATTCTTATTACTCAAAGTGTGTGTAAAAATTTCCACACCGCTTTTCCTTGTATTTTGTTTTTACTTGCCAACTTGATTGCATTGTAGGTAGATAAATCAGCCTGCATGAAAGTGATTATATCTGTTTAGTTTTGCCTTATATTCTAGAAAGTACTTTTCCCCAAATGCAGGCCAATAAAAGCAAACTTCTTTGTCATCCTCTATGTTTCTAAGTGAATATTTTTCTAGTTTATCTTATTCTGAAATTATAGCAGTTTGAAGGTCTACATTTTATGAGGAGGTCAGTTCCAAGGCTCATCTATATAAGTGTAGGTTTTTAAACATAAATAATGATAGGCCAACTAAATAACCATTAAAAAATAAAATGGGACCTTATTTCTCACCAAACACCAGAATAAAGTCCAAATTCATGAATGATCTGCATGTAGGGAAATAAACTATACAAGAACTAGAAGAAGATTAGAAAACTATGTTTGAAAGATTATAAAGTTTCCTTATAATCTGGACATGGCTTAAACCTAACCAAAACTCAAATTCATATATAATAAACCAAAAATTGATAAATTTGAACATATAAAATTATAAAAATAAATTTTTGTATTAATAAATAGAAAACAAATAGATAACCCAAAAAATAAAAATATAAGATAAAAGACAAACTAGGAGAAAATATTATATATAAATATATCATATATAGACACATATACATATGTAATATATTACATATATACATATATACATATATGTATACATATCATGGATAAGCAATGAATAGCCCCAATATATAAATTCTTAAAATTCAAGGATCAAGAAAACTTCTGAAAACCCAATACAAAAGCTGAGAAAGTACACAGTTCAAATTAAACATATAAATGGCCCAATGCAAATGATGGTCATTAAATTTTACTCATAAATTTAAAAATGTAAACTAAAACTACACTATTATTTCTCATATATTGGCAAGAATTCAAAAACTAGGAAGTACACTCCATTGATGAAACTGAAGAAATACTCTCATACATTGCTTACAAGCATACAAAGCCACTCTGGGGAAGAATTTGTGTTATTTATGGAACCCACAGATGCATTTCGCATTGAGCCTGCAGTGAATGCTATTTATAGCTACAAACACTGAGGAGAAACCTGAATACACACCAAACAAGTTATACACAGATGATTCATGCTATGTTATTTGTAGTAGCAAAATTTTGGAAACAACCTAAATAAATACCCATAAAAGCCTGCTTTGACTTAACTATGGTAGATGTACACAAAAGACTACTATTCAGGTGATAAAAAGAATGAAGAACGTCTCTAGGAACTTCTTTGGGATGATTTCCAGATATATTGTTGAGTGGGAAAAAAAACCCCAAACAATCCAGGATGCAGTAGAGTATTGCTTGTTTTACATGAAGAAATATGGAAAGATGAACAGAAAACTGAGGATAGTGGTTATTAATAGCAGTGGGTGGAACCAACATAGAAGTATATGGATGAGATTGAAAACTTCTCTGCACATACCTTTTCACAGAGTTTTTCTGAAACCATGTAAACCATTTACCTATGCAAAAATATTAACAAATGAAGATTTGAAAAAACTAGTTAATTCTAACTCTTTGTCAAGCTGACACCATGAGCATTTTCACACTTCACAACACCCACAGTTTGGAGTCTTCCCCTAAGAGCTATGAAAACCCACACCTCTTTGTTTGGACCATCTCAACAAATTCAGCTTTGCATGCATGAATTTCTCCTTACCATGCCTTTCTTTCCCTTTCTTTTCCTTTTTGGTTTTGATATTATTACCTTGAAACCTCATTTTTATAGTTCAAAGGATGTTTATTATATGTTATTCAGTTTTTCATTTTTTTTTTTACTACAGAGAAGTTTTTCACAAATCTACTTTGCTGTATTGACAAAATTTTAAAAAAATGAGTTCTTTCTTCATGTCTCTTCTATTTCCTTTTCTTTCCCTTTCTTCCCACTTTTCTCTCAATTCTATAGTTACCTTTCACTCTTATTGCTATCTTGTTTCTCATTTTCCACCTCTGATTCAACTTCCTTTGTCTCATATCTATATTCTCCATTTGTTACTACGGTCAAAAAGATATAATTATCCAAAGTCATTTTAATATAATCGTAAAAGGTCACATAAAATGTCATGTCTGAAAACACCCGTAGTTTCCTAAACACATAAATTTGAAATATTGTGTCACAAACATTTCTAACTTTAAGTATTTCAATAAGTAAAAAAAAAACATATAGAAACACAACCCAGATCATCTTTTGACTAAAAAAAAAACCCCCAAACCATTTGCAATAGACTTTTTTGGTAATAGGTATCAACAGGGATGATATTTTGTCTTATCAGAGATGCACCAGTTAGTTAAAATCCTTTCCCTCCTCTTTTCTAAAAGTTAAACCAAGATGTAAATCCATCTAAATGTTTTCATTTTGCCTCTTCTTTTAGAAAAATGCATCTGACAATTTAGGAATGCTCCAAACCCAAACCATCATGTGAAATTAGAACCAGAAGGGGTGTCTTTTAGGCTGTATTAAATCCATAAAAGTACTATTCTTTCTCTTTGAATTTACAGTCAAAGCTCAAAAAGGTATATTCAAGAATGGAAAAAAAGCTTTTAAACTTTAAATACCTGTGAGTAGTCAGTCATTAGAGATAGAGATAGATCTCAAAATAACGGCCTTTCTTATATTTCTGTTTCTGCTTTTAACTACTCTAACGCTCACTCCTCTTCCTACAAACGGCTGCTGGAACAAAGGAATGGACATTTTCAGTAAAATAGTGGCATTTTGAAATTTCACACTTAGTGTTCTAAAAGTTGTCTAAATGGGTCCTTCCTTCATTATGTTAAATTTTCAGAGGGTGACTTACAGAAGACCATTCCTTAAGTGGTTAGGGGACAGGGGAAGATTAGAGGGGGAGAATGTTTAATATTGAATTGCAGTCGCTGAAACTCATAGTATATGACAATATATCATTTAAGAGCTTAAGCAATTAGTTTAATGAGTGGGTGCTCACTGACACAGTCTTTCCCAAGGATGTTTTTAGCCTTTAGCATAGCCTTGTATGTCCATTAATTTGTTCAGAATTTATCTTAGGCAAATTTTTAAAAAGTCATTTCTCTCTCTCTCTCTCTTTTTTTTTTTAATATTTTATTTATTTGTAGGAGAGAGAGAGAGAGACAGCGTGAGCAGGGGAGGGTCAGAGAGAGAGGGGTTCACAGACTGAAACAGGCTCCAGGCTCTGAGCTGGCAGTCAGCACAGAGCCCGACGCGGGGCTCGAACCCACGAACCGTGAGATCATGACCTAAGCGAAAGTCAGACGCTTAACTGACTAAGCCACCCAGGCTCCCCTAAAAAGTCATTTCTCATTCAAAAGTGTATCTTTTATCTTAGAAGGCATAATTTTATTTGCCAAGGATAGAACAACACCTAAAAATTTTAAATGTCATCTTAACCTTAGTGATAAGTGTGTCTATTCTTTTTTTTTTTTTTTTAATTTTTATTTCTGAGAAAGAGACAGCATGAGCAGGGGAGGCTCAGAGAGAGGGAGACACATCATCTGAAGCAGGCTCCAGGCTCTGAGCTAGCTGTCAGCACAGAGCCTGACACGGGGCTCAAACCCACAAACTGTGAGATCATGACCTGGGCTGATGTCGGACACTTAACCGACTGAGCCACCCAGGTGCCCCTAAATGTGTCTATTCTTAACTGAAGAGGGCACTTGTTGGGATGAGCACTGGGTGTTTCACATGTAAGTGATGAATCACTAAGTTCTACTCTGAAACCCTTATTACACTGTAAGTCAACTAACTAGAATTTAAATAAGAATTTGAAAAAAAAGAAACTTAAAAATATAAGTGTTTATATTTAACATAAAAGTAAAGAGGATTGGCAGATTCATTCACATTTCTTTATGGGGAAAATAATGAATTTATTGCCTCTCTGTTTCAGTAATTAATCAAGACCTTTATTGTAGCATCACTGTGCATCAATAACAATAGGGTTTGCTGCCAAACTGCAAATCTAAATTTCGATTTCTTGAGAGATAAAGCCAGTCTTATTTAAATTATGTCTCTTATTAACACCGTAACATTTCTTTTAAACCGTGATTATTGTTAATGCAAATACGTTTTTCAATGTAACTATTCCTGCAGAAGAAATAGTATAAAAAGGAGAGTAGATAGAGAAAAAGACAAAGAATGTGATTCTGGCAGGTAAGAGAAAAAAACAGAAAATAATATGATATTCTTAGCAACATGTTGTAAAATTTAAGACAACAAAATAATACTAAATCTTTGGACTTCTAGTCATTGAGATCAATAAATTTGACTGATCTAGATAGCTATCTCATTTCCATAATTGTTCATTTAGTTTCCTTATGTACAAGTATGCCTATGTGTTTGGACTTCTCTCTCAGTTTTATTGAAATATAATTAACATATAGCACTATTTATGTTTAAGTTGCAGGGCATGATGACTTGACTTCCATATATTATGAAATGATTGCCATAATGAGTTAACATCCATTATCTTATATAGATACAAAAAATAGAAAACATGTTTTTTTTTCTTGTGGTAATGTTTGTTTGTGTTTCATAAGATAATTTCCCACTCAGCTTTTCTCTCTTTCCAGTGATCAGAATTTTAACTTTTTGGGGAAATGGCAAATTGTATTTTAAAGTGGAAACATATGAAATAGAAGTTCTTAACTTGGGATCTGTGGGTAGACTCTAATAGTTTTTTTGTTGTTGCTCTTATTTGGGGTATGTATGTGTATGATTAGAAATTTATTTATTTTTTTAATTTTTTAATGTTTTTTAAATTTATTTCTGAAAGAGAGAGACAGCGAGAGCAAGGGAGGGTCAGAGAGAGAGGGAGGCACAGAATCTGAAGCACTCTCCAGGCTCTGAGTTAGCTGTCAGCACAGAGCCCAACACGGGGCTGGAACCCACAAACCATGAGATCATGACCTGAGCCGAAGTCGGGCGCTTAACTGACTGAGCCACCCAGGCGCCCCTAGAAATTTTAAAAATCACATATTTAGTTATATTTAGTGATATTTTCTCTAGAGTCAATATAGTAGTTCCTTCAATTATGAATGTAGACGACAAACCATAGTACTATTGGCAATTCCTGTGAATTTGTCACCAATAAACATAATAGAAATCTGTTGTTGCTGCAGTGAACTTGATTTATGTATACTAATGACCACCTTGAACTAACAATCATTATGAAACCTGCTGCGAAATCTGTTACTTAATGTGTTAATAAGCAAGACCATATATGACCATATCACATTTTAAAAATAATTTGGTAATGGTATTTTAATGTAATTGGTTTCTTTGTAATTATTTGTACTTTAATATTTTAGATACTTAAAACCACCATTAGAAGTGCAGAGGCTTAAACAGCCTACCAATGGGCTCCATTGCATGCACTCTCACATGCACACTATGAAGAGTTCTTGAATCCATTTATGCAATTATATTACAGCAGAAACTTTCTTTTGCAATGTATGCCTCTTGAAAGAGAATTTCTTTTGCACTGTATACCCCTTGACAATAAGAATGATGTGGATTTGGTTCCCTAGGTTTCGTTTTTCTACAAGGCCTTACTATACCTCCTAAGTCTTGTCTGCTTTTAACATACTGATTCTGTGTTTTATTTAAACAACGTAAACATCCAGCCACACGCATCAGTCAGGCTCAAGGAGCTGTAGCATTTCCCTTGCGGTTTTGTTGTTTTTATCAATAAAAACCCAACGGCATGCCACGTAGCAAAGATATTTTCTGAGAGTTTCACTGACAAACAATGGCCATGAAGTTAACTTGATAACTATTGTTGCATCCATCTGAAAAGATACCTAAGACAAGACAGAGTGGCTTTTTTCTTCTTCCTTCAATATCTGACTGTAATATGAAGAAGTTTTAATACAATCTAAGCATATAAAATGAGAATATTTAACATTACAAGTTTGATTTTGATATTTTGTAAGTATGTTCTTCAAAATGAAGAGAAAAAATTAGACATCACCAACATCCTTGGACCTCCTGTTTTCTATCTGTATTCTCACTAATTTTTTTTAACTTCATTATGTTATTAAAGCAGATGCATCATCTCTGGAGTCAGTGTTACTAATATTCAAATATGGTTCTACCATTACTTTTTGACTTCAAACTTGTTAATTAATATCTCCAACATAGTGTTCTTGTGTGTTAAATGAAGACTATGACAGCTAAGTCACATAAATGTTTAATAATTAAAGGATATTATAGACACAGGCACACATGCGCGCGCGCGCACACACACACACACACACACACACACAGTGTCCTGCAAAGAGAGCCTGGTTTATTTTAAGTGTACACAGTAAGTGCAAGACAGACAGGAGACATTTCAATGATTTCTAAGTCCTTAACTCCAACCAGTCAGCAAGGCTGATTTTCTCTTTTTCACAGTACAAGTTCTTTTAGAACAAGGTAATTCCATTACACATCTTTATTCAGGTTTTATACTGTCCTATAGCATGGAATTAAGTATCTTATTGATTAAAGCTGAGTAAATATTTAATGTAAACAAACAATAAAAATTTGATTAAAATTCAGTCAGTGTGCTTTTGTGGCCAGTGCAGCTTAGGAAGTTTTTACCTTCTGTTAGGTCCTGGGGATCCAGTAAGTCTTGAGTTGATCTGTTCTTCAGTAGCTCATAATCTAGAAGAGATGAGAGAAGTAAACCATAATTTCACTATAATGGAGTAAGTGATAACATAAGGCATTTGCATAGATCAGAGAAGGTAACAAACTTTGTCTAGACAAGTTGGGAAAACATGACAAATATTGTGACAATAAATTGGACCTTGCAGTTTTAGAAAATTCTATGAAGGGAAATGCAAAGATTGGATGCAAGGAAAAAGCTCGAGGAATAATAATAGAATAAATATGAATGACTGTTAAAGTATTGTCCACATTTTGTTTTCAATAAGTGATACTTTTCTCTCCAAGCACCCCAGTGGAAATAAAAATACAAATTAAATCAATAGGAGACTTAAAAATCCGACACATTGAAAAGAAACTTTTAGAAAAGATATATTGCTAACATTCAGGATTGGCAAGGATTCAGTGAAATGAGCAACCTCTAAAATTATGGAAGACAGAGCAAATTGCTATCACATTCCTGGTGGGGTAATTAGACAGTGTATTAAAGGTTTTATAAATGGTCACATCCTTTAGCATAGTTACTCTGCTTCTTGGAATCTGTACTAAGAAACCAATCAAATATGTATATAAAAACTTATACATGAAGATTTATATTGCAAATAATATACAATAGCTAATGGACTAGAAACAACTTAAATATTTGGCAGGACCGAAAGTGGCAAATAAAGAATGACACAGAGATACACTAGGACACCTTGAAGCCTTTGGAAAACATGTTTGTGAAAAGCATTTAATGACATGGAAATATGCTCATAATATCATAAGGATTGCAGTAGAATATAATAACGTACACTGTAGCCTCAGAGACGGGATTCTTGTCATATCTTTATTGCCATTGTAGAGACTGGAAAAACTTAATGAAGTTATCTGAGCTTCAGCCTCTTCGCCTGCAATATGGGTAAAATAACAGTACTTGCTCTACAAGATTGCTTTCAGGATTCATTGGGAAAACATCTAAAGAGTTTATTTACTGCCTGGCATCCAGAAGGGGTAAGCACTGAATAAATGATAGCTGTGATGGATGATGATAAAATTTTAAACTTCTGGGTTTTTTTCTCTTTCATAAAAATGGTTCTCCTACTGCCTCTTGCTGCACTCAGATGTTATTTGTATGCCTTCTGTCATGTTTGACATGAGCATCTTTGAGTAATAGCCCTAGTGTATCCTTTTATTTTACATACAAATAGTAAAGGCTTCAGTGCCCAGAGCTATGCTTTCTAGAGGCTTTTTCTGATCTTTGACTATTACTGTATATCTACTTTATGTAAAATTAGCTATTATCTAGTAGGCAATATATATAGCACTGCTGTGTTGGAGTGAAAGTAAGATAATAGCAAATAATCTATACTGAGTGCTAAGAATAATGTGTTCATAGGCTGACTCATTTAATTTTCATAGCAACTGCATGAGGTAGGACTATTATAATTCTTATTCCACAGATGAGCATACTCAACTAATTAACTAAGTAGTTAACTAAACAAATTAACCTGTCCAATGTCACACATAATTAGTGGACAAGCCAGGATTTAAGCCCATGTGATCTGACCCCAGAGCCCATAACTCCCTAATATGCTAAACTGCATTCTAGAAGGGCTGCATTTGTAAAATCCGTGCATACAGACACTATGTTAGACTCCTTACTACTGAAACTCCCCTTCCTACCTCTGTGATTGTTAAAAAGTAGCAACTCAGTAAACTTGCCCAAAGCATGACCGGCCAAAGTGAAGAAGATGGACATTTCAAATTTCAAATGCAGTCTGTTGGATGCAGTACTCCTAATAATCGTTCTGCAGCTGCCTTATACATCCAGGACTCTCTGGTACAGTATCTACTGTTGACCCTTCACCATAATACAGTCCTTCAACTTATTATCTGTTACGCTAGAGCAATCCTGTTTGTGGTGGTAACATTATTTGCCAGACATTTGGCTAATCATTTTTAAATTATGGAAATAACCGAAAACAATAAGATGACTTCCAAATTATATTATCTTATTTTAGCTATATAAATACTACAGTTTTTTTCAATCTCCCCCTCTTTCAAATGTTTTCTAACAAAAACTGTGTTTTTCATCCCACTTTATACTTAGGAAATTCACGGCTTTGTGGTGGCAAGTGGCTACAGATCTCAAAGCTGAGAGCATGATTTTGGCTCTTGTTTTCAGTTTGCTTGACTGAATAGTTTATTATAACTACAATTTCAAAATTCCTTAGAAACATGAAACAGCCTTTGCCAGGAGTACAACTGCTTTCCATCTAAAATGCCAGCATTTCAGTGTGTCTTGCAACATTTTAATTAGTTTGCTTATGGAACCAAATACACTCATAAAACACTGAAGGCAAAGGAAAGTCTCCTTCACCATAATTACTTTTTGCAAAGGATTACTTACATTTTCATAATTATTCAAGTGTTTTTGTACAGAGAAGTTTACATTTAAAATGGAAAATTATACCTCCATAAAACCCACTGCAAATTGGCAGATTTAATATAAGCATTTTTATTCTCAGTACAATGCACTGTTGATACTCTTGTGGGATCACACACTGGTTGTTTAGTTTGCTGCAGCAACCTGTTAAATTTGAGTTATTGCCAGATTTGTTGTCCTTTAATGTAGCATTCTGTTTTCAAAGAAAGTCCAAGCTGTACACATTATTTGCCAGTTGTTTAAGAAGTTCAGAATTTCCCCATGTGGGCACAATAGGTGTTTCAACTCATAATCTCTCTCTGTTAGAGGGTATAGAGATAGGCTGAGCTGTATAAAAATAAAATAAGAAAAAGACTCAATAAGATTTCTATACCTACATTTGAGTCAATTAGTAGCTTTATATATTCCTTCTAGTATCAGTTTGCCAGACAGTTACTGTGTTTACACAAAGATTACATTTATAGCATATAAATTATATATTAAGTATAAATATAAATCCTAATATTGCCTATTTATATCATAGAATAGAGTAGAAATACACATTAACTCTTAAAATTAATGTTAAGGAGTATAAATGAACAGAAATGAAAATAAAGATCAATTCTAATCTTATTATCCAGAGAAAAGCACAATTAACATTATCAGCTCTTAAAAGGAATTTAGGTAAGTTCGTGCTCTGCTAATATACAAAATGGAAAATGATTTTAGTTTTAAATTTGTGAAGAGTTCCTTATTGCTTCCAATGAATCACTGGTGTTGACCAAACCTTTGTGGGATTTAACCATAAGAACTAAGAACCATATCTGTTCTACTGTCAATAGATTCCTAAGGTGACAGAGTAGTTTCATTAGCAATTACAGAATTTTAGCTCAAAGATTCTTTTTTCGAAGAACATAAGCACCCCATGACAGTTATTCATAGATGACACATCCCTACAAACTCTTAAGAAAGATAATTGAGGAAAGCCTTTCAAAATAATAGCAGAATTTTGCATCTGCAGTCAGGGTAAAATATACCAGTCTTTATAACATCCCATTTAAGATTTGTCTTCAATTAATGCTGATAAAGAAAAATATAAGTGAGAAATTGTTGTGATCTTGTTCTGTAAAGGTTACACATACACCTTTGCATTAAATCAAGCACACATGTGAGAGTTCTAGGTAGACTAGAAGCAGAAATAAATGCTCAATCAATAGCTGGATATATTCTGTCAGTAGAAACATGGAAATGGCAAAGGTTGTGCCAAATAAGATAGGAAGTTATCAAATGGCTAATTTTGTGTTACCTGGGTCAGCTGAGGCATCTTAATCGTATTAAAATGAGGACAGCACTCAAAGGTAATTATATACTTACAGACTGTGGTGTGTGTGTGTGTGTGTGTGTGTGTGTGTGTGTGTATCCTTAAAGAAAACACATTGCCCTAAGGACAACCAGTGCTTCTAAGGATCAAAAGAAAGTGACTTTTGTTACTTGGGATTGTGTAAGATATTTGAAGCATATTTTATCATTTATTCAAATATTTGTTCCAAGTCAAAAGCCCAAAATACCTTTTGCAAGAGAGAATGATCATCATTTGCTTATAATTATCATTTACATGTCTAAAGTGAGAGGTAATCCACAAATTATTGGTTTCCAACAGTTACATCACAACATTGTGTCCGAAAATCTGGACTATATTGCCATGTGATTTTAATTTAGAAAAGGACAAACACATTGAACAATAGTATCCTGAGAGACTGAAGTCCAGAGCAAATCAGGACGATTTGGTCGTGCTCCTGTCCTGTAGGTTGAACCATATGGAATGGCTGATTCACAATCTACCGGAACAGTCGTTACATATGGCGTACCACAATAATGGGATTTTATGAGTTCTGTGACACTGCTTTTCACTTCAGTATGATAACATTATTAGTTATCTGTTGCATTGTAACAAATTACCCCCAAATTTAATGGTTTAAAAGAATAAAGATTTATTATGTCACAGTTTCCAGAAGTCAGGAATTTAAAAGGGACTTAGTTGACTGGTTCTAGTTCAAGATCTCTTATGAGATTATAGGCAAGATATTGGCCAGGGCTGCAGTTTTCTGAAAGCTTGACTAGGGCTGGTGGATCCATTGCAAAGGTGACTTACATGCTGGCACGTTAGTATCAGTTGTTGGCAGAAGGCTTAGTGCCTTGCCACAGTGGCCTGTCTGTAAGGCTGCTTTACTATCCCCACAAGATGGCAGCTGGTTTAACCTAGTGAGAGATTCCAGATCGAAGGAAAAGAGTCACGTGCCTTTTGTGACTAGTCTTGGAAATCAGGAACCATCGTTTCTACCATATTTTATTCATCAGAAATGAATCCCTAAAGAACTTACGAACGTATTTCTGAACCACCACAACAGCAATAGTTTGCATGTAAACATATACGATTGATATTCATACAATATTTTCCAAACGAGTTCCTTTGTCCTAAGCTTTGATATGTATTTTTCCACCCTGGTGCTCTCTTTCTCTGACTACCTATCTCCTCTTCATCTTGAGTCTTCCTGCATACTTTACTCTTCTTTCTTCCTTTTCTCAGTTTATCTATCCGCTGAGGATGAGTACCTAAAAATAGTAGTCGTTATAGGGACCTAAGAAACAATTATTATTGAACTTTCCTTGTTAGAATGTAAAGGTTTTACTGGAGTGGGATAAGAGCTTTATTTTATCTCCCTTTTTAAAAAAAACCTCATAATCACATTTGTAAAGAGCTACTCCAAAAAATATATTACAGGAAAAACTCCTTCTTGTAGGCCAGAGTAACTTGTAGTTCAACTTAGTTACTAATTACCTATCGATTATTGAGGAAGGTGCTGAGTCTCTAGACCTCAGTATTCCTTATCTCAATGGTAAGATTTCCCCTAAGGTTTTATTTAATAGTAAAAATATTATATGATTATGATTAATAGTGATGTATGGGATTAAGTGTACATAGTATGACAGCAAGAATTTTTTTCTCTTTCTTTTTGATGCAGTTGTATAGAGTAGTGACAAAATACTTCCTGTGCACCATTTTTGTAATGTTGGACCTAGTTCAGAAAATTTTTCAAGCAAATGAATCATCAATGAGCTATCATTAGGTCATAGTGACCATTGAAAAAGAAGATGGGCATGTACTAGAGACTGTCACAACTATTTTCTTTACATTTTATTTTATATTGATTTATTTTAAGGAGAGAGAGAGAGAGAGAGAGAATGAACAGGAAAGGGACATAGAGAAAGGGAGACACAGAATCCAAAGCAGACTCTGAGGTGTCATCATAGAGACCGACGTGGGGCTCGATCTCATGAACTGTGATATGACCTGAGCTGAAGTTGGATGCTTAACTGACCGATACACCCAGGCACCCAAGTCACATAAATTTTCTATTGCTCTCCATCTCAATATATCTATTGGCTACTGGAGCCGGTGAGCCTGGATTGTTGGAAGTTGTATTCAAAGCAAATAAGATTTTAAAACCTAAAATTTTGATATTAACATGAAGCAAATATGTTTTGTTTTTTCACACATTTCAAATTCCTCTAGGGTATTTTTATAGAATTGAGGTCATTTGTGTAGAAAACATTTGTGGTCACACTGACCTCATTAAGGTGGGTTTCACATTCCATGTAGCCTCGCTCCCAGGAAGGCTTTTTAAAGTGTTAATTTGCCAATTTGTGATTTTCTTCCCATTACATTTGTGGGGAGCCATCTAGAGACATAATTAGTGGACATGCTTTGTACTTACAAAACAGTAATCGGATAAAAAGGTACATGGAGATTTTTACTAATATCCAGCCTGGTCTTGAGACAAATGTAAAAGCTGATCATAAACATATGATCCACATAAACATATGTGCCAAATCACAGGCAAAAGCTCTAATCTCAGAGAAAATTTAGCAAGATTTTAAATCACAGCAGCACAAATGCATCCTAAAATACGTTTGCCAAAGATGGCATAGTTCCTGGGTTATTTTCTTCTCTTCTCAGGAAAAACAATGCAAAACATGTACCATATTGAAAATACTAAATATCAGCCCGAATTTAAATCCTGGGTTTAAATTATCATAGTAACACACACCACACATATGTTTAGTACTTACTCTTTGATGGGTGCTTGATTAGGAAATATAGATACATAACCAAGTAAGAAATAACCCTGCTGTCAAGGAAATCAGTGTCTAGAATCAAGAAATCCTTATCAAAAGAGTATAAAGGAAAGAAGCTCCAAATAAGTTTGGGATATTTTATGTCTAGAAATGGTGAAAAGCAAATAAACAAACAACAACAAATAAAAAACATACAGAGAAAAAAGTAATCTGTTATTTGGCAAGAAGATTGGAAAAAGACTGGAAATACTTTTTTTTTTTTAAATAAATGTTCATTCCAGTGTAGTTAATATATAGGGTTGTATTAATTTCAGGTGTACAATATAGTGATTCCATAATTCCATATATTATCCAGTTCTCATCAAGATAAGTGTACTTTTCACACTTGGATTTATTATTAGTATATAAATTCAATAGTAGTATAATTATTAATATCTGATATTTCTGATTCTTGCCTTCAACTACATCAACTATCCCTAGGTCTGCTGGATTGCAAGAGGGAGACAAATTGCTGGGACAGTTCGTTTGGTCTCCAGCAGGCTCTACTCTACTCTTTTTTTAAGGACATGCAGAGCTACTGAGTCATCTTTCAGCTATACACACATCCTCCCTGCACCTCCTATTAGGTTTATTTTTTTCATATTTTGATACCGTCTCCTGATTAATTCCTTGCATTCTTTGAAAGCCAAAGGCAATCAATGTCCAATTAAACTTTCTTAGCTGTGGGAAAATGAAAATGACTCATCCCTCAGAAATTTAATCTTAATTTTAACTTTAATATACTTAGGCTTTAATTGTTTAGAATATTTTTTAACTGAAGTTTGTCATACATACACAAAATCATACAGATCATAAGTGCACAGTACAGCGGGTTTTCCAAAAGCAGATACACTTGTGTAACCCCTTCTTGAGTAAAGAAGAAGAATACTCACAGCATCCCCAGCAGCTCCGGTAATTAACCCCTCTCTGATAATAATGATCCATTTCACCCATTTTTGAGTTCTATGTAAATGGCACCATGCAGCATGTACTCTTTTGTATATGGTTTCTTTTGTATAATATGATGGTTGAATGATTCAATATTTTTGTGTGTAGCAATGGTTCATTTCTCAACACTAAATAGTTTTCTATGATATGAATATCCCAACATGTAGTTATTCATTCTACTGTTGATGGAAATTTTGGAATTATTGTAAGAAATACCGATATGAAACATATAATGCATGTTTTGGGCTCATCTGTTACATAATATGTTTCACGTGCTTCTCTCTGTACTTTCCATCTATTTTGCCTTCTGTGTTATAGTCTAGAAGTTGTGTATTGATCTGTCTTCCAGTTCATTCATCTCTCTTCAGCTGTGTCCCATTTATCATGCTATGATGCCAAATACAGTACTTTTTAGTTTAAATTTTTCCAATTGATTCTTTTCTTATTTTCTGTTAAAACTTTCTACTTGGTCATCTATTTGCTTACAGTTATTAATCACAGTTCCTTAAAAATTTCATAACTGTATTATTTGTGTCACTTTGTATTGCCTGTTTTTTTTTTTCTTCTGGTCTTTTTTCTTAATATCCCAAGAAATTTTGGCTTCACTCTCAATATTATGTGTGAAGAATGTTAGCAATGATTTACCCTATCCCTTGGCACCATAAAGAGACACATTACTAAGTCCATTCAGATCCGGAACTAACTTGACACTAGTTTGCAGTCTTGGCATGGTTTAGTCCGCTCTAGCTTCCCTCACATGGTATATCCCCTCCAGGGATCCCAGTTAGGGCCTGGAGTGTTTACTAAGGCCACTCCTTCTCAGAGGTCTTGAATTTTGGTCTCTTGAACATGGTAGAAATGCTGAGAACACCACACAACTCTTTTAGTCATATTTGGTTGCTTTTCACACACTTACTGCTTGGCTCCTTTGCTTCATCTCCTGTGTAGCTTAATCAGATAATGACCCAATGAAACAACAGGTCTTGAGTGCCAGTCTCACTTCTGTGAACCTTATTCATCAGTGGAATTTTGGTCAATCAAGTTCTAGATGCTTTGTTGTACCAGAGTTCCAATTCTTGTTTCCCCAAACATATGAAGTTACCAAAAGCTGTTTTGTATTTTAGGATGCTTAGCCACTTCTCTACCCAGCTTAGTCACATCTTGGTGTATGTCAAAAATCAATAAATGTCCAAAAGAGAAAGCCGTTGTGCAGAAAATCTGGCTTACCTCCATAAAATTTCCTTCTCTCCAGGGGCTGGCTCTTCAAAACCGGCTACACAGGCAGCTCTCTCATGCTATATGAAACCTTAATGTAATTCAAAGTGAAAGTTCTAGGCTTGCATTTTTATTTATCCTACATTTTAGAATAAATACTCACATGGTAATAAGATAAAGCATTTAAGACAATACAACATGTGGGAGAAGTGAATTGTCTTCACATTATGGAATTTTAAGGAATTTGGGGAAAATAGATGAGATACTATTTCCTTGCCCATGAGTGAAATAGGTCAAAAGACCAACAATGCCAAAGAAAAAACTTAAAATAAATAACCATTACAGTACTTCTAGATTTTGTATTTTTACAGGTGCTTGCTTTGTACAAGTCAAAGGTACAAATTTTCTTCATAAAACCAATGTATAGTACTTTACAAAATTATTTTGCCTTATTTTTCACATACTGTAAACATTTTTATCTGTGAGAATATGTTACTTCAGATTTGTATACATAGTTTTCTGCTCTACAACATGTATACAAACTCAAAATTCACATACATGTGCATGCACACTTATTCTAATAATTCAGAAGTAAACCTTCTAGTTGACACAAATGGGTTTATGTGCGACACTATTAATTTGAGTAATCAGGAAATGAATATAATGAACAGTTTTGATTTTAAAGCATGTGCTACACATTGAATATTTGACCCAGTCCAAGAAATGCTTGAGTAATTAAATTGAAAACCACAAATTCCTCTTTACTAAACTACAGTTCTTCATTTCTCTCACTTGTTAGGAGACACGAAGGTGGTGTTAATTCCTTAGCTTTGAAATGCCAATATGCTGTTTGTGCTCACTACACATTGAGCTTGTTTTCCCAATAAAACACCAGCTTTAGGAAATGTGCCAGGTGTTCAGGGTTGTTTTTCAACTCATTCAAGTCAGTAACATAATTCTACCTAAAGTCCTGTACTTTACAATTATTGAATTCATCAAACCCATTGAGGTAGAACTCTACTACTCAATATAGAGGACATATAAAGTGTAACTCTCAATTTCTACTGCTGAATTCTAAATAAGATTAGCACAGTTCACTCTAGAAAGTCAGGTTCCAAGGCAAAGAAAACAGGGAATGATACTTGTTGAATTACTTTCTACCTTTGCTCAGTCAAAATGCCTGTGTATTGGTTATATATAAATTTCAAACTGACAGAAAAGTTTTAAGGATAGTGCACTGAACTCTCACATAGACTCATTATTATTTGCATTTTCCCCAAATGCTTTATTGTAGCCTTTGTATCCTTCCTCCCTTTTTTGTTCCATCTTTTTGAGTCTTTTGAGACTTGTTGGAAACATTTTGCTCCATTATTCCTCTATATTTTAGTGTCTCTTTCCTAAGAGCAAGGAACTACCATTCTTACCATAGAATAGTTATCAAAATCAGGAAATTTAACATTGATATAATATTACCAGATCCACAGTTCACATTTGGATTCGTCAAATATTCCAAAATTGCCCTGTGTAGCCATTTCTCCTCTTTCCTAATCTGAGATCATACACTACATGTAGTTTTCTTGCTCTTTAGGTTTCTGTGGTGAAAAAGCTCTTCAATCTTTATCTCTTCTTGGTATCTGTGAAGAGTATCTGAGTGTTTCTCAATCTGTATTTCTGACACTATGTATTTGAAATATATTTGTTTTTTGGGCTTCTTTCTGCATGCCTAGGAAATGTATGTCCAGGAAATATATTTATCTTGCTCACTTGGGATTCCTCATCATTAGGACTGTGTCTTGGTACATAATAGGTGTTCAGTAACTGAGTGCTTATACGTGGCATGCAGCTTATGCGTATTATTTCAGTAGCTGGCTACGACTCTGAAATCGAATTATCCTTAAACCTATTTTGCATATGAGGAAACTTAGGATCCAAGACTACTAACCACCAAAGTTACCCCAGCTATTAAGTTGCAGTGCTATGATTAAAAACAGTGTCTCCCTTGGTCAAAAATATTTTCACTTCAAACTCTTCTCACTTTCATAGTACAGATTTTTTTTCATCTTCTGGGCACAGTACTTCCCAATTCTAGTGCCAGCTTTGGAATTCATTATGCTGGAAAACTATTAAGGGGTAAGAGTAGCTGTATAGAATGAAATAAACCTAAGCACTGACATTATTTTTATCTGCTCGGTACATGAACACATGCATTTTCCTCAGTTCAGTACCTTCTAATAGAGGTTTCCCAGTCTCATATTGCCAGTCTCCAAATATGGTCTGTAAGAATAGAAATTACCTTTGAACATAAACCAGAATATTCTGTTGCTTCAAAATCTTTGAAATTGGAGATTCCTCTTTTCTTTTTTGGAAGGACAAACTGTGGAGCAAATGCTTAAGAATCCTCTGAAGCAAGTGTTTACAAAAAGCCCTAGGGATGTATTTGTGTGTGTGTGTGTGTTCACTTTGTCATGCATGTAATGATGCCAGCCGCAGGTTTTATTAGATGAAGGAGATGCTAAAAGAGATAGGAAATTATGTTTCATATTTAAAATAACTTTAGCTTAACCAATCTTGATTTTTTTTTTTTGTATCCTGGCTAATGATACTTGGTTCATTCTCTCTTCAAGATTATAAATTGAGTTATAAGTCAAATGGGTTTATAACTTTTAGATTATCATACAAAATTGAATTAGAAGAATTAAACAGGCATGGTGATAATGACTAGCATTTATACACCATTTATTATGTTCCTGCCATTGCATAGAACACTTAGCCTGCAATTCAATGAGTATGGGTTGTTCAGTGAGTATCAGCATCATTGCCAGCACTATCATTTTTATTTACACTTTGTTGCTTTTAATGTGTATTTCTGGAATCTTTGGTATACATTTATCTTTAATTACCAAGAGAAGAAATACATAAAGATGTCATAAAGACATCTCTTACATATTCATTGTATATATCTTAAAGGCAGGTAGTCAGATATATCTTAGAGAAATTATCTGACTACCAGGGGCAGCAAATTATGTTTAAAAAAATGGGTTTAGAAGTAGAGGTCAATGTTTTGATTGCTTTAGNGCGTATTATTTCAGTAGCTGGCTACGACTCTGAAATCGAATTATCCTTAAACCTATTTTGCATATGAGGAAACTTAGGATCCAAGACTACTAACCACCAAAGTTACCCCAGCTATTAAGTTGCAGTGCTATGATTAAAAACAGTGTCTCCCTTGGCCAAAAATATTTTCACTTCAAATTCTTCTCACTTTCATAGTACAGATTTTTTTCATCTTCTGGGCACAGTACTTCCCAATTCTAGTGCCAGCTTTGGAATTCATTATGCTGGAAAACTATTAAGGGGTAAGAGTAGCTGTATAGAATGAAATAAACCTAAGCACTGACATTATTTTTATCTGCTCGGTACATGAACACATGCATTTTCCTCAGTTCAATACCTTCTAATAGAGGTTTCCCAGTCTCATATTGCCAGTCTCCAAATATGGTCTGTAAGAATAGAAATTACCTTTGAACATAAACCAGAATATTCTGTTGCTTCAAAATCTTTGAAATTGGAGATTCCTCTTTTCTTTTTTGGAAGGACAAACTGTGGAGCAAATGCTTAAGAATCCTCTGAAGCAAGTGTTTACAAAAAGCCCTAGGGATGTATTTGTGTGTGTGTGTGTGTTCACTTTGTCATGCATGTAATGATGCCAGCCGCAGGTTTTATTAGATGAAGGAGATGCTAAAAGAGATAGGAAATTATGTTTCATATTTAAAATAACTTTAGCTTAACCAATCTTGATTTTTTTTTTTGTATCCTGGCTAATGATACTTGGTTCATTCTCTCTTCAAGATTATAAATTGAGTTATAAGTCAAATGGGTTTATAACTTTTAGATTATCATACAAAATTGAATTAGAAGAATTAAACAGGCATGGTGATAATGACTAGCATTTATACACCATTTATTATGTTCCTGCCATTGCATAGAACACTTAGCCTGCAATTCAATGAGTATGGGTTGTTCAGTGAGTATCAGCATCATTGCCAGCACTATCATTTTTATTTACACTTTGTTGCTTTTAATGTGTATTTCTGGAATCTTTGGTATACATTTATCTTTAATTACCAAGAGAAGAAATACATAAAGATGTCATAAAGACATCTCTTACATATTCATTGTATATATCTTAAAGGCAGGTAGTCAGATATATCTTAGAGAAATTATCTGACTACCAGGGGCAGCAAATTATGTTTAAAAAAATGGGTTTAGAAGTAGAGGTCAATGTTTTGATTGCTTTAGATTTCCAAAATGTGGAGTCAGGCCAGAAAGTTTTACATAAGTGATAACTGTATTCAGGATCTTAGGTAATAATGATAGTAATTTAGGTAAGGATAGGAAGCAGTGAGTAGAAGAAACAAGAAAACCCCTTTCCCTCCCTATCCTTAACTATTTTTCCACATACTACCATGGCTAGATCATTGATTATAATCTGAAAGACTAGATTGATATTGCTCACCCTCCTTCTGAATGCTGCCTTCACACTAAATCCAAACATAATGCACTATACACAATATGAACAAATGCCACCACAAATATGGAAATTAACCAGCTAAATATATGATAAACTTGTCCTAAATGGTCACTGCAAAAGGATTATAAGTGGCACATGCCAGTTTGCTCAAGATTTAACATCCTGTAAAGTATATGAACATTTTAAATATTTCCAGACAAATCTTATGGAATCTCCTGGGAAAGACCATGTGGCTATTTTTTAATGCTTATTTATTTACTTGAGAGAGAGAGAGACAGGGAGACAGAGAGACAGAGAGAGAGAGAGAGAGAGGAGAGAGGAGAGAGAGGAGAGAGAGAGAGAGAGAGAGAGTGAGCGAGCAAGCAGGGGAGAGACAGAGAAACAGGGAGAGAGAGAGATGCCCAAGCAGGCTCTGTGCTGACGGCACAGATATGGGCCTTGAGTTCATCAACCTGTGAGATCATAACCTGAGCCAAAATTAAATGTCGACACTCAACTGACTAAGTCACTCAGGCACCCTCACTTTGNACCATGTGGTTATTTGTTAATGCTTATTTATTTACTTGAGAGAGAGAGAGACAGGGAGACAGAGAGACAGAGAGAGAGAGAGAGGAGAGAGAGGAGAGAGAGGAGAGAGAGAGAGAGAGAGCGAGCGAGCGAGCAGGGGAGAGACCGAGAAACAGGGAGAGAGAGAGATGCCCAAGCAGGCTCTGTGCTGACGGCACAGATATGGGCCTTGAGTTCATCAACCTGTGAGATCATAACCTGAGCCAAAATTAAATGTCGACACTCAACTGACTAAGTCACTCAGGCACCCTCACTTTGTTTTTTTAAGTCATGTTAAACTATTGAATAAAAGGTACTGCTTGGAACAAGAGACTGTCATTTAACAAAGAGTTGCCTAAAAATAATTTATAAAGTACAAGTTATAAAGATGATCTTGGAGGAATTGCCTATGTTCAAATAATTAAGGAAATGTGTCATTACTGTATCTCCCTCACACAACCTGTGTTTTGAGTCACAGTGGTGACTCAAAGATGTCTTGCAAAATCAAAATCAGTTTATATTTGCTCAATGAAACATTTTCCAAGTATATATTAATATTCCTTCATCGTGAAACACACTCTCAAAACCACAAAACTATGGGACTATATGATAGGCAAAGAACTTACAACACAAAACGGAAACTGATCATCAGGTACAAAAAAAAAGTTTTTTTCACAGAGGGCCTGACACCTCACAAGCTAACAAAAGTGGCTGACAGTCAGCATGAATATTGTATCAAATTCCCTTCTGGGAGCTGAATTTCTGCATTCTATCTGAAAGAAATAAGTACAATCGCTTCTTGACCTTTTGGCTAAGATCAAGTGAAAGAAATAAGTACTTCCAAATTCAAGATTCTTACAAAAGAAGTAAGGAACCCAATTTTCTCTACCAAGTATTTAAAATCCAGACCAAACTTTCTGAACCACATGTTGCATATGTCTGAAATCCCTATTTATTATTTACTTCTCTTTATGTCTACCACTAGGATTCTAATCAAATCCGTTATCATCACTTTGCAGCACTAATGTCAAACATTTTTATATTGCCCATAATCTGTTCACATTCAATGAGAATGATCTTTCAGAGACACTCATATGACCATATCTTATCCCACTTCACATTCTTTAGTGTCTTCCTATTGCTTTTAGGATTAAGGCCCAGCTCTTTAACCTGGACACCAAGATGCTTTCTGATCTTCCAACATCTCCTTTTGGAGTGATCTCTCTTCCTTATTATTCTCTTCTTTTTAGTCACATTATTCTTAAAATTTCTCATAGGCCCTGTGGTCCTTTTATTTTCATAGTGCTTCCTGCAAATATCCCTCCTTCTTTCAATATTGCTCCCCAGCTAGTCTACCATGCCCTCCCACTAAATAATGGACTTGAAAACATCCTTCAGAACTAATTTCTCCAAGAGTGGCTTTCCTGTACCCCAAATAAGGTCAGAAACTCCTGCTATAAGCAGTCCTAGCTTTTGACATTTCTACTTTATGGTATTTATCATAATTTTAAAAAATGGATGTGAATAAATGTAAGCCCTTGTTCTATGAATATATGAACATTCTTCGATGCTGAAAGATAACCTGTTTTTATTATTTTAATTATTCAATAGTAATTTTAAAGATGGGTTTTCTTTCCCTCTCCTTATTCAAGTTAATATACTATAGAAATAGAATTTTCCCAAGACTTTGAAACTGTAACCTGAATCACTCCTTTTGTTCAATATTTTCTTTTTTATTTAGCTTGTACTCTATTGTAAGGAAAAGTCTTTGCTACACAGGCTTTGACCTTCCATAGCACACTGATTTGTGGATAGGCTTTTTGTGTGTGTGTATATGTTTGTTTGTTTCTAAATGTTATCCATTGTTTGGAAACTGCAGTTGGTTCACTTCTATAATATTGGGGAATCAGTTATTCATCAGTTGAAATATAGGCAATGCAAACTTATAATTTATGTGCCCTACTTTGAAATCTTAGAGGTCTATACATATGAAAAACACTAAAATTAAAAAGCAAAATAAAGTCATTTAATTCACCATTGCACATTGTTCCAAGGAAATTCTTCCTGCTTTGCCATAATTTGTTTTCTTTCAATTGAACCAATTCTACAGTTCCTCAGCAGTTACAATTAAACTGGCTTCATTTTTAAAAGGATTTTTGACAAAATACCTATTGGAAACCAAAAAGGGAAGGAAAAAAGATATTGACAAAATTCTTTCCAATCCAGTATTCTTCAAGTGTGAAATGAAATTGGCCAAATTGATGACAGAAAAAAAGTTATCCCTTAAGTAAGTTCCTATTCATTCATTCATTCATTTAATAACTAATTACCAAGACTTTTTATATGCCACCTATTCCTCTGGAGTCTGTAAACCCCAACTGAATAGGACTGAGAAGGCCTCTGCCCTTTGCAGAGCTTGCCCACCCTGTGCAAGCCATTTCCTCTTTCTGGGTCAGATTATCTAATTTTTCTGGATTGACAGAAGCAGTCAGAAGATCTGCCTTCCAGGATCCCCCATTCCAGGCATCCACAGCCGGCCCCAAACTCCTTTCCCTGCGCCCAGCATAGGGCCAGCCCCCATTTTCCAAGGGATCTGGCTGAGTGACAGAGACCCTTGCATCACACCAAAGGGCTTTGAGTCCTTAAACTCCTGTCACTGGGGTCAGGGTAAGAACATCAGAGAGTGGTTTCCAGTGCTCTGAAAATATCAAGTTAAAATGAATGACTTGATTGCCTGAGTTCTCAGCCAGGCGGGAAGGAGAGACATTAAAGTGTTGACTCTTTCATCAGAAACGCTATGATATTTTATAATCTTTAGGAGTTATTTTCTCTTATCATTTTGTTCTTACAGATGAAAAACAAAACTTGAGAGAGCAGTGTGTTTCTTTAACTGCATTTAGCATGCTTGTTTGTTTTTGACTATGCATTTTGTCGTATTTGAAGTATACATTTTTTAATCTGTGGGAAGCACTAAACTTCATTCTGATTTGTTAATCTAAATTGATTTCTGATTGATGAAAAGCACAGAAATCTCAAATGGCTAAAACAGTATTTTTGACCTAGATATCATAGGTTATTGAAATACTGTAAGAGCAGAGTCATTTGTGTAACTGAACTATTAGTTGCAAAATCACCATAAAAGCAATTTTATTAACTACATGAAATAAAACAAAAAATACTGGAAACCTGTATTTTATGCTTCAATTCAAGTAGTTGTTATCTTGTCATGTTGCATTATAAAAAACTCAGGGCTTTAAAGGGGGACATTATAGTTTGTACATTTTCCCCTTATAAAAATATACAGTATTTTATTTATCTTCCATGTTTTCCTCCTTTGGATTATTTATAATAAAAATACTGACACATAACTTAAGGAAAAGAAAAAGACAATACTATAAACATCCATGGTTAATATTTAGCAGATTTTCTGATTGCTAATCCCCAAGCCATTCTGGCTTAGTATTTGTTTGGTTTTTTTTTTCAGTTGTAAAACCTTCTGCAGTGGATTTGGGAAAATAGTTTTCCCAGTTATATAACCTGGCAACAGAATTTACTTCTGCCCTAGGATTGTATTATAGGTGAAAATGTTCATATTCATTGACGGGGGGCAGTTTTTTTTTTCCTTCTTCTTAAATAGTTTATTGTCAAGTTGGTTTCTGTATAACACCCAGTGCTCATCCCAACAAGTGCCCTCTTCCATGCAAGGAGCAATTGTTTTATTTTCTATTAAGTATACAGCTTCTTGTCAGCAACAATAATGAAAAAGCAATACAATACAAGCTCCCATTTATTAATTATATAGTATGTACCCAGCAAGGTGGCACTATATATAAATATTGTCTCATTTGTTCCCACAATAAGCCTATGGAGAAGCATTATTATTTTCATTTTAGAGATGCAAATACTGAGGTTTTGAGATATGAACCTTATACAAAGTCCAAAATCTGAAAGCAGTACAGTTTGAGCTCTTGTTTGACAGCAAAGATCTTACTCCTGACCTCTACGTTCACAATCCAGTGTCCCTACTTACAAAATAAAGGTCTTCTTATGATCAACTAATAAAATGATCTTGCATAAACCAAATTCTTAGGTTGAGATAGAATATGATCTACAGGGCTTAGTTACATTAATTTAAAAATCACTAAGGAGGCAAGGATTTTCAGGGAGGAGAGATAATAAGCCTACATATGTCCATTCCAATCAATTGCAACACTTTTATTAAAACAGGATGTCTCCATGGCTACTGTGCTCCCAGGAGCTCCTTCTCCTTGTGTGTGTGTGTGTGTGTGTGTGTGTGTGTGTATGCATATATGTACATATATGTGCAAATGTGTTGAGTAGCACTCAGGTGGAATATGGGCAATATAATTGGGCACACCAGGGGTGATCTGGAGAATCAGGGTTCTTACTTAAACATAACTGTTTCATCAAATACTGTATGCTACCTGTATCCTGAAATTGCCAGTCAACTAGTACATTGAATGGGAATAGTGTGTCTACTAATGGGACATTTTATTTTCCAGTAGAGGTGGCCCTGTGGGCTACAGAATAGAGGAATGAAAGGGAAAAAACCAAAGCAAAATATTGGTCAGGCAGAATAAAATACATTGTCAGCTCTTGCACTGTGAGGGAAAAATCAAGGTCGGGGAAATGGCATGCAAATCAGTGGTGGTCAGATGGTTCTATTCAGAGACAAAGAACTGAGGACAAAGCCTGCTATAGCTTCCCAAGTCATGTTGTACACCACTACAGCAATATCTTATTTACATCCATTGGGACCTGGGCACAGTTGTGCCATGTGATATATGGAGATAGAGAAGAGTATAATTTTACTTTTAAGACCATTGAGTAAGATTGCAGCAGGAAGCTTTTCTTCCTAGAAGAATGACCTTCTTTCACAGAATTGGATGAGAATTATTGTAACCCATAAGGATACTATTGCTCTCAAGGTGGGAAGATACATGAAGCTTAGTAATGGGATAGGACCTGAGTCTTTGGAACCAGAAAGCAATGAACTTGTCATGGAGTTGCTGCAAGAACAACATCACAAGATAGTAGTAGTNGCTTAGTTACATTAATTTAAAAATCACTAAGGAGGCAAGGATTTTCAGGGAGGAGAGATAATAAGCCTACATATGTCCATTCCAATCAATTGCAACACTTTTATTAAAACAGGATATCTCCATGGCTACTGTGCTCCCACGAGCTCCTTCTCCTTGTGTGTGTGTGTGTGTGTGTGTATGCATATATGTACATATATGTGCAAATGTGTTGAGTAGCACTCAGGTGGAATATGGGCAATATAATTGGGCACACCAGGGGTGATCTGGAGAATCAGGGTTCTTACTTAAACATAACTGTTTCATCAAATACTGTATGCTACCTGTATCCTGAAATTGCCAGTCAACTAGTACATTGAATGGGAATAGTGTGTCTACTAATGGGACATTTTATTTTCCAGTAGAGGTGGCCCTGTGGGCTACAGAATAGAGGAATGAAAGGGAAAAAACCAAAGCAAAATATTGGTCAGGCAGAATAAAATACATTGTCAGCTCTTGCACTGTGAGGGAAAAATCAAGGTCGGGGAAATGGCATGCAAATCAGTGGTGGTCAGATGGTTCTATTCAGAGACAAAGAACTGAGGACAAAGCCTGCTATAGCTTCCCAAGTCATGTTGTACACCACTACAGCAATATCTTATTTACATCCATTGGGACCTGGGCACAGTTGTGCCATGTGATATATGGAGATAGAGAAGAGTATAATTTTACTTTTAAGACCATTGAGTAAGATTGCAGCAGGAGGCTTTTCTTCCTAGAAGAATGACCTTCTTTCACAGAATTGGATGAGAATTATTGTAACCCATAAGGATACTATTGCTCTCAAGGTGGGAAGATACATGAAGCTTAGTAATGGGGTAGGACCTGAGTCTTTGGAACCAGAAAGCAATGAACTTGTCATGGAGTTGCTGCAAGAACAACATCACAAGATAGTAGTAGTATTTTAAGGGAAGAGTATAGTGGGGAACTGCACTTATTGAATTAGGTTACTTGCCAGGTAAAGGAAAACTTAATGTAAAAAGTAATTAGTGTATCAAGCCTAAGGATACAGAATATTCAGAGATAGTACACCTTGAGTAAAGATTCCATTGGATCACCTGTTGAGGAAAGATTGTATATCACAGGAAAAAATATTACCGATTTCTTTCTTTTTGAGGTTGCTTTCACAGAAGGTCTGGAATTGGCCCCTGGAGCTGTGCATCCCTCCTTCTAAAGAAGGCTCATTTCATGAGGATTTTGAGAGACGATGCTTATTATAACACTTTCTCAAATTACCAGAGTCATGAATTAGTGTTATCATTGCACAGGCATATCAGAAAGCAGAAGGTTTCATCACTGTGAGCAGGTTTCTCTGACATACTGATTGCTTTAAATATGTTGCATTGTTGGCCAGGAACTCCCTCTCAATTACTGAAAAAGCTAAATGTAATGGAAAATACTTAATTTTCCCTGGGTAACTTCTCAGTTGTCTCCCTTTTAAATGTTTACAGTTAGATCTCTATGGATAGTCAATTTTTCTCTCCTCCTCCACCCAAACTTTATCATTTTTAAAGTTGCCTACATCGTGTGTGTTTGTGTGTATGTGTGACTATAATACAATTTAAAAGTGAGCAAGAATATCACATTTGTAAAACAAATATAAAACAAATGTCACTTGATAGGGTTGGGCAGAACAAATACAACTTCTTAGGGTAAAATTTGAAACAACTTTATAAAAAATTACCAAGGCAGTCCCCTGCATCAATTAATTATTAGGAAATTAAATATATTGAATTAGCTTTTATCTTATATCTATAGTTATTTATATACACTCTGCAAGCAAAAGTTTTTATAAAATCTTCTTTAATGGTAATGTTTCATAACTGTATGAGAAATTTAAGGTAATGGATACAATGTCAAATCTATTTCCTCTCAGATCGGGAAGGAACAATTAGCCGTTAGTAAGTTAGCAAGTCTAGCTCAATCATCACAGTGTTATCTCAGTATTTTAATAAACTTCTTTTAGAAATATAACTTTTCCTTGTTTTATGTCTTTACCTCTCACCTGTAGTTTGAAAGAAGGTTGAAGAAAATGTTTATTGAAAATAGCTAAACTGAAGGATCTCTGAAGCCAGCATATACTTTGAAACCCTGGGGGAGAAATAGAAGAACCAATGGCCAAAGAAAAATATTCCGCATAGATCCTAAATGTTTTTGCATGTGTGCAGCAGTAATTATTAGAAAATCCAAATTTTTCAGACCTGTTGATCTTCTAAGAGCTGCTATAGTATTTTTCTTGAGCCCTAGAAATGTGCTATTTAACTATGACTGTAAACTATTCCTCCCATTCACTTTAACTTATCTATGATAAATAGGCACTAATAAAGGGCTCTGTCATTTAAATAAATGGCATACTTCATCACTTCCTTTTAACACTTTCTGCCATCCTTCATATTATCTGCACAGCTGACAAGTAGAAAAATTAAATGCATTGAGTCTCATCTCTGCCTTGTGGTCTGCCTACCATCTGGTAGGTTATCAGTGCCCTGACATCTATGTTTTGGTCTCTTTGTTATTTACTTTAATTCAACAGATTAAAGAAAATTATTAAACCTAATGTCTAATACGTCTTGTTACTACAAATATCAGTGCTAATTGCATTTTTATTATTTTTAATAAGTCCATTTGAATAAGTATCAGAGGTTCAAGTTTGACTTGTTGGTTGTAACTAGTCAATGCTTAGGCCATAAACTCAAATATTTGCTGTTAGGAATATAAGCAATAATAAATACATAGAGAGGTACTGAGGAATGCCACTGGTCTTGAATTACTATTGTTACTATTGTTATTATTTTAATGAAAACAAGAAAGTACTATTAATAGAATCTGTTTCCTGTCATATTGCACTTTTTATGTCATAAAATGTACTTTTGAGAAATACTGACCTGTTTTGGACATAGGCATGCTGACAAAATAATGTGTATTTATATGACAGTAAATGAAAAGGATATATTAAATACACCAACATGTATTGCACAATTTTTTAACTTGAAATGTTGACAGTAGTATATTTAATAGTACAATATTCTATGAATTTCCATTAAAGTCAGGAATAGTCTAAATTTGTTCACTCTTGGTCTTATCATTTAAAATTATTCTGAAAATTCTAGTCATTTCAGTCAGAAAAGAGAGAAAATAGAGAGGTATAAATATTACATAACCGAAACACAAATTTGACAATACTTTGATATCCAAAGCACTAATCAAAAATATTACAAATTCAATAAAATGATTGATTATAAAAGTAAATACTGAAAAAAACGATGATATTCTCTAATACCACTCCAAACAAGTTAACTTATATTTGAGAGTGGCAGGGCGTGTGTCTTATCCCTGGAGAACACCTGTCTTCTGGCATGACTGGAAGGTTCCATGAGGCATTCTGAGTCCTCCAAGGTCAGACCTTATTGGCTATAGTTTGGATCCTCATATCTGCTGCCATAATGGAGCTAGGGATAAGGTTCCGGTTTATGACTAAGAATCTGGATGAATGAACTCAGGCTCTTATCACTTATGAGAAACCCTCGAAGATGTTCTCTTCTCTGAATTAATGGAATAATAATTATCTGTATAACTCTTGTGTTAGTACAAAACTGCCTAATAGTAGATATCTAATATAGGCTACAGTTAAATTTCCTGGGATGATAACTCAGAGTGGATCCAAAATATCAAATTATTTAAAATGCAAGTCAACAAAATAGCCAGAATGAGTCTATGCACTGACTAACTTGGAATTCAGGAATAAAATACAAAATTTAGACAAATCCAAGTTCTTGCTTGGTCTGGCACCATCTAGTGGTATTTGCTTGACCTGATGAGATGTTTCTGGCACCATTGACTACCTGTGGGCTTCCTGGATGGCATCAGACCCTTAAGGAATCACCTATTTAGGTGATATTTGTTGGCAATTTTGGAATATGAGCACGGGGAGAATATTGGAGATGAGAGGATCCCTCTCCCCATTTCTTAGAGTGGAGTCACCTCGATATTTCATCCAGTCTTGTTCTCCCGTTCATATCCTATCCCACACCTCACAAGAATAAGAACTTTAGCTGCCGCTTCACACGTTGTACCCATGTCCCCTAGCCATTTTGAGAAAATGGCCAAAAAAGAATAAGACACCACTCACCGATTGTGTTGCATCTAAATTTGTGTTGTTGTGCTTACAATATTGTTTTATGGGGAGATGGAAGGATTTCACCTGTTTTTTATTGTTTGAGGAAATAACTTTTCATTGCTCTCCATGACACTCCACTTGTAATACAACACAGATGCCTCTGTTTAATAAAATACCTTGAATTTTTATGATAAGAAACAATTATTTAAGGTCATGGTTTCCATATTGTGTGCAAAGGTGGTCCAAAGCTCTTCAGTAAACTTCCAGTAAATCACCACATATTTAAATTTTTTCAAAGACAACACAGTCTGTCAGACACAGAACAAACTAGTTGAATGAGGCTATATATTTACAGTTTCAGCCTTAAATCATATATATAACTTAGTGCAACATCATATTTTTGCAAAGCTTAGTTTTTGATGGTTGCTGTAATAAAAAGCAAGTACAACACAAAATCAGTGAGGAACAGAAGATGATGGTGAATGTGTTCAATCTTATTCTAAAGTCTGAGAAATTAAACCAGGTTTAGTAGGTATGAGCATCTCATTATTAAGAAACTGTGGTAATTAAAGATTGAAATAAAAATAAGGTTTTATGTATTAATATATATTACTTAGTCATTGGCTACTAATTTTTAGCACATAAATATTTATTGTTTGGACATGTCTGCTTAACAAACAAAACTCACATATTTCATTTAGCCCAAGAGTACCAAGTATGAATGCCACAAAATGAGAAAGTTTGGAAACATCTGAGTTGAGGAGTTATTCTAATTGCACTTTAGATCCTTGGGAATCTATGAAATAATGGAAAAAACCCTTATTATAAACTGTCAGAAACTGAAGTTTTGAGCACTTATGTGGTTATTTTTGGCAACACATACACATATACATATATATACATATACATACATATATAAATACATATATACATATATAAATACATATATATATACATACATATATGTGTATATATATAGAGAGAGAGAAAGAGAGAGAGAGAGAGAGATTACTTCACTGATATAAATTGCATCCACTATAGGTCAAATGCCAACCAAAAAAAACATGTTGTCTCCTTCTGTCTTTCTGTCCTTGTTTCATGTTTTCTGTCAGCTCATGTGTTTTGATGACATTTTAATTGTGGCTCAGGAAAATAGATGGGAAAGGGTCTCATTTTAAAAGAAGACTCTGCAGGGGTGCCTGGGTGGCTCAGTCGGTTAAGCACCTGACTTTGGCTCAGGTCATGATCTCCTGGTTCCTGAGTTCAAGCCCCACATCGGGTTCTGTGCTGACAGCTCAGAGCCTGGAGCCTGCTTCAGATTCTGTGTCTCCCTCTCTCTCTGCCCTCCCCTGCTCACGCTCTGTCTCTGTCTCAAAAATAAATAAACATTAAAAAAATAAATAAAAGAGGTCTCTGCAGTGTTTTGTTGTAGGCTACATGTACATGTATTGTGTGTGTGTGTGTGTATGTATGTGTGTGCGCACGCATGTGTGTACTGCTCTAATTAGAAACCGCCTTTTCTAATTTACTCTAATATCCAAATAGTGCAGTGCTATCTTTATGCAAGCCTAAATTGCCCTCTCATCCCCCATATTCATTTTAGTTACATGAACATTAAAAACATGAATGGCTAGGCATATTATTTACTGAAATCAAATGAAGGTGCAAAAACTGCTCTGTATTCCTTGAATGTTTAGAAAATACAGGGTTTCTGTCAAACCAAAAATATTAGTTAATGTCATTTTCCTGGAAGCTATGTTATTTGAAAACATTTCCAAATCACTAAAACCCTTTCATATATTGTATTTTAACCATGCGGTGAAAGTTTTGAAAAAAGTCTTATTTGGAAGCAACTACTTAATCTTACTGAAGTTATATTTATTCAGGAGATTTCAAGTATATCACAATGCAGATAGTCATGAAAGATGAGTCAGAGGATAATGACAGGAAAAGTCACAATGGACTTCAACAAGCCAGCTAATCCCACTTTTTACAGATGTTTTACTGCCACTTGAAGACTAAATAGTTACCCATTGAGCTTGATGTGACTTTTGAGAGGAAAGCACAGTATATTCTGAGCCCATAGTTTGTAAGTGCTACTGCTTGAAATGTTCATTTCCCACATGACCTCTACAATGTTTTATTACATTTTATTAGGAACAGACAGGGGTGTAAGGAGACACTTGAGGAAAATCCAAACAGCAAAGGAGATAATGTTGTAGAGTATTCAGAGTTGAAAATTGTTGTAGTTTGTAACCCAATAAGGAACATATGAAGTTAGAAAATAAAGTCAGCCACCTGTAGCCTTGATTTTGTGCTTGCTAGATGTGTTCACTGAAGGCAGAGAAAGAAAATGTGTTTTAAACTCCATGGGCAGCCATTTGGGAAGGGTTAGTAGGAGCTTATAGATTATCAACATTTTTTCAGGTACCTAGCCATTCTACCTTCGATATCTAAACTCCTTTCTTTGAGGTTAGTTTATCTGTGGGAATTCAAAGTAAGCGGATGTGCCTGCTTTTAGAACTTTATGAAATCATCATAAAAGTAAGAATCATGTACCTTTTACTATAGTATTGTATAAAAAATCTTTCATACAACTCTTCAATAATTACTTTATACTTACATTAACCAACAATTGAGTGATTGTTTTCTGTCAAACTCTGAGTTAGAAGCATATTAATTTTNAAGTCGGACGCTTAACCGACTAAGCCACCCAGGCGCCCCTAATTTGGTTATTTTAATTATCACAATCACTCTCTGGTTAGGTTCTGTTATTAACCATTATTATTATATCTAACTATCTATTACTATATGTTTATTACCATAACTATCTATTACTATATATGTTATCATCCATTATAAGAATGAGGAAACTGAAATCCAAGGAAATTACAAGATCATTGGACAGTAAGTCACAGAACAAGGATTTGAGCCTAACCTAACCATTTGATATAGAGCCTAAGTTCATTATCCCCCAATTTCAAAATACTGAAATGAGATTGTGGCTTGAAATTAGTATAAATAATTTATATCATGCTTATACTTATTAATATCTTCCTTCAGTAAAGACTTTTGTTAAATCCATGGTGTATCTTAAAAATGTATGGTATTTTAGAATCAAGGAAATGGAATATTAGAGAAGACCACCAGGTCTGGGGAGTGAGGAAGCTGTCAGTCAAGGGAACACAGATCAGTGAAAAGAGAGTATTTTACTAAGAAGTCAAGTCAGGGTTTTTTTAAGTTTTTATTTAATTTTCAGTTAGTTAACCTACATTGTAATGTTAATGACAGATGTACAATGTAGTGATCTCACACTTCCATACTTCATCCTATGCTCATTACACCAAGTACACTCCTTAATCCCTGTCACCTATTTTACCCATCTCCTCACATACTCTACCTCTGGTAATTATCTGTTTGTATTCTATAGTTAAGAGTTTATGATTGTTTTGCTTCTCTTTTTTATGGCTGAGAAATATTCCATTGTATATGCATACCATACCTTCCTTATCCATTCATCAGTCAATGGACACTTAGGCTGTTTCTGTAATTTGGCTATTGTAGATAATGCATCTATATGAATTAGTGTTGTTTGGGGGGGGAGTAAATATGCAGTAGTGTGATTACTGTATCATGGGGTAGTTCTATTTTTAACTTCATGAGGAAATGCTATACTCTTCGACAGTGGCTACAACTAGTTTGCTTTCCCACCAATAGTGCAAGAAGGTTCCCTTTTCTCCACATCGTCACCAATACCTGTTGTTTCTTGCGTTGTTGACTTTTGACATTCCAATACATGTGAGGTGATATCTAATTATAGTTTTGATTCCCCTGATGATAAGTGGTAATGAGCATCTTTTCATGTGTCTGTTGGCCATCTGTAATGTTTTCTTTTTTAAAAATACTTTTTAACATTTTGTTTTTATTTTTTGAGAGACAGAGAGAGACAGAGTAGGGGAGAGACAGAGAGAGGGAGATACAGAATTCAAAGCAGGCTCCAGGCTCTAAGCTGTCAGCAAAGAGCCTGATGCAAGGGTTGAACTCACACAAACTGTGAGATCATGACCTGAGCCAAAGTCGGCCACTAAACTGACTAAGCCACTCAGGTGCCCCTAGTGCTTCCTTCGGTGAAATGTCCATTCATGTCTTCTGCCCATTTTTTTGGTTTTGGGGTGTTGAGGTTTGTAAGTTCTTCATATGTTTTGGATACTAATACTTTATCAAAAATGTCATTTGCAAATCTATCCTCTCCTTCCATAGTTTTCCTTTTAGTTTTGTTGATTGTTTCCTTTGCTGTGCTTAAGATTTTTATTTTGATGAAGTCCCAATGGTTTATTTTTGCTTTTGTTTCCCTTGCCTCAGGAGATTTATCTAAAAAGAAGTTGATGTGACCATGGTTAAAGAGGTTACTGCCTATGTGCTCCTCTAGGATTTTTCTGGTTTCAGGTCTCACATTTAGATCTTATTCAGTTTAGAGTTTAGTATTATGTATGATGTAAGAAGTGGTCCAGTTTCACTCTTTGCATGTTGCTGTCCAGTTTTCCCAGCACCAAGTGTTGAAGAGACTTTTTCCCATTGGGTATTTTTTCCTGCTTTGTTGAAGATTAATTAACGATATTAATTTCTAGGTATTCTGTTCTCTTGATGTATGTGTGTATTTTTGTGTCCGTTCCATACTGTTTTGATCACAACAGCTTTGTGATATAACTTGAAGTCCAAAATTATGATGCCTATAGCTTTGCTTTTCTTTTTCAAAATTGCTTTGGTTATTCGGGGACTTTTGTGGGTTCATACATATTTTAGAATTATTTGTTCTAACTCTGTGAAAAAATGCTGTTAGCCTTTTCATAGGGATTACATTAAATGTGAAGCTTGCAGGGTGCCTGGGTTGCTCAGTCGATTAACCATCCAACTTCGGCTCAGGTCATGATCTTGCAGTTCATGAGTTTGAGCCTCACGTCAGGCTCTGTGCTGACAGCCAGCTCAGAGCCTGGAGCCAGTTTCAGATACTGTGTCTCCCTCTCTCTCTGACCCTCCCCTGCTCACGCTGTCCCTCTTTCCCTCTCTCAGAAATAAATAAATAAATAAATAAATAAATAAATGTGTAGCTTGCTCTACTTGAATAGTATAGATATGTTAACAATATTCTAACAAACCAAGAGCATGGACTGTCTTTCCATTTCTTTGTGTCATGTTCAATTTATTTCATCATACAGCCATTAGTTTCAAAAGCAGGAGACATACTTAGCTTTTCTAAAACAGAGACTTAGACAAATTGCCCAAGTTTTTCATGGACCTAACCATTCTACCTTAGGTATCTAAACTTAGATATCTAAGGTATCTAGGCAATGTTCGGGAATTTATCCCAAATGAAATGTACATCCAGAGATCTAAGCAAAACAGACAAGTAAAATGCCTAATGGAGAATTTAAAGCAACAATCACAAGTATACTTACTGGGCTTGAGAAAACAATAGAAGACATCAATGAGACTCTTACAACAGAGATAAAAGAGTTAAAAAGGAATCAATCAGAGATGCATAATGCAATAAACAAGACTGGGAACAAGACTGATGCAATGAACAGTGGGCCAGAAGAATCAGAGGAATGAATTAGTGACCTAGAAGACAAAATAATGGAAAACAATTAAGTTGAACAAAAGACAGAAATAATAGTTATGCAACAGGAGAATCAACTTAGGGAACTCAGTGACTCAATCAAATGTAATAACATTCGTATTATAGGAGTCCAAAAAGAAGAAGAGAGAGAGAAAAGGGGGGAGAAAATTTATTTGAGGAAATAATGGCTAAAAACTTTCCTAACCTGGAAAGAAGTATATATCCAGATCCAACAGGCACAGAGAATTCCCACCAAAATCAATAAAAGCAGGCCAACACCAAGATATGTTGTAATTAAATTTGCAAAATATAGTGATAAAAAAAATCTTAAAAGCAGCAAGAGAAAAGAATTTCTTAACTTACAAGGGAAGACCCATAAGGCTAGCTACATATTTCTCAACAGAAACTTGGCAAGCAAGAAGGGAGTGGCATGAAATACTCAAAGTGCTGAAGGGGGAAATTTGCAATCAAGAATTTTCTATCCAATGAGGCTGTCATTCAGAATAAAAGGAGGGATAAAGAGCATTTCACACTAACAAAAACAAAGGAGTTCGTGACCACTAAACCAGCCCGGCAAGAAATATTAAAGAGGACTCTTTGAAGGGAAAGGAGAGAGAGATCAAAAGGGACAAAGACAAGAAAGGATCAGAGAAGATCTCCAGAAACAACAACAAATCAATAAAATGGCAATAAATGCATATCCATCAATAATTACTTTGAATGTAAATGGACTAAATGCTCCAATCAAGAGACATAGGGTGTCAAAATTGGACAAAATAATAAAACCCATCTATATGCCACCTATAAGAGACTCATTTCAGACCTAAAGACAATCTGCAGATTGAAAGGGGTAGAGAAACATTTATCATGCAAATGGGTGTCAAAAGAAAGCAGGTATAGTGATGCTTATATTGGTCAGACTAAACTTTAAAACAAAACTGTAATAAGAGATTAAAAAAATCGCACTATATCATAATAAAGGGGACAATCCAATAAGATCTAACAATTGTAAATATTTATGCATCCAACATGAAAGCACCCAAATACTTAAAACAATTGATAGCAAACCTAAAGGAACTAATTGATAATGATACAGGAATAGTAGGGAATTTTAACACCCCACTTACTTTAATGGACAGATCATCTAAACAGAAAATAAACAAAGAAACAATGGCTTTGAATGACACACCAGAGCTGTTGGACTTAACAGATGTATTCAGAACATTCCATCCTAAAACAATAGAATATATATATATATTTTAATGCAAATGATACACTCTCCAGAATAAGTCACATACTAGGTCATAAATCAGGCCTCAATACATACAAAAGGACTGAAATCATACCATGCACCTTTTCTGACCACAACACTATGAAACTAGAAGTCAAGCACAAGAAAAAATTTGGAAATATTACAAATACATGGAGATTAAACAATATGCCACTGAACAATGAATGGGTAAAACCAGGAAATCAAAGGAGAAATAAAAACAATACATGAAAGCAAATCAAAATGAAAACCCAACCATCCAAAACCTTTGGGATGCCGCTAAATCTGCCAGTCATAAGAGGGAAGTATATAACACTACAGACCTACTTTGAGAAGCAAGAAAAATCTCAAACAAACAACCTAACCTTACACCTAAAGGAGCTAGAAAAAGAACAACTAATGAAGCATAAAGCCAGTAGACAGAGAGAAATAATAAAGATAAGAGTAAAAATAAATGATATGGAAACTAAAAAAAAACCAATAGAACACATCAAATAAACCAGGAGCTACGTCTTAGAAAAATTAGCAAAATTGATAAGCCTCTAGCCAGACTTTTCAAAAAGAAAAGAGAAAGGACCCACAAATTAGAGAGGAGAAATAAAAAAACCAACACCACAGGAAATACAGTTATGAGAATATTATGAAAAACTAAATGCCAACAAATTGGACAACCTGGCAAATTTGGAGAAATCAAGGTGTTGATCCCATCTACAATTGCACCAAAACAATAAAATACTTAGTAATAAACCTAACCAAAGAGGTGAAAGACCTATGATCTTAACACTATAAAACATTGGTGAAAGTGGGGTGCCTGGGTGGCTCAGTCAGTTAAGCATCAACTTCGGCTCAGGTCATGATCTTGTAGTCCATGGGTTTGAGCCCCACATCGGGCTCTGTGCTGACAGCTCAGAGCCTGTGATCTGTTTCAGATTCTGTGTCTCCCTCTCTCTCTGCTGCTCCCCCATCTCGTGCTCTGTCTCTCTCTGTCTAAAAAATAAATAACTGTTAAAATTTTTTTTTAAAAATTGGTGAAAGTCAGCATATTTAGGCCCTAGAAGAGAGGGGGCTCCATCATGCTCACCTTATCAAAAGGTTGAAGACAACATTCTGGAAGGAAAATTCTAAGAAGGTATGAGGTCATTGACTGATTAAAACAAGTCCCATTCTTCCTTGCTACGGAGAGGCTTCAGTCCACTGCTGATCTGACCTACTGAGGTCCCTCAAAATTCATCGTTCTTAACAATCTCAACTGATTATAATGGTTTGGGGAACATTTCAACATTCAGTTTGAAATTTCCTGGGCACATACCACAGAAGTGGAAAGTTTCCCTTTCTTTTATTTTTACAAGACATAAATAAAAGAATTATAACCCTGAGGGGGGAAAAACATCAAGAATTTGGAAAAGATGGGGTACCTGGATGGCTCAGTCGGTTAAGCATTTGAGTTCAGCTCAGGTCATGATGTTGCAGTTCATGGGTTCAGCTGTGCTGACAGCTCAGAGCCTGGAGCCTGATTCGGATTCTGTTTCCCTCTCTCTCTGCCCCTCCCCTGCTCGCTCTGTGTCTCTCTCTGTCTCAAAAATAAATAAAAATTTTAAAATATATTAAAAAAAGAATTTGGAAAAGTTATCATATATCATGAAAACAAAAATGTAGAGGATTTATTTTAATAAAGAATAAAAATAGGACGAGAATAGTCAGTGCACCCAGAGCTCCACATTTTAAAGAAGAGCATTTTCATGGAAAGTAAATAGTATAAATGGTGACAAGAGCCTACTAACATGCTCAAAAGTATACAGAAATCTAGTATTTTTCAGGGTGCAAATGGAATATGCAAATATACTGTATATCAGAAATGAGATATAGGACAGTAATATCAATAAGCGGTATTTTAAAAACTTTAGTGAAATTAAATATTTAATTTTAAAATGAAAAATTTTAAGGGATTTAAAGAATTTCAAAGGTAGGAAATCAAGATCTATGGGAGAAATGAAAAGAATTGTCAAAAAAGGAGAAAGAAGGGAGGGACTTAGTTTTACCAGGAAGTTGGGTCCCACCCCCATATTTGTGTCATAGACTTAATATTGAAAAACTTTATTTTGTATTAAACTGATATCCCAAGAGATTTTTTTTAGGTTAGGGACAGTTATAAAATTTATTGATTTAATTAATAAATGAGGAAGGTAAACCCAGTTTTGAAAAAGAAGAGTAATGAGGATGGATTGAACTATCAGATGCAATAAAGCATTAGTAATTGTAACAGTGTGATACTGACAGAATAACATAGATCATTAATAAATGAAATATAGTAGAAAGTTCATAATCAGACATAAATTTATCTGAAAATTAATTATAATTATAGTATCTTACAACAGGATATAAAAAGCACACTTTTCAAATTATGTAAAAAATTAAAAACCATTAATTAGATATATACTTCATATGATAAAATGAAACCCAGGGAAAATATTGGTTCAAAAGTAACAAAATATTATTCTAAAGTAAAATATTGATAAGTACATAATTCTGGCTTGGGAGGGGGCTTTCTAAACATAACACTAATGACTGAAGCAGGAAAAGAAAAGATTGATAAATTTCAAGCATTAACAGAAATACAAAGAAGATAGATAGCAAGAAAGTTAAATCATTAGAACATAAAGTTTCTGGAAATGGCAATTTAAACTTATTTGAAAAATACATACAAGAGCTCATAATAAAAATTATACATATTTATTAGTGGTGAATATAATAGAAATTGGTTAACATTGACAAACAATTAAAATATATTTAAATTGTAAATGGAATATTTCAACTATCAATTTGACATTATGTGTAGTCATAGGTAAAATGTTTAGACATTCTTATGCACAAGTGATGTATTTTATTACAAAGTTTCATAAGCTGAACTATCCACATCATCTTTGTCCCCACAGTCCCATTTAGAAAAAGGTACATTAAGGAAAGAATCATAGAGATTTATAAAGATATTTTGCAGGAATTCTCAATCTGATATTTTGTCATAAGGTAAAATTGGCATTAATCTATATGTGCAAGACAGGGGATAATTTAAAGAATTATGGTAGACCTTCCTATTGAAATAATTGATGGACTCTTAAAATTGCTTCTTAACAAGACTACATGAAGTTAGAAAGTGTTTCTTAATATACTATAACTTAAAAAATTATGGAAAATTCTATTTAAAATATATGTAAGACAATTAAAAAATTTTAAGTAACTATTCAGTGATTCTTTATCTTTATAATAAATCCACTCTCAATTCTTGGAAATCTGTAATATAATAAGTGACTGGGCAGCCTGATTTATGTGTTGATATTGTTTGTATATAATGCAAAGCCTTGAATAGATAAATGCAAAAATGGTTTGTATATATAAATAATGTAAAAAAAGGTAATAAAAGATATTGTAGTAGTGTTGTGTGGTGAGAGATAATAGCTACACTTGTGAGTACAGCATAACATATAAACTTGTCAAATTACTATGTGGTATACTTGAAACTAATGTAATGTTACATGTCAACAGAAATAATAAATAAATAAATACATTTTTCAGATTCTCTATTTTATTTATTTTTGTTGCAGTGTAATTGACATAATATGTCTTGTTCATTTCAGGTGTACATTTTAGTGACTTCGTATTTTTATATCTTATGAAATGGTCCCAATGATATCATCACCACCTGTCACCATATAAAGCTATTATAATGCTGTTGACTATATTCCCTATGGTGTACCTTGTATCACTCTGACTTATTTGTTTATTTTTATTTTTTCCAAGTTTTTATTCAAATTCCAGTTAATTAACAAACAGTGTAATGTTAGTTTCAGATGTAGAATTTAGTAATTCATCACTAACATACAGCACCTTGTGCTTATCATAAGTGTCCTCCTTAATACCCATCACCCATTTATCCCATTCTACCCACTACCTCCCTCCATCGACTCTGTTCTATTTAGTTAAGAGTCTGTTTTCTGGTTTCTGGCCTATTTTCCCCTTTCTGTGGTAATTTGTTTTGTTTCTTAACTTATTTATTTTTTAATTAAAAGTTTTTGTACCTCATAACCCCCTTCACCTATTTCATCCTTTCCAATCTCTCCCAGCTCTGGTAACCAACAATTTGTTTCCTGTATATATGAATGTATTTCTGTGTTGTTTTTGTTTGCTTCATTGTTAGATTATACATGTAAGTTAAATCATATAGAATTTGTCTTTCTCTGTCTGACTTATCTCGATATAATGTGCTCTGTGTCCACTTATGTTGACACAAATGGCAAGATTTCATTTTTAATGGCTGAATAGTATTCCAGTGTGTGTGTGTGTGTGTGTGTGTGTGTGTGTGTGTGTATACCACTTCTTATTTATCCATTCATCTATCAGTGGCACTTAGGTTGCTTTCATATCTTGCCTTCTATAAATAATGTTGCATTGAATATTAGGGTGCATATATATCTTTGAATTATTTTCATCTTCTTTGGAAATATTCAGAAATGAATTATAGGATCATATGGTAGTTCCATTTTTAATTTTTTGAGGAATATCCATACTTTTTTCCATACTGGTTGTCTCAATTGAAATTTCCACCAACAGTGCATGAGTGTTCTTTCATCCCCACATACTCACTAATACTTGTTACTTTTTTGTCTTTTTGATTCTAGGCATTTCAACCGGTGTGAAGTTTTATCTCATTGTGGTTTTGATTTGCCTTTTCCTGATGATTAGTGATTTCAAGAATCTTTTCATATGCCTGTAGGTTATTTGTATGTCTTCTTTGTAAATATGTCTGTTGAGGTCCTCTGCCCATTTTTTAACTGGGTTGTGTTTTTGAAGAAAAGTCATGTAAGTTCTTTAAGTTCTTATGTTGGATATTAACCTCATATCAGATCTGTAACTTGCAAATATCTTCTCCCAATCAATAGATGCCTATTTGTTTTGTTGATGGTTTTCTTTACTGTATAAAATCTTTTTAGTCTGATGTAATCCCATTTCTTTATTTTAGTTCTTGTTGTCCGTGTTTCAGGACAAAAAATTTTGCTAAATATTGTTAAAACTAATATGTTTATTGCTTATGTTTTCTTCTTGGAGTTTTATGGTTTCACATCTTACATTCAAATCTTTAATCCATTTTGAAGTTACTTTTGTATATGATGTAAGATAGTGATCCAGCTTATTATTTTGCATGTAGCTGTCCAGTTTTCCCAACACTATTTATTGAAGAGACTTATCCACCATTGTCTGTTCTTGCCTCCTAGATTAATTTTTTTAATTTTTTAAATGTTTATTTACTTTCGAGAGACAGAGAAACGGTGTGCAAGTGGGGGAGGGGCAGAGAGCGAGAGGGAGACACGGAATCCACGGCTCCAGGCTCTGAGCTATCAGCACAGAGCCTGATGCGGGGCTCAAACCCACAAACTGTGAGATCATGACCTGAGCAGAAGTCGGAGGCTTAACCGACTGAGCCACCCAGGCGCCCCTGTCATAGATTAATTGACCATATATGCATGGATTTTTATGTTGACTCTCTTTTGGATTTTATTGATTGGTCTATTTTCATGTTAGTATCATATTGTTTTGATTACTACAGATTTGAAGTTTAGGTTGAAATCAGGGTGTATAAAACCTCCAGTTTTGTTCTTCTTTCTCAAATTGGCTTTAGCTATCTGTGGTCTTTTATAGTTTCATACAAATTTTAAGATTCTTTGTTTTAGTTCAGTTAAAAATGCTATTGATATTTTCATAGAAATTGCATTGAATATGTAGATTTATTTGGGTGATATGAGCATTTTAGTAATATTAATTCTTCTGATCCATGAGCTTTGTGTATTTTTTTCATTTGTGTCATCTTCAGTTTCTTTAATCAATATCTTATAGTTTTCAGTGTATAAGTCTTTTATCTCTCTGGCTAAATTTATTCCTAGTCTTTTTATTCTTTTTGATATAATTATAAAAGTGATTATCTTTTTAAATTTCTCTATCTGATTGTTAGTAGTGTACAGAAATGCAATGTATTTCTGTATTTAATTTTGTTTCCAGAGACCTTACTGGATTCATTTATAAGTTCTAATAGTTTTTTTGGTCAAGTCTTTAAGGTTTCTCTATATAGTATCATGTCATCTGCAAATAGTGACAGTTTTACTTCTTCTTTTCAAATTTGGATACCTTTTATTATTTTTTTCTTGATGCAGCTAAGACTTCTAGCACTGTGTTGAATAAAAGTAGTAAGAATGGAAATCGCTGTCTTGTTTCTGATCTTAAAGGAAAAGATTTCATCTTTTCCCCATTGGTTTTTATGTTAGCTGTTGGTTTATTATATATGGCCTTTGTTATGTTGAGGTAGATTATCTCCTTACTTTCTTAAGAGTTTTCATAAGTGAATGTTGAATTTGTCAAATGCTTCTATATCAATTGAGATGATCATATCATTTTTATCCCTCATTTTGTTATATGATGCATCACATGATTGATTTGAAAATGGTTAGCTATTCTTGCATCCCTGAAATAAATTCCTCTTGATTGTGGTACATGATCCTTTTAATGTGTTATTGAATCTAGCTTGCTAATATTTTGATGAGCATTTTTGCATCTATGATGTTTGCCTGTAATTTTCCTTGTGTGTGTGTGTGTGTGTGTGTGTGTGTGTGTGTGTGTGGTGTCTTTGTCTAGTTTTTGGATCAAGGTAATGCTGGCCTTATGAAATGAGTTTGGAAAAAAAATTTTGGAATAATATGAGAAGGATAGGTACTAACTTTTCTTTAAATATTTGATAGAATTCACCTATGAAGACATTTCATCCCGGATTTTTGTTGTTTGGAGTTTAACTACTGATTACAATTCACAACTTGTAATCAGTCTGCTAAAATTTTCTATTTCTTTATTATTCAATCTTGGACGGTTGCATATTTTTAGGAATTTATTCATTATTCCTAGGGCTGTCAGTCCATGGCATATAATTGTTTGTAGTAGTCTCTTAAAATCTTTTGTATTTCTATGGTATCAGTTATAACTTCTTCTTCATTTCTGATTTTATTTATTGGGCACACTCTTTTCTTGATGAGTCTGGGTATAATTTTTTAATTTTGTTTATCTTTTCAAAGAACTAGCATTTGGCTTCATTTTTATACTCTATTTTATTTATTTCTCCTCTGATCTTTATTATTTCCTTCCTTCTACTAACTTTGAACTTTCTTCTGTATTTTTTAGTTCTTTTAGGTGTATAGATTATTTATTTGGATTTTTCTTATTTCTTGAGGTAAGCTTGTATTGCTATGATCTTCCCTCTTAAAATTACTTATGCTGCTTCCTACAGTTTTTTTTAAAGCTTTGTTTCTATTTTAATTTGTATCAAGGTATTTATTGATTTCATTTTTGATTTCTGTGTTGATCCCATTGATTGTTTGGTGACATATTTATTCTCCAGGTGTTTGTGGGCTTTTATTCCAGTTATTTTTTCTTGTAATTGATTTCTAATTTCATGCCTTTGTGAGCACAAAGGATGTTTTATATTATTTCAATCATCTTGAATTAACAAGATTTGTTATATGGCCTAACATGTGATTAATGTATACTGGAGAATATTCTATGAGCACTTGAAAAGAATTCATGTTCTGCAGTTTGAGAATGAGATGTTCTGTTTATATCTGTTAAGTCTATCTGGTCTAATGTGTCATTTAAGGACAATGTTTCCTTACTGATTTTCTGTCTAGATGACATATTCATTGATGTGAGTATTAAAGTCCCCTACTGTTCTTATTTATTGCTGTCAATTTATCCCTTTATAATTGTTAATAGTTGCTTCATATATTTAGGTGCTGCTATATTGGGTGTATAAATATTTATGAATGGTATATTTTTTTGTTAGATTGACCTCTTTACTATTCTATAGTGCCCTTCCTAGTCTTTTCTTAGGCTTTTTTTAAAACCTATTTTGTTTGATATGAACATTGCTAGTCCAGCTTTTATTATGCTTTTGTTTTCATGGAATATCTTTCTAATCCTTTACCTTCAGCCTGTGTGTCTTTAGATTTGAAGTCTCTTAGAGACAGCATATAGATAGATCATGTTTGTTATCCATTCAGTACCCTATGTCTTTTGATTTGAGCATTTTAAACATTGTTATTTAAAGTAATTATTGATAAGTATGTACTTATTCCATTTTGTTAATTTTTTTCAGTTTTTGTATTTCTTCTATGTTCCTTTTTTCGTCTTTTGTTCTCTTACCATATGTTAGTCCTTACAGCGGGAGAGGTCTCTTACCATACCATATTCCTTATAGTGGAGGAGGGTCAGAGAGAGAAGGAGAGAGAGAATTCCAAGCAGGCTCCACACTGTCAGCATTGACATAATGTGGGGCTCAAACTCATGAACCTTGAGATCATGACCTGACCTGAGACCAAGTGTTGGATGCTTAACCAACTGAGTTGCCCAGGCACCCCACCAGTGAGATTTTTAAAAATATTTTTACTTATATCTAGTTATAGCCTTTGCTTTTCTACTTAAAAGAGATGCCTTAACATTTCTTATAATGCTCATTTACTAATGACTAATTTCTTTATTTTTTGCTTGTCTGAAAAACCGTTCATTCCTCCTTCAATTCCAAATGGTAATCTTGCCATCTAGGGTATTCTTGGTTGTAAGTTTTCCCTTTCAGCACTTTAAATATATCTTGCTTCTCCTTTCTGCTTCCAAATTTTCTGCTAAAAAATCAACTAATAATCTAATGTGGTTTCCCTTGCAGGTTTTTGCTTTTCTCTTGCATTCAAGAGATTTAAGATTTAATATTCCTTAAGATTTCTCTCTTTAACTTTTGCCATTTTAATTATAATGTGTCTCGGTGTGGATTTATTTGGATGAATTTTATTTGGGATTCTCTTTGCTTCATGAACCTGGATGTCTATTTTCTTCTTCAGATTAGAGAAGATTCAGCTCTTATTTCTTCAAATAAATTTCTTCCCCTTTTTCTCTTATTCTCCACATGGAGTTCTATAACGTGAATACTAGTATGCTTGATGTTGTCCCAGAAGTCCCTTAAACTATCCTATTATCTATTTATTTTACTATTCTGATTAGGTGGGTTTTTTTCACTACCCTGTCTTCTAAGTTGCTGATTGGTTCTTCTGTATCATTTAATCTACTTTTCTCCCTTTCTTGTATTTTTCATTTTGTCTGTTTTATTCTTCAGCTCTGATTAGTTCTTTCTTATATTTTCTAATTATTTGTTGAAGTTCTCACTAGGTTCCTTCATTCTTCTCCAGAGTTAACCAAGCGTCTTTATGACCATTACTTTGAACTCTTTATCAGGTAAATTACTTATCTCTATTTTATTAGTTTTCTTTCTAAGGTCATATTTTATTATTTTTCTTGGAACATATCTCTCTATCTTCTTGTTTTGTTTGACATCCTGTATTTGTCTCTATGAATTAGGTGGAATAGCTATCTCTATGAGTCTTGAAGGAGTGGACTTCTATAGGAGCACCTCCTATGTAGAGTGTATGTTCCTGGCTTTGGGAGGTGAGCTGGAGCTGAAGTGGGTTTGGGTTGTGGAATCCCTGGAAGTGTGACTCAGTGACTTCTCTGATGGGGGATGGTTGGAACTGCAACGAGCTCATGCTAGAAAATCTTGGGCATAATGCACCAGGGCTGCACCGGTGGAAGAGCTGGATTTGGCACAAGCCAGGAAGGTCCTGGGGTGTGTGCTGCCAGGGTCTCCTTTGTGGGACAGCTGGGGCTGGAGTAGGCACAGACCAGGGCGTGCTATACCGGGGTTATCTTGGCAGTATGGCTGATTGGAGTTGGAACAGACTTGAGCTAGGACTGTTCCAGGGCCCACCATACCAGGGCTCCCTCAGTAGGATGGCAGGGTCAGGTGCAGGCCAGTGGGATCCTGGTGTGTCCCATACTGTGGGATGACTGGAACTAGAGTAATCACAGGTGAGGTCACAGGGCATACCATGTCAAGGTCACCTTAGGCAGACAGCTGGAACTGACATAGGGCAGGACTCAAGGCATACTGAGGTGGCCATAGCAGGGGGGCTAGAGCACATGGACGCTGTTCCACCCCACATAAAAATGGCAATTACCAAGACCTCTGACTCTCAAGTAAGCTCCAATGGTTACCTACGTGTTTGATATTTACTCTAGGATTAGTAAATGGATTTCCTTAATTTATAGTCTAATATCCCCTTGAACTGCTGTTTTTGTTTTTTGGTTTTGTTTTGTTTCTGTTTTTGTTTTCTGTGCTCCAGGGCAGGTGAGTCTGTGTGCATGCCCTGAGTCCTATCTCTCCCTACTGTAGATTGTCATCTATGGGGTTGGTTTCCCATCATTTACCATGTCTCCATGTCTCCAACTTTTCTCTGTGTGGTCCATCTATCATCGTATGTGGGGCAGAAGCTGTTCAATCAGCTTTTAGTTATTCAGGAGGCATTGCTCTATATGTAGGTATAGATTTGTTATATTCATGGGAGGAGGTTAGTTCAGGGTTTTTCCACACTGCCATCTTAGACCTCTAATCCTTCTAGTTATTTCATTTTAAAGAAAGGAAGGAAATAGTTAACTGAAAAGAGAAAAGTCAGAAAATCAAGAAACCAGTGCATCCACAAAGGAAGAGATCCTAATTTTGTGGTTCACCGATGTATGACTTTGGAGAAATACATAACTACATTTGGTGAACTGATCCATGAACTGAGCAGGGGTCAGCTAAATCAGCTAATTTGCCATATGAATATACACACTCCATTAAGTAAAATTAAGAGATGATTACTGGATTGAGCTTAAATTCATATTACTGTGAACTGATTTTTTAATTTTTTAGAGAGCTCTTAAAATTGAGCCGCATAATGCAAAATGTGATATTTATTCTTATTAATATGAAATCCTTAAAGAGGAAATGAAGCATAGTTACTTATGTTTCTGAAATAAACACACAGTACCAGGTCATAAACTTGATATCTCAGTGCACATATTTAAATATCTTTTCTTTTAAGGTATTTTCACAAAGATTAGCAATTTGGTGATACAGGTTTAATATAAGCAGTCTAGTTAAGGGTATGATTAAGATGGCACACCAATTAGGCATGAGATCATTGAGCAAATACATTTTAATATAAGCACAAAATATGTTTCTTAAGATAAATTTTTGCTATCCTGTAAAATTCTGAGTTGAGGAAAATCAACATTTGTTCACCCTTCTTTATGTTATATTCCTTGCCATAAGTAAACTAATTTAATATTGAGAGTATTCTAAGTAGTTATTATTTTTTCTATTTTATAGAAGTTGAAATTCAGGTTTTCAATGAGTTGGCAAAGTTCACACACTGGTAAATAGGAGAACCAGACTTAAAATTTTGGCTCTTCTTTGCAGAAAACATGCAACTAACATGAATCTCACCATAAATATGCATTGTACATGTATAGGTTATATATCAGTATAGGGTATAAAAAATTTTAGAAGTCCAGACAATATTAAAGAATAGAAATATATTCATAAACTCTATTAAGTCAGAGATACCATTTTCTCATGCTAGCCAGTGCCTTCATGGCATAAAAATGATCCCTTTTCTCTCTTTCTCTCTCCTTCTTTCTATAAAATATGTACATTCATAAAGAGTCACTGAATTTATCCATTGAGTATTTGAGAATTTTTTTTAAAATATTTTTATTTATTTCTAGGAGAGAGAGAGAGACAGCGTGAGCAGGGACAGCGTGAGCAGGGACAGCGTGAGCAGGGGAGGGTCAGAGAGAGAGGGAGCCACAGACTGAAACAGGCTCCAGGCTCTGAGCTGGCAGTCAGCACAGAGCCCGACGCGGGGCTCGAACCCCAAACCGCGAGATCATGACCTAAGCGAAAGTCGGACGCTTAACCGACTAAGCCACCCAGGCGCCCCTAGTATTTGAGAATTTTTTAAAGCTTATTTATTTTTGAGAGAGAGAGAGAGATGACATGAATAAGCAGAAGAGGGGCAGGGAAAGAGGGAGAGAGAGAATCTCAAGCAAGTTCTGTGCTTTCAGCGTGGAGCCTGACGCAGGGATCGAACTCAGGAATCATGAGATCTTGCCCTGAACCAAAATCAAGTGTCACACACTTAAACAACTGAGCTACCCAGGTGCCCCAAAATTTGAGAATTCTTAACATTATGATGCATATTTCCTAGGAGCTTGTCTATGTGTAAACTGAAGATAAATAAGATTCAAATTATTCATGTTATAGTTCATTTGTAATATTTTGTATATAAATAAGATTTCTGTAACTTACATGAAATACTCATTTATAGTCATCTGTGAAATAAGGCGAAAAGTCTTGACATCACAAGTAGCTTCCATTTATATCTATATTTTAATAATTGGAATTTGACTTTCAAATAATTTCCAAGAGATCTTGGAAGCCATCCCTCCCACCTCACCCCATAAAATGTAATGAACATTTTCTTGTTAAAGATGAGTTTGAAAATTTCACATTTCTTCATGATTCTGTAAACCCAGTTTTTCTCCCACCCTGCAGCTGAACGGCTTTGAAAATACAATGTGCAAAGCTGCAGATTAACAATACTTAGATGTCTGGGGTTGATGTAATTTCAGGCTGCTCGAATTAACTCTCTCTGACAAACCCTCCCTTGCAAACCACCAGCAGCAAAGTGCCTCTTTGTCTACAGTTATAAGCCAGGCTCCAGTCTCTGGGAGTTTTAACATTGTTTCTAATATATTGGTGCTTGGACAAAGTCGAATCATCCCCCATGAAAGCCTGACTGCCCAAAGGGTATAAACCCAATTGCTGGTGGTTTATTCAGCTTTGACAGTTCTCAGTGTGATCCTAACAGCCTTTGGTAAAACAAAAAGGCAAGGCAAAAGCTCCAGAAACTTCCTTCTATTCATTTCTGTAATAGTTTTCTTGCCACAGGAGACTTATGAAGATTTGTACAGCCTGCTCTCTTTTCATTAACAGCAAGTACAATGCTGTTGGGTAAGTTAATGTGAAAGACTATAAAAAAGAAGAGTGCTATATATATGAATTTTTATAGCATTAAAAAAAGCTTTCCTTTTACTTAAGTACAATAGATTTGAAAACATAAAGAAATAGCAGATATACTTTGTGTTTTCTAAATCATAGACAGCATTTGGCTTCATTCTGTTTGTTGAAGGCAATACCATGGTTCACTGGTTTTTTGGTATGAACATGTTAAAATTATCATTATTGGACTGACAAGGAAATCTGATTGAATTTTCAGCACAATCATAGTTCTTGTCGTAGAATGTAACACTATTTAATGATTTCTTTGTATTTCCATATACATCAAAATGCTTCAGTATTTTCAGGCTTACTTTGGCCATTCCATTAAATCTCTAGAACTAAATTACTGTTCATGTAGCATTCTTCTTTTCTTCTTTGTCAGAAAAAAATATAACTGGTTAGGAAAATATCTAACTCTGGTTGAGAAAATACACAAATTTATATTTGGCACAACACATTAGACTAACCTACGAATGCATTTATATACGATATACATGTAAAAGCAAGATACTTCTCTCATAAAGTGATTTTTAAGTGCTGTATAAGTTGTTGGTTGTGTGTGGTTCATAATTTTTCTTTTATAATTTACTCAATATTTTGTGGGCTAATTCCTGAATTCAGGATTGATGAAATGTACTGGATACATTATAAATAGTCAGTAAATATATTGTTTACTTACAAGTTATTACTGCACAAGTCATTAATACTTTAAAGTTCAATATTTGATAAATTGGAGCACAGAGAAAGAAACGAGAACAACAAAATGAGTCAAATAAGGAGCAGTTAATTATTTCTTTAAGGTACTTTTTTTTTTTTTTACCTGATAGGATACATAGAATCAAAATGTGAAGTGGGTGTGCTAAATTAATTCCTCCCTTATTTTTAGGTCTTCAGGAATAAAATAGCTGAATTCAGCCTAATGTTAAGACTTTTCTGGTTTCTCTGATACAACTTTTTTTTTATGTTTAGAAATATAAGCGCTTATGTGAAATGATATTATAATTATAAATTCTCAGGTATTGTCAAGAAGGACCTAGCAGGGTTAAATTGTAATATCTCATGAGCCAAAATAAATGATGATTTTAAAATAAGACTGATACACTTGACATTCAGCTTTTGGTGAAATCCTCATTTTTCAAAAATGTAGCAGAACTGCATGTATTATGTGCCTGTGATTAGGGACATCTGAAACAATGACTTGATTAAAGAATCGCAGATAGATGTGTTCTTTTCTCTCCCCACATCTTTACATTTCTTCCCCTGACAGTTTGTGATGGTGCGTTGACATTTTGAAATATCAAAGCAGAGAATAACCATTGATACAGCTGTCTGACTTACCATGCTTCCTTATTATAGCAATCATGTTACCACAGGCCATACTTCTGTCAACAGCACTTCATCACGGATGCCCCAATTGCCCATATATGCATGGAAGCTTGGAGCGTTGCCTGCCAAAGATGTAATAAATCAAAGAACAAATTATGTGGTTGCTTCTGCAGTACTTAGATTTTCTTGTGTCTTCCTGGCCATGTGTCTTATCCAAAGTTAGTATGTCTCTAAACAATGCATTAGCTAGAGGATAAGTCCCTGTATTGTTTGTATCATATTTTATAGGACAGAAGGATGACTCACTAGAAATTCGAATGTAGAGCATAATCTTAAAGAGGACTTTACTGGTACTCACTTTTAGAAAAGTAACATGAAACAATTATCATTCTCTTATTCTTCTCTGACTACTCAGAATGTTGTCCTTTTATTTCAAATACAAGCTACTTGAGTACCAAGTAGGTTTTTCTCTTGAAATGAGAAACTATTCGCATAACAGATTTTTTAAACGGCACAAAATTGTTGATAGCTTATTGATTGCTGGAAATAGTATTAACACATTGAGTTAAAGTGTTACTGTTTTGTCATGTTATTATCTATAATTTGTACATTCATCCACATATGTGTATATTCCATACACTTTCTTTATTAAAAAAGACAAAGTTTGATAAAGAAGAATTATCCAAAATTAAACAGAATTATAATATGTAACCTGATGGTATCTAGTTATGTCACTTTGTAAAAGAAACTAAGTCTGTAAAAGAGAAAGAATAAACACAATATTTTTAAAATTTTATTTTTCTTTCCAGTTGTAGATCTTAAAGTTTAAGTTGCCACAAATTAATTGTAAACAAGGTGGACCATATTATAAAAAAAATTAAAGTGCAAGAATTAGTATTAGAAAAGACCCTAGAAATAATCCATCATAATTACTGTACTTTATAGACCATTATTTCTTTGCATTTTTTAGCTAAGCATAAAATTGAATTACAGCTGATATGTGGTTCAGCTTAGTTTATACATATATTACTATTTTATTTCCAAAATAGTAATTCACTAGATTATGTAATTCACTAGAGAGTGCATTGGTCTTTACAGAAAATGAAATTTCCACAAAATTGGCATCATCAATAAAATAGCATATAAGTTATATAAACTAGACCACACAGCTAAGAAAAATCAGAGCTTGGAAATCCAGATTTTTGTTTCCTGAACCTTCTCTTTTAACCACCACATAATAAGGGTAGGACTCAATTAATGTTATTTAATAGTTCTTGATAAAACTCAAAGTAGATACTTGAAAGGTATCAAATTTTTTCACTGGCTGAAATTACACTTTCAAAAACAATTTGCTTTTTTTCCCATTAATTCTTATTAGTGATGATTTTTGAACACTGTAGATTTAATATTCTTTATCTTTTAGCCATTGACAAAAATACTTATTATCCAAAAATGATTGGATGGATCCTCTGTGATGTATCTTTTTGAAATAGATTCTTATAACGTTGATAATATTTTACAGCATTCAAAACTATTTCTGAATCATTACTTTGTTGATAAATATTTTATATAACATATTTTTACATATTACATCTTCTTCGTTAAGAACAAATCTATATTTTGGGACTTACCTGGCCACCTTATCTGAACTGTCCATAACCCTAACCTATGTTATATCCTCTTAGCCTGTATTATTTTTCTTCTCAGCATTTGCAGCTAATATTCATTACATGTTTATTATCTGGTTGTTGTNAGTAATACTATCTGGTTGTTTTTTATCTCCCTAACTAGCATGTAAGTTTGTTGATGGAATATATACTGTTGTGTTTTGTTTTTTCTTATTGCTTTGCTACATTAAGAAGGAGAGTATGTGATATAAAATACAAACTTTTTTTAAAAATATTTTTTATTTATTTCTAGGAGAGAGAGAGAGAGAGAGACAGCGTGAGCAGGGGAGGGTCAGAGAGAGAGGAAGTCACAGACTGAAACAGGCTCCAGGCTCTGAGCTGGCAGTCAGCACAGAGCCCGACGCGGGGCTCGAACCCATGAACCGCGAGATCATGACCTAAGCGAAAGTCGGACGCTTAACCGACTAAGCCACCCAGGTGCCCCTAAAATACAAACTTTTGACAGGACTCTTGAAGAATTGATAATACTCAGAGCTAATATTATGTTTACCATGTTGTAAAACTGGTGCTTTGCATATGTAATTTCTCATTTTTACATCAAACTTGTCAAGTACTTACCATTTTCACTATTGACACATTGTGTAAATGACTTGCCATTAAATGGCTGGGTGGAGTCAAATCTAACTCTACCTGCTTCAAAACCTGTGAGCACATTTTTCTACATCATGTTGTCTCATGATACTGTCCTTACAAAAAGTTTTCATTTCATATGTTGAAAAGTTTTTTTTTGAAGGAAATTTCTTTATAAGGAAGGAATTGGAGGATAGAGAAATGGGGTAAATATGATGATAAACAATGTCGTAGTTCATGATTGGCTAGAAACTCATAAAAGAACATAAATAAAACATATCTCCAAACACCTTTAAAAGCAACGGCCCAGGGAAGAAAAGTAATGAATGAATTGGAAAGATGTGAAATATGCACAGAGAAAATCCTTTTACTTCCAAATTTTCCTACCACACTAGTCTAGAAGGGTTTTGATTTATCTTTCCTTAGGACAACTTTCTAACCTACCATCCATCATGTCCTATGTAGACTCTCTCCTTTCATCAAGTGTGTTTTTAGAATGTCATCTGAACCAAAAGAAGTGGACTTAGGCAGAACTCCTATCCCCAACTCTGAGGGCTTCCCTTCTTATGATAAAAATGTTTTCCATTCATTTTCAAAAGTCTTTCTTCATCCATATAGTTACTTAACTCTTCAACCTGCAATGAAAATTACCCCCATATAAATCTATAAAATTCAGCACCCCCATAAAGAATAATCCCGTAAAAATGATCAAACATCATAAATAGATATTTTTCCAAAGAAGACATACAGATGGTCAAAAGACATGAAAAGATACTCAGCGCCACTCATGATCAGGGAAATGCAAATCAGAACTACAATGAGATATCACCTGACACCTGCCAGAATGGCTAAAATCAAGAACACAAGAAACAACAGGTGATGGCGAAGATGTGGAGAGAGGGGAACCCTCTTACACTGTGGTGGGAATGCCAACTGGTTAAGTCACTGTACTAAACAGTATGGAGTTTCCTCAAAAAATTAACACTAGAACTACCCTACATTCCAGCAGTTGAACTACTACCTATTTACCCAAAGAATATAAAAGTACAAATTCAAAAGGATATATATACCTGAATGTTTATAGCAGCATTTATACAATAGCCAAATTACGGAAATAGCCTAAGTGTCCACTGACTGATTAATGGATAAGGGGATGTTGTATGTATGTGTAGGTAGGTAGGTAGGTAGGTAGGTTAGGTAGGTAGGTAGAGAGATAGAGAGATATACAATGAAATGTCACTAGCCATAAAAAAGAATGAAATCTTGCCATTTGCTATGAGGTAGATTGGAACTGGAGAGTCTTATGCTAAGTGAATTAAGTCCATCAGAGAAAGACAAAAACCCCATGATTTCACTTATATGTGAAATTTAAGAAACAAAACAAATGAGCAAAGGGAAAAAAAGAGACAGAGAGGCAAACTAGGAAACAGATCATTAACTATAGAGAGCAAACTATAGAGAGGAGAGGTGGGTGGGGGGATGGGTTAAGTAGCTGATAGAGTGCACTTGTGTGATAAGCACCATGTATTATATGGAAATATTGAATCACCAAATTATACACCTGAAACTAATATTACATTGTATGTGAACTATTGGAATTGAAGTAAAAACTTAAGAAGAGAGAAAATTACCCTGCCCCCAAAAAACTCCTGGCATCAGATCTTAGACACATCACATATTGCTTTAAGACATTTTTTATTTTATTATACTTTGATTTCTTGCCAGTCATCAAAATTTCGTTTCTTAATTGTAAGGATTATCTATTTTAATTCCTTGTATGCTTTATAATATCTAGGTGCTCAGCAAGGCTTGATTGAATAATAATTATTTTCTAATATGTAAAACTTATAAATTACTTGTAGGTAATTTTGGTGGGTGATTAGAGTTTTAATGAACAGATACATAGTCCTTAGAAGTTTGAGAGGGCCTAAACTCTTCCTAGAATACTGTGGCAAAAAGTTTTCAAATAGACCAAAATAAGTTTTTATTCAAGTTCTACTTCTTATACCTGTGGAATGGTCTTTAATAAGTTCCTTACTCTTTCTAAGGCTTCTTTTCCTGATCTGTAAAATGGAGGTAAGAATACCTGCTTAATAGCTGTTATTCTGACTAAATGAAATGATATATCTATTAAACCCCTGGTTTAGAGCCTGGCACAAAGTAGGAGCCTACCAAATGCTAGTTGATATTATAATTCTGGTTGTCATCACTGTAGTTTCATAGATATTTCAGTGGGCAAACACAGGGATTTCACTACTCTTCTTCTCCTGGCAATGACAGTACAAAGTTATTGTTCACATGTCCCAGTCTTTACTTGGGGGTTTTCTACTTTCTGTTCAGTTGCCAGCCTGAAAAATCAGTTCAGTGATGAGCCTGTCGTTTCAATATGACACCCAGCACTGCTAGTAACCAAATTGCAGTTACCGGGAAGCACAAACTATGGGCCATGACTGGGAGACCTCACAGTTCAATTAGGTAATGATCCAGTGGGCTTGAAACAATGAAAAAACAGTTATGTGTTAAATTTCAGAGTAAGGACTAAAATTAGAGTAGGCATAATTGGGATGGACTGAACTTGGATAAGAAATAGAAGTGAACTTGCTCTTGATTTTGAGGGATGGTAAACTCTGTACTGAGTAATGGTGGACATTTACTCAGTGGTGGACATTTCAGATCAGGATGTTGGGATGAAAATAAATTTAGGGCAAACTGTACTTAGAACACAGGAGTAGACGAGTTTAGTACATAGTGGGTGATGAGCATTACACGTGACTGACATGGCAGGTGTTTCACATAGTTGGAGAGAAAGAACATGAACAAATCATAGAGATAAAACTTGAATCATAGTTTACTGTAAAGTAGTAGAGAGTGGATAAAAACATCTCATGTTTATCATTGAGGCAGTATAGGGTGAATGGTTGCCTGACAAAGGATGATTCATGTATAGAAAGGGGGCAAGTGATAATTGAGGAGGAACGTGTAGCCTACTGCCTTTCTCCATTCACACCTTCACAGGAGTTGTATTCAAGCTTGGACTCATGCACTATGATATTAGACAGACTGCTTATAGGTATTCTCATCTGCCAGGCTCACCAGTGTCTGGACACAAAAACTTTCTCGGTGGTTATTCAGATCTTGGCCTGATTGGGAGAAAACCCTTTCCAGTGTATAAGGTCAAAAACTACTGTTTTCTAACTTTTGGTCTTTTGGCTTGAGATTTTAATGATGGACAAATATGTTTATTTTATAAAGACTATGTTGTATACATAGTTTACACTGAATATATATTCAGTGAAATTGGGGATGAGAAAACCTTGGAGACTGTATAAAACAATTAAAATTACTGATACATATTTCATTCATCAACAGAAGGAAAACACTAATCGTTTTCTCATTAATATCTGTAGGAGTACTTCCATCTGGAGTTTTTCCTTTAATTTCAAGGACAAAAGAGCATAATAAAGTATGATGTCCTTTGTGATTTTATTTCTAAACATCAATGTAAAGATAAATAATTTTTATAATTCCAACAAGAGTGAAAAATTCAACGTGGTTAAGGTTGCTTCATCATCGATAACACAAAACATCTTTTAAGAGTCTTGATTAGATTTTACAAACCCTTGTTAGAGTGACTAAAATACCTCTAGCATAAACAATTATTAATACAATGTCGAATAGGTCCTTAGGTGAACTCAATTACAGTGGTACAATGGGGCAAATAACTGTAAAAGCCATTGGCATTATTGTTCTCCGAAGGTCAAAGGCACTGAAGTGGAGAATGGTGAAATTAGATGACAGAGCAGAATAAGAGGCTGTGATTGAAGATGTTCTGGATCACAGACCTTTATTGTACTTTGATTTTTTTAAAGCTTACTTTATTTGGGTCTTTCATCTGTGAAAAAAAATTAGTGTATGCTGCACTCTACTTTGATTGAAGTATTTGAACTTTTATGAACACACTTTTTTTTTCCATTTCAAGAAGTACTTTTTTTTTTTCCTCCAGCTGTGAGGCTAACTTGTGTTAGTTTTAACATAAATATCCCCGATCTAGACTAGTGCTTTTCCCTCTGCTTATTACAATGTTATGTTACAATCTTTTGAATTCTTCAATATTTTACATCCAAGAACTTGAAAAGTGGAAATGTTAATAGACTTTAACCACTTGGAAGAGGAATGTTTAAATTTGGCAAATTCACTGCTTACTTAGTTGCTACTGTCCCTTATTTTTTATTTCTAGTAAAAGCCCGTAACACAGTAAAATGAATAGCAACTTCCAGATTTTTAATCCTTAAGATTAAAAAGATTTCAGGTTTTAATGAGGAGAAGAAACCTGGATCATTTATTCAATTTGTGTCATAAACTCTGCTAATAAATGAATACATATTGCTATAAAAAGCGATGAAGCGCATGGTTTCATGAAGAATTGTCTAGTGGAAGAAACACACACTGAACCAGTAGACATGTAAATGAGTATGATTACAAATTATGTTAAATGATGAAAAGAAAAACAAAGACACCATGAGAAAGTATCAGGATGTACCTATTTAGAGTGATTTTGTCACAGAGTAGGGCTAGTTATAGTGAAGGAATTATAGATTGGCAAAAAAGTTTCTCTAAACAGACCAATGCTTACATAACCAAAGAAAAATCATACATCTCAGCTGAGTTCTAGTTTTACAAAGCTTGAGCACTTTTAGCCTCATTATGCATAGCGATGATCAAAATAAGCCTTTTTGTGCAATTTCTATCAAAATACCAACAGCATTTTTCACAGATCTAAAACACAGAATCCTAACATTTGTATGGGGGAACCACAAAAGACCCCCTGAATAGCCAAAGCACCTTCAGAAAGAAGATCCAAACTGGAGGTATCATAATCCTGGATTTCAAGATATGCTACAGAGCTACAGTAATCAGAACAGTATGGTACTGGCAGCAAAGTAAATAAATGGACAGAGGACATAAATAGACATTTTTCTAAAGAAGACATACAGATGGCGAGGAGGCACATGAAAATATGGTCAGCATCACTAGTCATGAGGGAAATGTAGATCATAGCCACAATGAGATATCACCTTTCATCTGTCAGAACTGCTAGAATCAAACAGACAAGAAATAACAAGTGTTGGCAAGGATGTAGAGAAAAAGAAACCCTAATGCACTGTTGGTGAGAATGCAAACTGGTACAGCTACTATGGAAGACAGGTACCTCAAAACATTAAAAATAGAATTACTACGTTATTCAGTAATTCCACTACTGAGTATTTACCCAAATACAAAACACTAAATCAAAAAGTTATATATATTCCCGTGTTTGTTGCAACATAGTTTATAATAACCAAGATAGGGAAGCAGCCCAAGGGTCTAGCAATAGATGAGTAGATAAAGAAGTGGTTTGTGTGTATATATAAGTCAGAGAAATATACATACCATACGATTTAATTTATATGTGGAATTTAAGAAACAAACAAAAAGGAAACAGGACAAAACAAAAACAAAAACAAAGACAACAAAAACACCCAGACTCTTAAACACAGAGGACAAACTAATGATTACCAGAGGGTAAGTGGAAAAGAGGGTGGCTGAAATAGATGAAGGGGATTAAGAATACACTTAGTGTTATAAGCACTGTGTAATGTATAAAATCGTTGAATCTTGAATCATTGCATTGTATACCTGAAATTAATGTAACACTACATGTTAATTATACTTCAAATTTATATAGTACATAAGCCTTTTTGTAAGTAGTTCAAAAGTCAATTTCATCTTCTCTCTAACTCTGTTCCACCTTCATTGTCTTTTGTCTCAGCAACGATATTTTTCATCTGGTGATGTGAATGAAACAACATTCTCCTAGTTACCTATGCTTGAAGCTCTGTAATTACCTCAGACCTCTTTTTTTTTTTTTTACCTTATTTCTCTTTTTCATCTCCTCATTCAAGTTATTTATGAAATTTGTCTCCACCTCATGGAATTACTTCACTTCATGTCCAAGTCTAGGTTTCCTCATCATATGGGGATAACACCTAATGCTTTGGTTATCTTGGGAAGTAAATGAGTTAATGAAACACATACAATAATGTATGTTGCTTACTAAGTGCCGTGTAAGTGTTGTATAAAATAAGCAATCACTGTTTTATTGACATGTTCTTATGAAGACTTTTAAGGCATGCTTAAAACTAAAAATTGTTATTTACGAATACAAAAAGTGTGTTCTTTTCATGATCAGTGGACACATACTCCTCCACTGTCTTATCCTGTACAATTTATTACTAGATAATTGTACTTTTAACTATATACATTACCTATAAAAAGGACTTAGTGGAAAAATCAGGTAAATTAATTGTGGTATTTTAAGGAGTATACTTTTTAAAAACATTTTTTAATGTTTATTTATTTCTGAGAGAGAGAGAGAGCGTGAGTAGAGGAGGGTCAGAGAGAGGGAGACACAGAATCTGCAACAGGCTTCAGACTCTGAGCTGGCTGTCAGCACAGAGCCTGACGTGGGGCTCGAACACACGAACCGTGAGATTATGACCTGAGCCGATGTCAGAGGCCCAACCAACTGAGCCACCCAGACACCCCAAGGAACATCCTTTATAGTGACAATACAGCTTAAGTGAACAGTGTGCTCAACACCCCAGGACAGTGAGGTAAAACACTTTTGCTCCACTCTCATTCATGTCATTTAACTAAAAATATTTTGAAAACAACCACAGCTAATATACGTGCCATCAATCCATTTTGTTTGGGTAGGGGTCGGAATTATTTGGTAAATAAGAAAGTGGAGGATCGATGTGTAAAAAACCAAATCAACTGTACTTAACAGATTTGTTTACTCATTTGCTTGCAAAACAGCTTCATCTGTTAGTACAGTGAAGCTGCCAGCCAAAGCGACCTTCCTTGAGGCTAAAGTTGTTTATTTACCCCTTAACTAGAGCAGTTAGATCCCCAAATTTGAACTTTTTTATGACATCACTGGGATTCCCTCATGCTGGGTTGTCAGTCTGTCACCAGGTTTTGATCATTAATATATTTTAATGTCTTTGTGATGTAGTCAAGTTTGTCTTGGAAGTTAAAGCTACATCTACTTTTTCTATATTTAACTGAAAGAAAAGGTCTTCTGGTAAAAAGCCAAGGTCTTTGCATTCTGCTGGATATTTAAAACGATAATTTATTACAAATCTCAGAATAAATAATTGATGAATGCTAGGGATTTACAAAGCCAAGTATAAATTTCCTTGGAACTCAAGTAATCTATTAACAGTAATTTCCCTTCTTGTTTGGAGAAGTACACATAGCAAGGAGCGTATTTCAATGGAATACAGCTCCTGGTGTTCCAAGTTTTATAGACTTTCCCCTCTAAATATATTCCCATCCAAACAGAGAAATATAATGAACAATAGTTGTTTCCAGATGATTTCCAAAATAAAATTCAACAAAACTAGTAATGCTTGCTTCTTACACAAAAGAAGAGAAAATAAAGGATATGTTAATTATCAGTTCTTTTTGCTTGTCTGGAAAAACATACTTAGGTATCTTTCGTACGGAAACCCAACTTTCAAAATTTTCATTGTCTTCCCAAATTAGTTTTATTAGCACTGAATTGCTGTGTAAATAATAACTAATGAAAACCAACTATGATCTAGTCAACTTTGCTAAATATCTGAGATACGTTATCTCATTCAGAAGTCCTGACAGTCTTATGATCTCAGTGGAATTGAGATTTACCTCATTATTTTTTTAAAATTTTGTTTAATGTTCATTCACTTTTTGAGAGACAGAGAGGGGTAGAGCACAAGCACGGGAAGGGCAGAGAGAGAGGGAGACACAGAATCCAAAGCAGGCTCCAGCCTCTGAGCCGTCAGCACAGGGCCCAGTCTGGGGTTTGAACTCAGGAACCAAGAGATCATGACCTGAGCTGAAGTCAGACACCTAACAGATTCAGCCACCCAGCTACCCCTAAAATTTACTTCATTTAGACTTGGGAAAATAGAGGCTTAGAGTTTTAATGCTATATTTAAGGGACCAGGAGATAGGAAATTTGCTCAGATTTAGTTGTCTGTAGGTCTCTTTAAATTGATTTGGAAATATTTTGACTTTTTCAAGATTTATATGAAGATTCAACTGGTAGAGTCATATTAATATAGGACCCATTCATCAGTATTTTCCATGGTATACAGAAATTAATAAAGGTTCTCCCCCTTATCCCAAATAAAAAAAGTATACGTTATATTTTTGTTTTCTATTTCAGTGCTGAAAACGAGTAGGTTAGGCCCAGTAGATGCCAAACAGATATAGCAGGTTTTTTAAAATTTTTCTAATGTTTTCTTTATTTCTGAGAGAGAGACAGCATGAGCAGGGGAGGGTCAGAGAGAGATGGAGATACAGAATCTGAAGCAGGCTCCAGGCTCTGAGTTAGCTGTCAGCACAGAGCCCAATGTGGGGTTTGAACCCACGAATCGTGAGATAATGACCTGAGCTGAAGCCAGAAGGCTTAACTGACTGAGGCACCCAGGCACCCCCAGATATAGCGGTTTTGGTTTTGATCCTAGGATACAAAGAAAATTATAGCCATGAAACCTTGACTTTTTTGTAAATGAGTATAAAATCTGATATTAATAATATCTTCTTTAATCTCTATCATTAATCTCATTATAAAGTCGTAAATCAGCCCACAGTTGCATGATTTCAAATGTACTATGAATCACGGCACACGTGTTATATAGAAAAATCTAGAGAAAGTCACGTAATTTCCTTTTGATCATAGAGAAGCAAAAGAAGCTGTGATGAACCTTATCGATGCTTTACTTTAGGTCACAGATCTAGAGGATATTAAGGTGTGGAGAGAAGGAGGAAAAGCCACATAAAATATTCTTTAGAAATGAGGAATTGATCCAATCATACTTTATTTGTCTTTGAATATATTACTCCCCAAGTCAAGGCAGCTATCAATATTGCAAAGAGTGTCAGTAGCACAGGATTCGGTTCACAGTTGCCAAATTCGACAAGTTTCCTTTTCTCCTTACTTTTCTCCCAGGTTTAGAACGTTAACACCTCCTTAAGGAAAGCCTGCCCAGCCTAGTTTGGGGAAAGTCATGTGACCTTCTATCTCTATAGACAGTTTCAGTAAATGCTTCAAGATAGATCCAGGTAACAGTCCAAAAGTAATTATTATTGTCATAGTTAATAACTGTTTCACCATGGTAATGAAAGATGACTGTAAAATTATTTTTAGTCTACTTTGCGGCATTTTCTAGTGCAGATATGACTTAGATGTGTCTGACTTTTTAGAAGTTGCTCACCTGTTTAAGAAGCCAGAAAGTCAAGAAATAAGGTAGAGGCTTTCTGCTCCAGTGTGTGTATTTTCAAGCTACTTAACTTTCTCAAGAAGAGTGTAATCCTGACTCCAGCTCAATTGACTGTTAAAGCTTATGGCTCCCCACCTAATCAGCCACACAGAATAACTGCTTTCTAGATACTTGTCAAGGATTATAATGTCAAACTCACTGCTATTCAATATTTAATCAAGAGCTGGGTAGAGAGATATAATACCTATCGCAGATAGCCTCAAGGAGACGCTGCCCATTGCTTAAATGTAAAACAAATCTATCCCAGTTTTAAGCCATAGAGTGCTGCATCATTTATCGAAGACCTGCTTTCATTAATTTCATTTTTACCTTTTTTTCCATAGGCAAAGATTTAAGAAGATTAACAAAGGCAGCTAAATATGGTATTTACCAGAAGGATGGTGTTCAAACTAATTTTTCCTGTATCACACATGCCCTTCTTAAATTTTCATTTGCCTTGATCAACTCAGTATGTTTTAGCAGGTTTGTTGGAGTATAATTTACATACCATAAAATTCATCCATTTAAGTATACAATCCAGTGATGTTGGACATATTTATAGAACTCTGCAAATGTCCCCACAATATAGTTTGAACATTTCCATCATCCTAAAAGTATTTCCATGTCTAGGGGCACCTAGGTGGCTCAGTCAGTTAAGCATTCGACTTCAGCTCAGGTCATGATCTTACAGTTCGTGGGTTCAACCCCCGTGTCAGGCTCTGTGCTGACAGCTACCTCAGAGCTTGGAGCCTGTTTCTGATTCTCTGTCTCCCTCTCTCTCTGATCCTCCCCTGCTCACACTGTCTCTCTCGCTCAGAATTTAAAAAAAAAATTAAAGGAAGTATTTCCCATGTCTGTTGCTGCTCTAACTCTAAGCCGAGGGTAACCACTAATCTGTGTTCTGTCTGTATAGATTTTCACAGCAATGCCATCAGATAATATGTGTGCCTGTGCAGCTGTATCTTACAGCAGCATGCAATTTCAATATTGGGGGTTTGTCCATGTTGTAGCATGTTCATAATTATTGCTGAATCATTTGCTGCTGTATGAGTAAAATTTAAAAAGTATTTTATCCATTTACCAATTGATGGAGGTGTTGGATTGTTTTAACTTTTGGTTATATAAATAATAGCATAACATATTTACATATGCATCTTTGTGTGGACATGTACTTTTCATTTCTATTAACTAGGTACCTAGGAATGGAATTTCCAGGTCATCTGATAGGTTTATCTTTAACTTTTTAAGCTGCCAAAATATGTTCTAAAGTGACTATATCACTTTACATTCTGGCTAGCTGTTCATGAGGGTTCTAATGTGTCTCTACAATGTCCCCAACACTTGTTACTGTCTATCATTTTGATTATAGCTGTTCCAGTGAGTGAAAAATCATATCTCATTGTAGTTTTAATTTGCATTTCCCTAATTACTAATGATGTTGAGGATTCTTCATGTGCTTATTAATTAGCAGTTTGTATATCTCTTGATATTCAGATCCTTTGCCCATTTTTAAAAATTTGGGCTGTCTTTTATAATTGAGTTGTTAAAGTTCCTTATATATTCTGGATACAAGTCTTTCAAAAATTATGATTTGCATATATTTTGTCCCCTTCTGTAGCTTGGCCTTTCACTGTCTTAATTTGCCTTCTAAAGCACAAAGTTTGAACCTTTGAACAAAATTAAAATTACAGTTTATATACATTATGCTCCTGGTATCAATTCTGAGAAATACTTTCCTAATCAGAAGTCTCAAAGACTTTTCTCCTATATTTTCCCCATGTATTTTATAGTGTACCTCTTACATTTTGGCCTATGATAAATTTTGCATTTTTTTGGTGTGTGTATAATGGTGTGAAGCATGCGTTGGAATTTATGATTTGCATATGGATACCTGATTTTCCTAGCACAATTTATTAAAATGGTTTTCCTTTGCAAGTGCGAATTGCCTTGACATCACCATCAAAAATCATTTGACTCTAAGTACAAGAAATAATTTCTCTTTTTAGTTTCATCCCTTATCTCTCCTTTGTGCCAGCATCAGGGAGTCTGTATCAATAAAGCTCATCTCAAGTATTCCTGCAGCATTTATCAGACTCTAATATTTCATTGTGCATTCTCCAACAGGGAAGATGGGATGGAAATAAACAGTTCCCAAGCTTCTTTGATTAAGCCCCTGCCCTCCAGCATACCACTTTATTTTAATCTTGAGAACTTTCTTTGAGATATAATTTACATGTGATCAATTAAATGGGTCTAAAATGTACAGTTCAGTATCAGCAAATGCCTACATTCCTGTAGCTCACAGTGGTGGCAAGATGTAGAATATTCATTTTAGNCATTAAATGGGTCCAAAATGTACAGTTCAGTAAGTATCAGCAAATGCCTACATTCCTGTAGCTCACAGTGGTGGCAAGATGTAGAATATTCATTTTAGGAAAGTGAGCAGATTCTTAGGATCATTTTATTGGCCATATGGTAAGCTTAGTGCCACTCAGGTCAGGTAACATTCTGGTCCAAATCTGGCTTTGCTGAGGGTCTCATAGTCTCCATGAGAATAATAACTCTGCTCAACAGTAATTATAAGATCAATCATAGCTGGATGAGTTAAGGGGGAGGTAGGTTTTCCTGGTTTTTTAGGTAACCAGTATTTCCACTGGAAGTAGGAACCACTGGACTTTCGGACTTTGAGCCGATCCCATGACATTTGGATTAAAAAGAAATGAGGGCTGAGGCGCCTGTGTGGCTTAGTCGGTTGAGCGTCCGACTTTCGCTTGGGTCATGATCTCGCAGTTCGTGGGTTCGAGCCCCGCGTCGGGCTCTATGCTGACTGCCAGCTCAGAGCCTAGAGCCTGTTTCAGTCTGTGACTCCCTCTCTCTCTGACCCTCCCCTGCTCACGCTGTCTGTCTCTCTCTCCTAGAAGTAAATAAAAATATTTAAAAAAAAAAAAAAGAAATGAGGGATCATTATAGTATCTTCAGTGAATCCCAATTCTGTGTTTTTGTATATTTTTTTAGTGTTTATTTATTTATTTTGAGAGAGAGAGAGTGCACGCACACATTAGGGTAGTGTCAGAGAGAGAGAGATGGAGAGAAACCCAAGCAGGGTCTACAGGGTCAGCACAGAACCTGACATGGGTCTCCAAATCATGAACCATGAGATCATGACCTGAGATGAAATCAAGAGTCAGGACATGCTTAACCAACTGAGCCACCCAGGCAGGCACCTGGAGTTGAGAGCTTCAAACGCTTTTTACTAAAAGAATGCCATGCCATCAAACATTTAAAGTATTTGGAATCACAGATACCCATAATCTCTGGATTGAATAATAAACAATGCAATCAGACTGACTTTTGATAATAGTCCATTCTTTTCTAATGGGCCAAAATGCAGCTTAAAGACTATCTGCCGAAACCTGATTTCTTTTACTTTTTTACCATGGAAAATATAAATAGGAACATAGATTTTATATTTGTGTATTGTGCTATATAGGGGAATAAACATGTTTTCCTAGATGTTTTTAGTTTGTTTTGTTTTGTTTTTAGCACTCATCAACATAAGTGTATTTTTGGGCTCTCCAAAAATATTCTGTTCCACAACTATTAACCTGTTTTATATTAAGACCAATACCATATACTCTAAGCTACTGTAACTTTATAAATAACACGTTACCTGATAGGGCAAGTTTTTTCATTTTGTTCATCTTCAGTATTGTCGTGCTCCTCTTTGTCTTTTTCTCTACAGTTCTACCATCATCTTCTCAAATACCATAAAATGCATTTTGAGATTTAGATCAAAACTGCATTAAATGTATATTTTAACTTTGAGGGGATTATTAGTCAGGATATAGACTGTCTTTCATTTATGTAGGTCTTAGCTGATGCCTTTCAATACTGTTTTCTCTAAAAAGATCCTGGGCTCCTTTTGCTACAGCTTTATTTATAGGTCCTTGATACTTAAGCGGCCATTGCGGTGCCATCATTCTTTTCTAATTTTATTTTCCAGTCTTTACTGTTATTATATAGTAATTGAATTTATTTTTAGATTGATCAGGAATCTAACTACACTGGTGAATATTTCTATTATTTCTAAAAATTTACAGATTCTTATAGTTTTCTAGAGTACATTGGCAGGCAATGATATTTGTATTTTTTCTTTTGCAAACCTTTAGGCTTTTGAAGTTATTATTGTCATTGTTGTTACTGCAGATGCTGGAAAGTTCATGTGCAAGTGGTGATAATGGAGATACTGGTCTCATTCTTGATTTAAAGGGAATAGTTCCCTATTAGATCTGATGATGTTGTCTCAGTGCTATCTTCAGTGATTATATTAATGTCTAGCTCACAGCTGAAATTTAATAAATATTTATGAATGAATGAGCCTGAAGCTGGTTATGTTTCTCAGTAAGTATCATATTTAACTTTGAATGATTCTATTTCCGAGGAAGTTCTTTGTTTGGGGGATTTTACAATAGGATAACCAAAATGATTTCCTCTCAGATTTTCTGCTTACCTATAAGCCTGTTTCTGCTGCCTCATATTTTCTCTGTTCTCACACTTATCAGCATGCACACCATCTCTCATGAGCAAATGGCAATAATGTCCTTCTTTCTCAAAAGAACGGTGCATGTACACAAAGTGAGACTAGCATGGAAAGGAAATCCTAAAGTTAACACAGACTTCATATATGGTAAGCTTCCAAACTGACCTTTAACCAGCCAGTTTTTTACATTATGCCAATTAAAATCATAAAAGCAATTGTAAGAGAAATAAAGTTTTGGGGCATATAGGTTGTATTTTGATTTTGAATATTTGAATTTTATTTTGAGTAAATGTATACTAAACGTACATTGGACCACTTATCAATTAACAACCTTCAGTATATATTAATACATAAAATCTGTAATTTCTAATTTTCCTATTCATTCTCAGCCTATACAATTTGAAAAGAACAAAAAGTAAAACCACTCTAAAGTAATATCATCTATGACACTGATAATAAGCTATTGTTGACTTTTTGGTGCATTTTCTCTCAGACTTTTGTTTATACTTACAATTATTAAGCAGGGACACCTTGGTATACTATTAATTATTCTAAATCCATACTGTATTTTAAACTGGTATATAATATTACATAGAATAGAGATTGACAAAATATGTTCTGCAGCTCAAATCTGGTGTTTTATTTTTCTTTTGCACAGCCCACAAAAAAATGAGTTTTGTACTATTAAATATTTGAGAATATCAAAATAATAGTAATATAATATTTTATTACCTGAAAATTATTTGAAATTTAAATTTGATTTCATATAAATAAAGTTTTATTAGAACACAGCCACGCTCATTTGTTTATGAATAGCCTATGGCTACTTCCCCACTACCAAGGCAGAGTTGAAAAGTTCTGCCAGAGATTGACTCTCAAAAGACTAAAATATTTATTGGCTCACCACTTAGAGAGAAACTTACCAACCCTATAGGTTCACAGTAATTTACATAACCATCCCCATTTTGTTAGGTAGCAGCTCAGTTCCTGTTTTTAATTGTTCACAAGTGATCATGTCATGAACTTTCATCCTTGTGTGCTTTTATTTCAGCAGTACCCTCTATCTGAAAGTTTTTTCTCCCCTTCTCTACTTTAAGATGAGCTTCTACCTGTCCCTAAAGTCATAGGACAGTTATTCCCTTCCCTGCAAAGCTTTCACTGTATCAAGACAATATAAGCCCATAGAAGTCCAGTATTTCACAAGGCCATAAATTTCATTCTCTTATAAATGGGGGCAATGTTAGTATCATTTACACTTGTTAAGGGTTACTATGTGCCAGAATTTATGCTAAACTCTTTACATATGTAGGCCACTTAACCCTCTGACCAAATCCATAGGTTATGTACAGTCATAATTTCCATTTTACATATTCAACCACTGACTTAGGTTTATCAACTTGTCCCACATTAAATGGCTAGTAAACAGAAGAGAAGCTACTGGACGGTCACTTCCAGCCACCAGGTTTGCACCTTTCAAAGTGCATTATGGTTATAATTTTCTGTGTATGCAGCCTCTTTGATGCCAGGCAACATGTATATTATGTCTGTGAACTCCTTGTGCTAAGACTGGTTCCTGATAGATGCTTGGCTATAATAACATTGAATAATGAAAGAATGGAGACTGAGGCTGACATTATTCTCCAACATTCTTTAAATCCCTCGGCAATCTTACAATAAAACTATCAAAGACAAGATATGAGGGACAACTATTCAAACAAATGTTATTAGAGAAGACCATGTTCCTGATACTATTTAATGCATTATGAAACCATCTGATAGCAAGTGAAGAGATTTTAAATTAAGGCTGCCTTTATTTAATAGGAGCAGGAAGGATTTGAATATTTCCTCTTAGATTTAGGAACTGGGGCAAGCATTTGAAATAACCTTGGAGCTAATAAATAACAAAGGCTGAGCCTGAAGATAAAGACATTGATTAATATCATAAGATCTAACTGTCAAAAAGTCATTTCAAGCTGACAATTTAACTTTAAAAATTATAAAATGATATTGGAATAAAGGACAAGAGAGGAAAAATGTCAAAAGAAATGAACAGTAGTTGTTTTTAAACAATAGAGCATGTTATTTCACATTTCATATTAGATATGCTGATCACTATAACTATTGACATTAGTGTCAAAAGGACAATTACAAATGTTTCACGTGCATTCTCCAGTTTGAAGAATAAAAATACATATGTCACTCAGGCAAACCACCCACAATTCTCTGAAATAACAAGAAGACAATTTTAGAATTACAAAACCCACTGAAAAAGTCACTAATTGTGCTTGCTGCATTATTGAATAGATGAACTAGATTAGTAACAACAATAATAATAGCTTCTTCTAGCACCTAAATATCAAACAATAAGAGACTGAGTAAATAAATTGTGGTAGCCCTTTACAGTAATTAGTATGAATTAATTGAAATTGCTTTTGTAGAGAATGTTAAACTATACTTGAAAAGACTAATTTTAATTCACATTAAAAATAAAGTTACAAAAGAGTCCAAATGCTATACTGGAAAAATCTATGCCAAAGGATATATGGCTGACCATATGGAAGTGGTTAAAGTAGCTAGTTTGCATATAGAAATACATGTCATTTTTGTCCTTTATGCTTATTTTACCTTCTAAATTCTATAATGGCTATTATTTGTGTAAAGATCATATTTTATTTTTTTTTAATGTTTTATTTATTTCTGAGAGAGAGAGGGAGACAGTGTGAACAGGGGAGGGTCAGAGAGAGAGGGAGACACAGAATCTGAAGCAGGCTCCAGGCTCTGAGCTAGCTGTCAGCACAGAGCCCGACGCGGGCTCGACCCCACGAGCCGTGAGATCATGACCTGAGCCGAAGTCGGACGCTCAACCAACTGAGCCACCCAGGCGCCCCTGTAAAGATCATATTTTAAATATAAATGCGCAATTAAAACATACTCATCAGAAGCAGCCAAGTATCATATCAATCCAAGAGAAAATTAAATAAATAATGTGGAAGATCTGCTTGAAGAGCTAACAAAAAATAAGACAAAAATAAGATTTGAATACAAAAAAAGTGTACACAATATTTGTTACCCTTAAGTGGATAGCATCTATACAGGAAAACTTTATTACTTTCCAGATATTTTAATTTTCTATAGAAAATTTATTTTGTTGTAAATGTCAAGTTCTGTTACCTTCAGGTAGCAGAGCAGAACCTATAGAGTTTTTACTTTTTGATAGATATTAAGCCTTTGATGTGGTCTAACATATATCTTCAATATTTATGGACAATTAGAAAGAATAATTTCTTTTTTAAAAAAATCTAAACCAGGAACAAAAAATTTCCAGCTAGCCCTCTGTTTTCTAAGAGTCCCATGAAAGGTATGAGGTGTGAACAGTATCTTTGTTTTCTGTTGACTGTCTAAATATGTCCTTGAGTTCCCATTTATTGATTCTTAAAGCTCTATTCAGTGGACCCCCTTATTGTTTCTTTATAGGGATATATACCACTTTTTGTTTTTCTTGTTTTCATGTTTTCTTGTATTGTGGGGAGTGGGAGAGTAGTCTCAGGTTTCTTGAATAAACTAGTTGTATTACTCTAACCACTAATATCAATCATCAGTACAGACGTTATTTATGGAGAAACTCTTACTCATTGTACCTGATAACATAAAAATACTAGTTAAAACAAGAACATTAAAAGATGAAAATGAAAGAAATGCACCTATATTAAAAAGAAGCATGATAGCATTTCCAAAGTTACACAGTGCTGTTAGATGTTTTATGCTTACAACTCTATTTGCATTGTGTTGAACTAGCAAATACCTGCAATAATAATAATACCGATCTTTAAAACAGAAAAATAACCTCCACCCAAGGTGCCTTTTGGGAAATGAAAGGCAGTGTCAGCAGTTCTATAGTGTGTTGAATTTTAATGAACTATAAACCCTTTCTGGGATTCTGAAAGTATTTATCTTATTCCCACATAACCACAGCACTGTCAAGGCATAGCACACGTGGTCCCTGGGCAGTAGGAAAAATATGCCATGTAAACGGAATGACAGAGAAGTATGCAGGGTGTTAAGTAACATGCAGCTCTTTTATGTTGTGTTTTTACAAATTCTTAAAGTTATTTTCACACTCTGGCTTTTTATTGAATATGCTTGTGGTGACTCACACTAATCAACTCTCTTAACTTCTCTCCACATTTGTCGTCTGTGCACATATACTACTTTTATTGAAGATTGTTTAGGGTGGGTTTTTTTTTTTTGCCATTAGATATATATGTTTTTTATATCCAAAGCTGTCTGTGCTAAGCACCCCGGTATTTTTCACAGTATTGTTAGATTTGATCTGAACTTCTTATAAGAGTAAAACTTCATCTTTCAGATAATGAAGCTGTTTTTCAGTACAAATGAACCAAAGGGCATTTAAGATCTTTTAAATAAAATCTTTTTGGTTTTAGAAATGCTATACATTTATGATTTTATATTCTACTTTGTTAGCAGCAATACATAGTATTAATCTTTATTATAGCTTCCAACACAATGAAATGATGCAGCATAAATGGATGCCTTTCTTCATAATCTTCTGTTTCTAGAAATACTCATAATTTAAATAATTATGTATCTTGACTTCATGCCAGTTAAGTTTGTTCATCTAGGGACTGAATTTTAATGAGGTGTTTGAATGAGTTTCCATTGATATGATCTTTTGACAGGGACACAATCAAATGAGAAAAGGTTTAATCTCATATATTTTCATTTCTTCAACATTTGAAAAAGACAGATAAGACAACCCCCCCACTATCACCAAAAAAGTCAAATAGAAGCACTAGACCGAAGATAGGTTGAAGACTGAATAGTTTAAGTACATCCAGAGATCATTTGCTTACTAACACTTGCAGTCAATATGATTTATCTCAAAAATATAATAGGAAGTATTAATCTGTCCTCTTAAAGAAAATTAAAAGAAGAAACAGAGTGGACAAGTTTTGTCATGCTTGAATTAGTTGGCAAGTTTTAGAGAAAGTATCCGCTAAAATTCTGGAGCTCGATTAAAGAAAAAAAAGAAACAAAGAGAAATGGGTGAGGGGGAAAGACCTAAATGGGGGATGGGCATTAAGGAGGGCACTTGTTGGGGTGAGTACTGACTGTTATATGCAAGTGATGTATCACTGGATTCTTCTGAAACCAATACTACACTATATGTTAACTAACTTGAATTTAAGTAAAGTTTAAAAAAGAATTGATTGATATTGATAATATATTATATATCTTCTAAGCAATGAGGAAAGATTATCTTCATTATAGCTGTATACATTCTCAGTGATCAATTCATCTTTATGCAAGTGACATATTTAACCATTGTAATTAAAAGAAAACCATGTAATTTTATGAAAACAATTGATCATATTTGCATGTAGATTAAATAAAATATATTAATTTATATGTTTAATGGGAAATAGGCATTTTTGTAACTACGATGACAAATATTTAAAAATATGTAACTAAATTTTCAGCCACAAGTTTTCCGTGTTTATTGCTTTAATCTGAACGTATTTTCCTCAGTTCAATAAAAAACTTTTATAAGAACAAAGTGAAGAAGAAGGGAGGGAGGGAGAGAAGAAAGGAAGAAGGGAGGAAGGAAAAAGGGTGAGAAGAAGGGTGATTTAATACGCTTCCAGTGTTAACTGTAGGCTACATGTGTCTCCTTGTGAATGGACAAAGCACAGTTCCCGGGAGGAAGAGGATTTTATTAACTAAATGCCTAACAGCTGCCTCACAAGCATGAGCCTAGATAAACCAAACAAGCTGCAAATCTGTGCACCCTGCATGAAAGGCCACATAATACAAGCTGATTACTTTAGGGCTTGCATTAATGTGGCTGTGAATAAAAATAACCAACGAACAAATCCTTGCCTAATTTTAACAACTCCTGATGAGGAAGTCTAAACAGATGAATCATTAGGAGGTATGGCTTTATGATGAGTTCGCATTGTGATCCAAGCCTGGGAGGGTGGCCTTTGGAGTGGAGTCGGTGGTAAGGGAGGTGGAATTACCGATCCTCGCCAAGTAGGAGTTCTAATCTCTCTTTAAAAAGCCAGGGATTTGATACTTTCATCCTAAACTGACAGAAACACAATAACCTTTATAGGAACAAAAGGAAGAGCACAAGACCTTTGATTTGCTAAAGTTTAGTTTAATAGAGGCAAGGTTTTTGATGTGGAAACTCCCCAAAGATAAACAAAATAGACAAATTGATATGAGCACATGTTTGTAGAAATCCACCTTTTGTGCTGGAATATTGAAAATGATCACTTTAAGGACAGTAATTATCCCTGGAATGTAATAGGCCTTCATCAAATGCTCTCTGATGAATTAGCAATACAAAACTCAGGGATTCATGTAGGCGGTCTTCTAACATCGGGTTTGGGAATTGGAATGTGCTCAATTTTTCTGTTAATCGTTATTTCATACAAAAGCAGATACATAACCTGAGAAAATCGTTTTTAGGAGGAAGGCGCAGTATAACGCTTTTATTCTGTAAGTTAAGATATCACAGCTATAATCAGGAACACATCACAGCACTGCATGACCTTTCCTCTCCTGGACACTCCTGTCCCCATGCACTGGCCCCCAGCCTAAACCCCTCCTGGTGAGAAGGTAGCACATTACTCTCGTTTGAAGGAACATTGCCTCCCTGCCAGAAGATTCAATTTGGTTCAATCACTTTTTCCGAGTACTTTCCTAGAATCCTAGTCCAGAGTGATTATCCGCTGGTTCGCAAAACTGAGAACCCTATCCAGAAAGTGAACAATTTACGCTTTCCTTATCATCATTGCAATTCTATTTCCAATCTTCTCAAACCACAGTAAGATTGTCAGTACTATTTCAATTTCTTGGATGTAGAAGCCAAGATAGTTTAAGATTTTTCTTTGTATTCTTGGTAGGGAGCCAAATGCTATTTCAGAGAAGTGTTCAAGAGTAAAATGGCAAATCACAAAATAGGAATGTCGATCTATCTTATTAACAGCTTTTCTGTAGAGGCCCAAGCATAGCAAATTTATTATCTGTATATTATAGAATGTAATATAAATTACTTGGGTTTTCTCCTTGTTTAAGCCCCAGAAGGATGGTTGAAGTTCTAATGATAACCATTTCCTACTGATGCACAATTAGATATCTGTATCTAACGTTCATTTAATAGAGAACATTCCACTGGATTACGTTGAGTGGCCCACAGCTCCTAGACAAAAGCATGACAGTTTTTTAGTTTCCTCAACACATGTTCAGATTTATCTGTATACCGGTGAGAACACCTTACTTTTTACTGTCAAGAAGGCCAAAGATATTCATATCCTATCTCTCTTGATAATCTAAGAAATGTCTTAAAAATTGATTTTGGGGCTTCTGGGTGACTCAGTCAGTTAAGCATCTGACTCTTGATTTTGGCTCAGGTCATGATCTTGGCAGTTTGTGAGTTTGAGACCCACATCGGTCTGTGTGTTGACACAGTGGAGCCAGCTTGGGATTCTGTCTCCCTCCCTTTCTGCCCCTCCCCTGTTTCCTCTCTATATCTCTCTCAAAAATAAATAAAAATTAAAAAAAATGAATTGCTGTCAGTAAAGTCTTTAAATGTCTAGTAGCAAAATCTGTTTATGAAGTAAGGCCAAACTTATTAAACCTACAGCAGCAAGGGAGTATATCTCTTAAAGTTAATAATGTCTCAGAATAAGAAATTAGGCAGGATTTTCACCCGTGTTAGGGACTGGGCTGGATAATTTTAAGACAGGTCTTGCAAGGTAGAAAAATAGTTGAGACTGAACAGAGTTTCCGACATAATTGTTTTGAATTGGTGTGAAAAGCAAATGATCTTGAAGTGAGTCTTAATAAGCAAACCATTATTCTTGATAAATAAGCCTTTTAGTTGGTTTACAGTCATAGATTCCAGGAGCAAACATTCCCTAGAGGAAGAGACTGGGTTAATTTTGTTTAGTCTGAGTATTGTTTAATACAGAAATAGGCCCTCTTATTTTAGTTTCAGTTCTCATGAATTTCATTTTCAATGTCCTAAATCAGTCTCAGTTTTATTTTTAGTTTGACAAATTGATAAACGTCCATTTTACTATCACTTATGACCGCTGAGAAACTTAACTAAAGTAATCATGGTGTTAAGTTTTTAAAAATCCATCTTATAATTGTCTCTAAACCTTGGAATGACTTCCAGGTATGATAAATACCTATTTATAAACACATGGTAAATCCTTCAAACTCTAATTTTAAAAAAGTAACTTGTTGGTAAATAGGTAAATACGGAAATGATTTAATGGCCTTTAATGGTAATACAAGTTGTGCAACACTAAGAGAACAGATCTTAAATGTTCTTACCACACATATGAAGTAATTACATGAGGTGATGGATAAGTTAACTAACCCTTTTGTTATCATTTTACAATATATGTTTGTACAAAATCATCACTTTGGAAACCTTACTTAAATTTATACAATGTTATATGTCAATTAGATCTCAATAAAGCTAAAAAAAATACAACCCTGTTAAGATGTTAAAAAAATTGTACAACTTCAGCAATGTAGCTCTTAATTTTCAACAAGAATTTTAAAACATGTTCAGTGTTTTAAATTTGTTGTGTTGAATGAGTTTGAGTACCATCTTAGATCTTGTGATGGGCAAATAACTTTATGAATTGAATATTAGCAAGGTGACCGTCTTACAAATACAAAACCTTAAGAACTTCTGTAAGTTACCTAGAGTCACATAGCTCATAGATGGCAAAGCAAGAACATGAACTCAGGTCTCCAGCCTCCTGACAGCATGGCCTTAGCCCAGTAGGCATATTGTCACCGTGAATCCGGTGATCTACAAAGCACTTTGTATTTTTTTGAATTTGGTACCTTAACAGTAAGCTTTACTACTCTTTCTTACAATATGAATTAAATATAAAAATGAGAGCTAATGAAATATCATAAAATCCATTTATTTAAAAATAGCAATTACATCTACATTTTATAACTACCCCAAACATTTGCCATTTTAGAAGTCATTAGCATTTACCAATTTATCATGAGTTTTAGAAGCTCCGATATTATACGTAAGAGATTGTTAACTATATCAGTTTGAAAACACATAGAGACCCTCTTCTCCTCATCAGTGTCCTCTCCTAGCACATAGCACACATGCAAACACATATACATGTCATTCTTAGGAACTTTAGAAAATAGTTTTTCAAACATGAATTAAAGAGCATTATGTTTCCTTTATACATCAAATGAATGTATATGAATACTTCTTAGTCATCAAATATGATGATATTGTACAATTAAATTTAATTTTAAAGCCTATTGACTCAGCATTTTGAAAATATGAGTCATTTATTTTGTTCCTCAAATGCCATCATTTTATTTTCAGGGAATTTAGGTAGTATTCTTTACATTCTCTCTTTCTTCCTTCAATAAAATAACTTTCTCTAACCCCGCTTCATGGCCCACCTCAGAATCCACATTTCCACATTCATAGTTTGATCTATCAATCATATCTGTTTGTTCACACAGAGTATCATTATACATGAGATGCGGTTATTATGAGAGTTGTGTTTCTGGATAGCTGGTTAGACTTTCAAAGACTTTTAACTCATTGCACTGGAGCAGTTTTATCATTTTTAGGTGGAAATTGTAATACTTCCCTGAAAATAGTAACTCCATTTTTTTACTATTTGTATTTTCAGAAGCAAGCAAAAGAGACAGTATTTAAAAGAGTTTACAGTAAGTGCAAGAGCTCTCTGCATTTTGACATTTTAAAAGATCATTGAGCTGAGAAATTTCAAGATTATCATTGAAGCAGCTTTTAATAAGCAACCTCCTCTTCCCTATTTCAGGGATGTGAAAACTACACAGAACACATGGAACCTGCATAATCAATACATGGAACAAATACAATGCCTGGGAAATGTTATCCTTTCCAACAATAGGGTGGCAGAGTAATCCTATCAGTGGAAGGAAGTAGTACAGTAATAGTTTAGGGAAAAAAAACCATTGGTAATGTGTGTGTGTGTGTGTGTGTGTGTGTGTGTGTGGTGTGTGTTTGGGCATGTGTGTTAAATATGTTTAACCTATAATTAGTTAAGTCTATACATTTTGAAATGCAGGAGTTAGCTAAATAGTTTCTGCAGTCAAATGCTCTACCCCTGAGCTATACCCCCAGCTAAATAGTTTCTGAAAAGCAGTGTATACTTTTTCTCCAGCCACCTTCAGTTGCATGTTCATTGTCAAAGTCACAGAAGCAATTTGTTATAAATTCTCATCCTATACAATAATAATGATACATTATTCATAAAGATAAGCTTGCAATACTTTATAAGAGTTGTCTCATATATATTCCCAGTTTTCTTTTGTATGATATGGTCCCATTAGTAATCCCATATTTCATTCAAGAAAACTGAAACCCATTAAATGTAAATAATTTTTGGAAAGCATTCTCAGAATTAGATGTCTGGAATTTGTCTTCCTCCTCCATATCCAGTGTTCTTTGTCCCTGACAGTAACTATGACATAGACACACCTATGCCATTTCTGCCCACTTATCCATGGGAAATGAGATAATGACTTTGAAGCATTTAATTCAGAACCTTGAACTGGAGATTCTAAGGATAAAATAGAATTTGTATGCTCATCTATTAACCTTCTGTTTTTCCAAATTTGACTATGGAGCTCAATGTTTAGCTCTATTTAGAGAGAAAATGATTGTTACAAAGATTTTACCAATAATGATTCCCATCTGCACATAAGCCAAGAGGACAAGCCTTTCTAATGTTATTATCAATAATGTTTGGTCCCTTTTCATTTCCACCTGACATAATGGAAAATGCAATGTCGCCAAATTCTCAGAATATCAGAGTTATTTTGTGTTGTTAAACTGAATACATGCTGCATAAATTTAAAAAAAAATGAGGGGGGGTGGTTGTATTTTATGCAGTGACAGAGTTTTGTCAAGTGGTTCCAAAATAGAATGTGATTGCTTCCATATGCAGTACATATTATATTCCGACAAACTTACATTTCACAGGACATGGTCATTCTGTAGGAAGAGAAGTTATTTAAAGAAATGAAACATCTGTGTTTTCAACACTTGAGCTATCAATGAGTGATTAACTCTTTGTTTAGACACTGAGACCTTCAGAGAAAGAGCAATTTAAATGCTGGAAACTGTATTCCACTGTGTTTTACCATATATTTTTTTAAATTACTAATTTGAGTTTTCTGTAACCTTTTAAAAAGCTAAAAAAAAAAACCCTTGTGATTTTTACTATGCTAAATAGAGCTAGCCCATGGCTATAAATAACTCTCCCTTTCTGTAGTTACACCACCTTTTTAACAGCTGCAGTTGTCATAACATTGACACAAGGGAGTGCATGTTCATAATTTGCATGTTTCTCAGGCAATGATTTTTTGAGGAGCTAACCCAAACCCTCACACTGTTAATAACCAGTATGCTAAGGGTTATTGAGTCTAGATGAACATAATTTTCAGAACTTCGCCCATGCTCTTTCCTTTCCCTGGAATTCGCCTATCCCTCTATAGTCTGGCCAAACCTGCTAAATTCTACAAGCCCTGATTTACAGGTTATATCCTGTGTAAAGACCTTCCTCGCTCTAAGGGTAGTTAATCCTTCCTTCATTCTACGCCTTCAGCACTGTGCCGAGCCTCAGTTTGAAAACTCAGTCTATACAATATTTCCAGTTGGTCTCCCCACTTGGTGAATTCTTTACAATCTGGGGTCCTCGGCCTTTATCCTCAAATGTTGATATGTACTACAGGTGCCTAGAATTGTTCATTAAAATAAACAAATGATATAGAGCATAACACTATTCTTTGAAAAAAATATCTTTCTCAGGTGGTATCATTCTAACTCATGTGTCAAATGCAGTTTTGCATCTGGGGTTACATTTTTCTTTTCCTTACAGGTTTTCTTAATTCACCCATCTAATTCTCAACTCATCCACATGCATCTTGGTTTCATCTTTCTTTTCCTGTGGCTAAGAGTCCTAGTTTTTGTAAAATATATTAGGAAAGTAAACAAATAATTTTCACCCCCCTTTCTACCAGTTTTAAACGTATTTTTCCCTCCTCATTTCAGTATAAATAGTCTCTGTTCCTTAAATGTTTTATCCTTTCACAGACCCCTTGTGGTTTTTATTTCCATAGTTTGCTTATCCTTCCATGAAAAAAGGTCTCTCTGGGCTTGTTGCTTCTAACAGGCAAGTTCATTGACACACCCCCGTTGACCTCCTTCATCCTCTGCTTAGGTACTGTTGGTATTCCAATCCCAGAACTTAAGCTCCGGGCCACACTAATGTGTGTAGCCTGCAGCCACATTTTCTGTTACTGGGGATAATAGTTTTTTTCTTATATCTTATTATAAAACATTATAAAAGATTGATAGTACTTCATATTGGTAAGAAAATGAGGGCGTGCTTCTGGAAGAACAACCTTGTGAACAACCCTTCATGTGTACTGAAGGGTCCTGGAGTGTGTGTTCCTCTGAACTGATTCCACGGGTAGGAATTTTCCTAGCTTGACCAATGTATGTTCATGATCAAAATGTCCACTGCAATGCTGTTTATAACAGTGAAAAAAATAGAAACCTCCTAAATTCCAATCGTAAGGAATTATTCATATAAACACTGATCATCTATACAATGAAACGTAGTTTAGCTATTTAAAGGTATACATATTGACATGAATTTTCTTAAAGAAAAAATATTTCAAGGGGTAATAAAATGTCATTTTCTTAATAAGAATGGATATTTAGGGGCGCCTGGGTGGCTTAGTCGGTTAAGCGTCCGACTTTCGCTTAGGTCATGATCTCNTAAGTTATACACAACAATGTTAACATTATCTCTACATGACAGAATACAACTAGGCTATTTTTTATCTTATTGCAAATATATATTGATATAGTTAGATATTTAAATATTGAATATGTAAATATATTTATATATTTGTTTTACATATTTGTAGTTTATATATTTATAAATGTACTTATATATTTATAGTTTTCATATTTTAACATATACTTCATAGGTAGATAGATATGTATGTATATATGTATGTATATATTTGGCCTTGGGAGGCTCAGTCGGTTACGTGTCTCTTGATTTCTGCTCAGGTCATAATCCCAATGTCATGGGATCTGGCCCCATGTCAGGCTCCACACTGAGCATGGAGCCTGCTTAGGATTCTCTCTCTATTTCCCTTTGTCTCTCTCCCCTGCTTGTTCTCTCTCTCTCTTTCACAAAAGTAAAATAAATAAATAAATAAATAAATAAATAAATAATAAATAAATAAAATATATATTTATATGTTATATAAATTTAAATTTAAATATTTAATATTTAAGTAGTATATTTAATGTATATTCAAATTCCAATGTGATAAATTTTGTTATATATCTAATAAAAAGAAACTAAGATTAAGAGATCATTGGGTTGCCTACGGAGAAGATAAAGAGTTTTGATAGACATTCTTGATGAACAGGTAGAAAATGTATTTTTGAATGGTCCGGTCCAAGGGCCCATGGTAGCAGCAGTAGGGATTGATATCAACATGGGTCCTGGGTACATGCAGTCTCAAGAGTGTGGCCACATTGTTAACTCTCAAGCAGTGGGGAACGGGGCAGGGAAGAACTTTAGAATTAATACAGAGCTCCAGGTAACCTGTCAATGGGCTTTGAAGGGTGCAGAAGCTGAAGGTTGAAGACAGTAAATGCAGGAACTTGGGGTGTGTCCTCTCTGATCACACAAGTTCTCTCTGCTGCTCGTACCAGCGGCAGCTGGAGGACAAAGTAGTGTGGCAGATGACAAGAACCCGGGATGTGAGAACAATAATACCAAGCCAAACACCTGGGGATAACTATTAAACAGCCTGAGTCTCTAGCCAAACCTGTGGTTTAGAAGCCACAAGTAGGCATAAGAATAGAGCGGCACTAGCCCATGGCTGTGGGCAAAGAACCCAGCGACACCAAAGAGAGCAGATTGGGTAAAGTCAAGGTCAGATATGAAATCGTAGGTAAAGGAAGGAAGCAGAGGCAAGAACTACATCCACAGTGAAAATTCTACAGTCTTTGTTCTTTGGGTCACAGGTGGGTGACAAAGCCCAGGATGGTCCCTGAGGTGAGCGTTTATTTAGGATATGAATTAGATGTGAAGCTGAGGAGCCAATAATGACATTTAAACACAGCAATTATAATGCAAGATAGTAGCTGCTTTAGGAAAGGATAAATCAAATGATTTGAAGGAAATAACTGTTCTTGGGGGAAAACTGACAACCTTGCCAAAGAAATAATTTGGCGGAATGTGGTGACAAAGTTCTTTTCAAGTACAGGGAACTGCAGAGAGAGTGCTGTGTCCTGTTTATGGGGCTTGAACCACTTTTAAGATATTTCTTTGTAGATTTTTTCCCTATTATCCATGATTCATAAAACTTCTAGTTACATGGCTCAGCCCTTTTATTTTAACCATTTCTTTAAAAAAAAAGGAAAGAAAGCAGTAATTAGCAGTTTTTATTTAGCATCTTGATCTCTTGTTAAAACAGATTTTTCAAAAAAGCAAAATCAGGACTGGCAGACAAAAATAAAGAGATCATGTTCATTCATTTCACTTGTTAATCAGACAAAAGAAAGTTGTTATGACCAATCCAGGAAACATTTTGAAAATTACATATGTATGGACCATATAATAAATACTAGGTTAAGATGACCGAGTCTGGTTAAAAAGAAAACACACTGGTAAGTGTTTAAAAGGCCATAAATTTGGATTTATTTGTTTCAGAAAAAAAAGTATACTTCCTGTTAGAAAAAATCATTAAGTTAACTAACAAGTGACCTAACTAAATTTGAGACCTGTATGCAATAGTTAAGAACAGTTCAGCCCTTAACTAAGTAAATTCCTGTAGATAATCTTTAAATGGCCATTGTTACCAAGTGACCTTTAAATGATGGGCCACCACTTTTGCACAGTATGACCAAGTTTTATATAATTTTTCTGATGCGCCTCTATTTGCTTTCCTTGCCTCATTCGTTATTCTCCAGACTGAGGGGGTTAGATTTCCCTGATTTCCCTGAGCAAAGCTGTTATACTATCAATGCTTCTTAGGTTGAAAAGTGTACCCTGGTTTGAAATGGGGAAAGATTACCTGGTGCTAACAAGTTAGAGTTTATGAATAAATGCAACCCCTGATAAAAGTTAGCCTTTATGTGATAAGAGAATGCCCCTGCTACTATCTCTGAATATTTATTTCTAACATACTAATCACAGCTTGGCTTAACCATGCAAAGTGACAGCTGTGTGAAGTTGTTTTTGTATCTTTTCCTTTACAAAAGTAAAATAATTGAGACAGGTTTAATTTTTTTATTATTTTATGTTAAAATACTGACTACCTTTGGACTCTGAGTGGGGAAATTGGTAATGGGACCATTTATGTTCCCTTTTAAACCCAAAATTCTATAATGTCATAATTTTGAAAACATCTGGTTATTTCCACAAAAGCCAAAGATGCATTCATCCACTACGAGTGTGAAATATTTTAATCTATTATAGATCTTCTCTTAAATATCAGTGAGATTAATTATAGCTTCATTTATTTGTTATTTCTTCCTTGTCAATAATATTCTTTTTCTTTCTGATGTTTTCCTGTCAACTTCTAGATCGTTCCTCATATCAAATCCAACCCACTGAGAAGAAATTAGTATAGAGTATCTCAATGAGATAACTAAAAAATGTCCTCATTTTCTCATGAGCACCAATCCCTTTCTCCATATCTAGCATATCAAAAGTATTAGCTGATAACAAAAAGAGAGAATCTCCGGTTAGTAAAAATAGAGCTTCTAATCCATGAGATAAGTATGATTTATGCTGTTCTATGGCATAGAGCTTTGTCTGGTCTAGTGCTTTCATTTTACAGAAGCCCTCCCCCCTCAAAAAATAGGCATAGATCCAGAAAGATAAGGTTTTGCTAAGGTCACATAATCAAAGGTGGCTTCTAGAACTGTGTGTTGCCTCTCAGAATGTACACTCTAACATATTTAGGAAACCAGTCTTTCTAGTTATATTTCATAGATATATTTTCAATAATCCCAGGGAAGTGTGCTACATTTTATTTTCTCACAACAAGAGTAAGATATGCTCTTCATAGTTAATGTGCACACTGACCTTGAGCTTTATCATCTTTAATGATGTGCCTATACAAGGATACAAACCTTTAGAAATCCACTGAGCATTCTGACCTGCACCATGATTAGTTTGATAAAAGGAAAGAACAAATTCGAGGGTCTCATAGCGAGTGACTTGTCTTAGGAAGATAAAGTTCCCAATGGATCTTTAATTACCATCTCCAGTTTCTCACAAGGAAGCCCTTCTGCTCCTGACTGCACAGTTTGAAATGCTATATTTAATCTTTATTAGTGTGCACCCAGAACTGACTTCAGGGTTTCTATTGCTGTTGCCAGAGGGACATGTGTTCACGGTCAACACGGACAGCTGTCATTTTTTTAAATCAACTTTATTGAGGTATAATTTCCATGCAATGCAATGCACCCATTTTAAATGTATGGGTCAATGAATTCTGACAAATGTTTACATCAATATAACCACCATCACAATCAAAATATGGAACAATTCCGTCAACCTACAAAGTTCTGTGACAACCATCAATTTTGATTTTCACAGAATGCTTGCTTAGACACTTGGCCTTTTGCCTGTCTCAGATGGTGCTGTTAAGCCCTGCTTGCAGACTCTGAGGATCTTTTTAAAATAGAGCACAGGTGTGAATGTGACACAATAGAGCCTGGGTCCTATTTTAAATGACTGAATCATTGCATCACATATTATATTTTGCCCTTGGCAGTGGTTCTTATTTGAAGTTAGCCTCCTCACATACACATCTAATTCTGTGGTACTGTGTTTGAAATAAGAGGAAATGCCTTCCCAAATCCTTCTAATGATCAGTTTCTGCCCTGAGGCTAAAAAGCTTATGTATATTACTAGCTATTAAAATGGGTCATCCCTTTTTAGAAAGATGACTGGGTGGTTTGGTTTATCTTATGTTCTCAAGACCTCATGTCATGGGTGACAGGTGCAATCATTTTATAAGTGTGGGGTTGCAGAGCTAGCACTGCAAATGCTGTTTACTTAAAGTCACCATGACAGAAACTGAGTTACCCTTCCTTTGGCCCAATGGTAACATCTGAGTGGTGATCGCAAAGACTAAAGAAACAGGCTTGTGTTGCTGAGGCTAGTTAAAGGACAAAGACCACTATCATTATACAAAAATAAAGCAACTAGTTTTTCCTATGAAACAACTATATCACGAATGTTTCAAAACTCTCATCTTCTTTCAGACACCTTTGCCTGGCTTACTAGAAAATAAAATAAAAATGTTGAAGATAGATACAAGTAATCAATCAAGGAAAAATAACTCTCACTGATATCATTCTGTTCATTGGTTATTGGAAAAGCTTCATTAAGTGCTACTCCCAAACTCCCTGATTCCCGTTTCTTTTTTCCCTTTTTAATATTTTTTCATTGAAGACAACCTTATTCCATAAAAAGAGGGGAGAAACAGAACATAAAGTCAGAGAACTTGATCTGTTCCCAACAAATGTTAAGCATTTCATGCTGACTGGTCCATAGTTTGAGGCCTCTGAGAGTCATTAAAGCCCCTACAAAAGAACGTGTATCTTTGAATGTCTTGCACTGACTTTAAAGCTAACTTGGAATGAATAGAATAATGTTTTAAATGCAGATAGGTAATATATCTTCTACAAATATTTTGACCAGCCATTGGTATCTTGCCTCCACCATTAGTACAAAATTACCTAATGCCTATGTTGTTACCTCTTTAGTGTACTGTGGGAAAGAAACAGACAGTTTCTAAATCCATTTTAATTCCTACTTTCCACACTCTCCCAAACTTTAGAGAATAAAATCATTGGTAAATTTGATGATGAATATTCTAATGTAAACCATAATTTAGAGTTGAGAGGTGAGGGTAGAATTTGGAGCTAAATGAAGACAGGACCTTCCCATCCTCCTTAATCCCTAATAAAGCAACAAATTCCTCCTTCAAACCAATTAGGTGACCATCCTAAATTTGTATCTCCCTTTGGACTCCTCTCCCCTTTCTTTCTTTTTATTAAAAACAAAAACAAAAACAACAGAAACAAAAAACACGTTACTATAAAGAAGAAAAAATGAGAAAGATGTTCATGTGTAAGCTTTGGAATCATGCAGACCTGGCTTTAAGAATTCTATGACCTTGAAAATACCCTCCCAATTTTATCATCTACAAATGGGAATAGATAACAGGATTATACTGAGAATTAAGTGGGATAACACAGGCAATTTGCTTAACACAGCACTTGCTACTCAATAAATGTTAGTCATTAATGTTATGATGTTTATCATCACCATCCAAGGGCAACACCAGAATTACAGTAGAAAGAGAACAGACTTTGATGCCAGGCAGGACTTGTCTGGTCACTTCATCTCCCTGAACTTTAGTGTCTTCATCTGTAAAATGGATATAATAGTGGTCTCCTGAAAGGGCTGTTATGTGTCCTAGATTAGACAATGACAATATCCATAAAAAGCACCAGGAATAGATGGTTTAGTAGTCACCAGCCTTTATCCAAATCCAAGGACAAAGTTAATCAGACATTTTACCGGGCTTACCTAGTGAATGAATGAACTATTTTTCCCTTTACATGTGTGTATGTGTGTACATACATATGTAATTATGTATATGTGTATGCATGTCTGTATCAGCTACCATGATACCACCCTAATACCACTATTTTTATTTTTTTCAATTTGCCTTCTTGGCTTAGATAGTTCACCTTATGTGACTGATCAATTCTGACTATTTTCTAATCAATTGTTTTGTTATTATTTTTTTTACAAATAGTTTATTGTCAAGTTGGTTTCCATATAACACCCAGTGCTCATCCCCACAAGTGCCCTCCTCCATGGCTATCTCCCCACTCCCCCCCCACACCCATCAGTCCTCAGTTTGTTCTCAGCATTCAAGAGTCTCTCATGGTTTGCCTCTCTCCCCCTCCCCCACTATTTCTCCCCTTCTTCTCCCCCACGGTCCTCTGTTAAGTTCCTCCCAATCCTCCTATACGAGAAATGCACATTTTTGATCCTCCACCCTAGAGATACATAACACCTGGAATGGGGTCCAGCAATCTTTGTTTAAGTAGCACTCTAGATAAGCGCTCTGTCAGTTTCCTTTTTCTCCCCCTCTAATATTTTCCATAGTTTGGGGGCTAATAGTTTGATTTTGTTCATTTATGAAAAGACATTCTATCCAGAGAAGGTGAGCAAAATCCTAGGAAAGGCTTTTCTCAACCTTGGTACTATTGATATTTTGGACCAGTTAGTATTTTTTTTGGGGGGGGGGGATGAGCTGTTCCTTTGTTCCATCTTTTATTTTAGGATGTGTAATAGCATCGTTGCCCTCTCCTTACTAGATTCTAGTAACAACCCCCTTCAAGTTGTGATAACTAGCAATGTCTCCAGGCAGTGCCTAATGTTTGCTCCTCCTTATCCTAATGAGAATCACTGCCCTGGGGGATGATTAGTCATCTGAGCATCATAACTCCATTCCTGATTGCCTGTGATGAAATTCGAGGCATATGACCTAGTTCTGGTCAGTGAGACAGAGGGGTCCTCAGAAACATTTTTCTGCCCACTAAAATTGGAGATGTCCAGGAGGAAACCTTTTTCTTTCTTTCTTTTCTTTGAACATTATCTTTTGTGTGTGTGATGCTTGAAGCTATGGCAGCCCTTGCACCGTTAAGGGAATTCCTACAAGATCAGAGGAAACTTGTCATGATTGAGCTACTATATCAATTGGTCCAGGAAACAGCCACCATCAAGCCTCCTATTATTTGAGAAAATAATCTATTGTTTTTGTAATCTTTAGTTGGTTTGTGTTACTTGGAGGTAAAATATCTTGATATATGCACTATGACTGGAAATATTGCATTTATAAATTCTGGTAAATGGGAAGTTAGTATATATCTTAGTCCTTCTCAAATAACTAAACTGCAGCAAGCTACAAATATAAATAATATGAAACAATACTGAACTATACAGAAAGATAATCTGAAAGTAGTTTATGCATGAACAACATTTTCTGATGTGTTTATGTATGAAGTTTGTCTTCCAATAGCAATGAAAATGAAATATTCCAGAAATCACATTCAGATGTCTATATTAGGAAAATTCCATTAGAATGAGCTATTTTAGAGTAGAGTACTGCCATTATGCTAGATCTCAGAGGGGTTTTGTTAGTGAATGTATGCCCACGTGTCTTTGCTGTTCAATGATAATGAAATTTTTTGTGATATTGAACATCACCGAAATGTAATTTTATCTCTTGGTGCACATTATTCCTTTTTTGTTTTAAAATAATTGGCCTCAAAAATAATACTTAAATGCATAGAAGAACGGAAAGTTGTAAACTTTGATTTGCATACTTCATAGTCTAACATTTGAATGAACAAAAATACAACCCCAGTGCTTATGATTTAGTCATCTATGTTTATAAAAAGAACCTTTTAGAAGGTAAAAAATAAGGAATAAGTTTTGGTTACTATAAAGATGAAAGCTAGATAGTACAGTTTATTTAAAACTAACAATAACAAAAACAACAGACTTATTCTGAGTATGGACTACAATTTGGCTGGGTCGAGTCCTACAGACATAGTGATAAGATTTAACTCTCAGACCTAGTTAAATTCACATGGTCATATGAATTCATCTTGATGACGTTGTGCACACATAATTACCAATGAGGAATCTCTGCTTCATGTTCATTTCTCCTCTTGCTCAGTCCACAATCCCATTTTCATATTCTGAAATCTAGGAAATAAGTTATTTCCTAGACATAGACAGCACACCCTACATAAAATAGTAAAAGGAAGGGAAGTGGAAGATGCAGATTTAACTAATATATGTAAATAAACATGTGACACAATAAGGAGGGAAGAAAATTAAAATAGCTGCTCTAGTCTTGATTTCTGCAACTAATCATGAGACTTCAAGTGCACAAAAGAATCACATTGGATCTCCCAAGTTCAGTATAAATTATTTTTTCCTAAATGTTATAAAGCACTCTGTTTTCACTTGACAGTCAAGATCAATCATGCAGGCAATGGGCGATGTATCAATCCCCTTTTGCCCATTTTCAATAGTATGACCAATCTGAAATAGCCATGTGGCAGGCAGTCCCAAAAGAGCCACTACTGTCGTCACTGATCTAAGCCTTCTTATTTAGGTATTTAAATACTTCTGAAGTAGCAAAGCCCAAAGTAGCAAGCCTGTTGAAGCCTCTCCCCAATCAGCCAGTCTTGCCTTCAATAGGCTTTGCATTTCATGTGCCCTTGGGTGATAACTGCAGTAACTGTTTTATGACTACTTTTCCCCCATTTACCAGTGTTCTGTCCTCCCTGCCTGTAAACCTAGCCATCAGAAAACTAATCCCAATGTCTTTTTTCCTTAAGGAGTTGCTGCATTCACTGACTTCTACTAGCAGTTTGTGTACTGGCCAGAATTCTTAATTGCAGACAACAGTCTCACCTCTGTCTAGTTTAAGCAAAAAAAAAATTTAAGAACACATTGAAGAAAAGGAGAACCAGACTCCGGAGGGCCAAGAACATTCTCCTATATCTTATTGCTAAATTGCCAGCCCTCATCACCCCCAAACAGGAGCTGCTGCCTCTATCATAATCATACATCTTTGTATGCACATACACAATTGCTGGCCCTAAAACCACACAACCTCTACTGTAATCAAGGAGCTCAACAGGAAGTTGCTTTCATAGTTGTTTGTCCCTGGAACATGATGCCTCTTCATAGAGTACTACAAAAAAAGGGGGGGGGATACCCCAAGCCCTTCCTCATCCTTCCAGATGACTCAACTCAAAATCATTTCCTTGGGTGTATCTGATTATAGAACCCAACTCATTTGTATATGTCTTAGTATTAGGGAAGGCCGGGAAAAGTGGACTTTTTTTATTCTGCTTTGGGAACTGGTATCTATACTGTTGGGAAATATCAAATTATGGAGGTTGGGGACAGCTATGAATGACATATCTCCAAAGCATCAATGCTTCCCAAAGGTCAGCTTTTGCCCAATCAAACTTGACATGCTTGTAAACTGTTCAGGTGCTGGAATTGCAGGCTTCCCAAGCTTCTCTTTACCCATTTTCCATTAACAGTCTTTCCAATAGACATATAGTGTCACAGATTTTTTTTTATTGACATAGAAGCAGAGATAGTTCAGTAACGTAACTGATTCCCAATGTTAAGGAAGGAATCCCTTACCCATGCACCAAATTTACTTTTAATCTTGTTTACATAACTATTCTACTCATTAAACATAATCATCATTGATGACATTAAATAAATTCCCAGTGCCATTATTTTAAATTTAAAAAATATTAAATATTACATGTACATATTACATATTATGGGCACCTGGGTGGCTCACTTGGTTAAGCATCCAGCTTCAACTCAGGTCATGATCTCATGGCTTGTGGGTTTGAGCTCCACATCCAACTCTATGCTGACAGCTCTGAACCTGAAGCCTGCTTCAGATTCTGTGTCTCCCTCTCTCTCTCTGCCCCTCCCCCACTCATGCTCGATCACTCTCTCTCTTTCTCTTTCTCAATCTCTCTCTCTCTCTCTCTCTCTCAAAAATAAATAAACAATTAAAAATACAAATTAGACACTAGTTTGAATTTAATGAAAATCTGACTTCTAGGACCATCATGGATACGTTTTCTTTTCTCTACCCTGCATCTTAGATCTTGAGATATCTCGACTCTATTTACTTATTTCCATTTTGCGGTCTCTGGCATTTACTTCCTTCTTATCATTTATTTTTTTTCCCTAAAAATTACCCAGCTGAATCCCCTGAACTTGGTTTCAAACCTTGCTCAGATCTGCCCTATACACCACCTTATTTTACCTACATGGAAACTATCCGTATTATCCGTATTACTTCCTTTTAAAAAATATTTTAGTGGCTCATCCATACCAAGATAGTATCTTCCAGATAGGAAGGCAGAAATCTTGTGTCCTCCATATTTTGATTCCTATCTTCCTGTGCATGCTTAGCTCTTACTAGTTACTCTAATCAGTAAAACAGAAATATTTAATGTTCTATATGTGCTCAACTATTTTATGAATCAGGCCTTTGAACATGCTCTCTCTTTGAACATGTTCTCTCTGCTTGGAATGTCCCTTCTTTCAAACCATGTATTCTTGTTTTATGATCCCTTGAGAAGTCTTCCCTGGTTTACCTGCCTAGGATTATTCAGTTGCTCCATGGGGTTTCTCCACTCGCGCACGCCACCATTACTGTGCTCACTTCACTGTGCTTTTGATGGGTGGTGCTTGCCATTATTTATAAACATCTGTGTCATCTCTTCAAATTGATCTCCTCTAAAGAAGTTGCCTCAAATCTTGAATCTCCAGAGGATGGCATGGTGCCTGGCACATATTTTAAGCTCAACCATTTCTTGGTAGATAAAGAAGACAGATGAACAGTTTATGGCTACCTGCTGACCTGATACTTATTTTCCCTTGTAAGATTTAAACTTAGAGATTTTAAAACCATGGCTGGTATTGCCTAAATAAGCTTACTAGTAGTACAAAACAACCATTTTAAGAGATTTGTGAATGCTAAATTAGCCACTGGAGGGAGCCCATATACCATGAATTTAAGACTCATTACCACTTACAAACTATGTTAATTAAAGATAATTATAAAGATGTTTAAAATAAGGTGAGTTTTGCAGTTCTAAAGTAATAACTAAACCTGTCTGTGAGCTGAAAGGAAATCAGATAAAAGTCCAATTTTGTTTTGATCTGAAAGACAAGTTATGTTATAGAAGATAAGCAACATAGCAAATGGGAAAGAAAAAGGAAATAAAAAATCAGAGGTGTGTTTATTTTTATTTATTTATTTTTAAGGAGATTAAAAATATTTATTTATTTTGAGAGAGAGAGCTTGAGGAGGGGGGGAGCAGAGAGAGAGGGAGACAGAGTATCATGACCTGAGCCAAAACCAAAAGTCAGATGCTTAGTTGACTGAGCCAGGTGTCCCCCAAAATCAGGGGTGTTTTTCTTGCATAACATCGGTCGAGCATTTTTTTCTTTGTATTTATGGCAATAATCTTTACATTCCTTTTTTAAGAAACATGTTTTCCAAATGGTGATATTAGGTGAATAGACTATAACATACTAGTCTTAAGACAGTATTAGTGATATTTGGAATGGTTTGTTATTAACTCCATGGCCTAATTTTTTTCATTTTAATTAATTATTATAGAGAGAAAGACATTGGTTTCTTGTTACATTTTTGAAAGCGAACTAAGTCTAAAATATTCTAGATTGTGGCAATTTTAAAATATCATTTGATATACATGATTATCTAAGTTCAAAAATTTGAGAGGTTTTAGGAAGTGTGAAACATACATGTAATTGCCTAGAGATACACATGCCTAGATTCTGTCATTGGATCTTTCACAACTTGCTAAGTCTGGGTGAAAGTTTTGAATGTATTAAAAAGTTGCTTTGTGAATCATCGAAGGCAGCGATTACCTTTAGATTGCTCTAAAGCCCATACAATTAAAATAATTTTCCTTTTGGATGCTAAAATGAAGAGACCAAATTCAATCTCAAGTGAGACTGTTACTGAAAAGTCTGCACAGAGTAGAAACTGATGATTGCCTAACTTGGGTACTAGAATATGTAACAGTGGCTTTGATAAAGTGCAGAATGCCTCTCAGGTGATTCTCGAAGCTCTCGAAGACAGCTAGACAAGGGAACTCTAACAAGGGAATTGTAATTTGTTCTCAGTATCAAAGTTCTCTATGAAGCAACTTTCAGCCTTCAGACTGATGGTCTCTCTTAGCAAAGTTAAAATTTCTGATGGATTTCTCAAGATAACTAATTTAGGTGAGTTCTGTGGAAAAGCATTCAGTGAGCTAAATTATTTGAGGGTACATTAAAACATTTAAAGAGTTTTATAATTCATGTAAATGCTAAATTATTTATGGTGGAGCCTTTTAAAATAATATTCATGGAGATCATGACTCATTTTTTTGCATATCACTTGTGCTAGCTCCCAGACCACAAGCAGCACAGTAAAGCAGATTGATGACTGGGGCATTGATTACGAGTAGTTGGCTGGCTGCAATGTGCAAGACACCTTTTTTCATTTGTTGATATTTTTACTGGTGTTTTAATTGTTGTGCCAGATCTTCCTCACTTTGTAAATGTGTAACTCACATTTGGAATCTGGTGTATCTGTGACAAAAGCAGATGAGATATGATGACAGTCCAGTTTGTTCTATCTCATGTTCATGGTGGCTCTAATCTACTGATATTCTGGATTTATCATCACCATTTTAGATGAGAACTATGAGGTTCTGAGAGGTTACTTACTCAGTGTCACACAGGGAGTGTACAGCCAGCATTCAGGCTAGGCCTGTTTATCTTTAAAGTCTGTTCCTTTCTCTACTCCTGTGTTTTTCAAATGTCTCTGATTGAAATCTATTCTAAACATTCTATGTGTGACCAAATGCAGATACGCATAATAAAAACATTTTCTGAAAACACTTATCTTTACAATATATCATCTATATGATATTTGGCATTCTATTCTATTTCATTTTTTAAGACAAAACAATCAACTGATCTTAACTTCACTGATTGGTCACAACTTATGGTTAGAAAAACAATGACATTCACTTCCCTTCTGGACTTTGTCTTGCTCTGTGAATAAATGGTTTCTGGAAATTAACTTCAGAAGGTCTTAGACCGGTAGAGGTAAAAGGAGTGGGAAAGTTGATGGAGCCAGTGTCTTTTAAATTAAATTAAATCAAAAATCCACTAAAGAGCAATGTTTAGCCACTTTGAAGATAAATAAGACTTGCCGTGGAAGGAAACCAATAAATCTTAATCTTGATATTTTTTCAGTGTATTTTCAACAAAGTCATACTTACATTAACAAGAATTTTACTAAATTAAATCCATGAGGGTAATGACTATTTTAAGTCAAACACAAGCAAAAACACAAACAAGTCTATTTGGAGAAGCACTGCTGAGTTGAGGACAAGAGTGCATTTTGAGAAGGATTTTTCTGGATTGTGACATCCTTAGAGATTTCTCGAGAAATTTATTTGAGCAAACCTAAGGCGGTCGTTTACTATTGTTTTTCCCTGGAGGTTTCTTTGCTGAACCAGCATATCCCTGACATTGTTTTTACGGTTTTCAAGGCCGTAAACTACAGGATCTGAAATATTCACACATCTCTCACTCTTTAAAAATTTACATTCATTCATCCATTTTAATTGTTAAGATGAAGTTTTATTTGAGGTATTTTAATTTCCACTGCTTTTAGTAGTATTTTCATTCTGAATTCCTACCCCATGAAGCAGGTATTGGAACTTAATTTTAAGAAAATTTCAGTCGCCCTTGAAATGAATAGATATCATATAAGCTACAGTTGAATTATATGGTTATTTTGCATGCGCACTGAGAGACCAGTATCTCTGTTGCTGTTGATAAAATCCTTTTCATTTAATATTTTGTGATCAGCTTGGATTTCTATTTCAAAAGACTATTAAGCAAACAGAGTGGAACTTTTCTAAATCACATCAATGACAGATAATCCTTCTCTCGATTACTGAGTTTGGTGAATTAGTATAGATTTTAAAATAATAGAAAATTACTGAGCTTCAGAATTTTAGTTATATAACATATAGTAATAATGGTAATAGAATACAAACTCTTTAATTGATGTCTCATATAATTCAGAAATTTCAAGGCTTCTCAACTTGATTTCAAATTGGTTCAACCACTTGGCTAGAACGTTAGCTGGATATTTGCTGCTGCTATGAAGTCGTAGCATTCATTTCTTCACTGAGCACTCACTGATTCCTGTGTGCCAGACTCTCTTTGAGAGCTAGAAACACACATGTAAAACTGACAAAATGCATGCTTACATGACTTGTCTTCTAGTTAGAAAGAAAGATAATAAATAACTACATAATATAGTGTCTGATCATTGTGATAAAGGTTTTCAAGAAAAACTAACGGAGTGAGGAGATGGAAAATGGAAAGTGAGGAGTTATTTTATTTGGGATGGTTAAGGAGACCTCTCTGTGGAAAAGAGGTTTGAACAAGTCCTATACTTCAAGGTATCAAAATAAATTTCTTTTCCTTCCCCACCTATGTCTCCAGTTCACTGCCCCTTGTGCATTCTCTGCAGGAAAGTTAGGGCACCCTGCATTTTAATACTGGTAAATGGCTTGTCTTTAGACATTCTTAATCACAGAAATTTCTATTTAATATTTGTTATTGCCTCTGAACAATGTTGAAGAACTTTCTCTAGAAAGTGCCTAAGATGGTATGATTAAATAAGAGAAAACTTATGTTTAGTTGGCTTTTTATTTTATTTGCATATTTGCTAGATTGATACCTAATTTTTATTCTTTTTTTAAAAAAAGTATTTTTATTTATTTCTAGGAGAGAGAGAGAGAGAGACAGCGTGAGCAAGGGAGGGTCAGAGAGAGAGGGAGACACAGACTCTGAAACAGGCTCCAGGCTCTGAGCTGGCAGTCAGCACAGAGCCCAACGCGGTGCTCGAACCCACAAACCGCGAGATCATGACCTAAGTGAAAGTCGGACGCTTAACCGACTAAGCCACCCAGGCGCCCCTAATTTTTATTCTTTTAAGATAATTAACTTTTTGCTAGGGAAAGAACTTTTTTTAATTTTTAAAAATTTATATATTTTGAGAGACATAGAGAGCAAACAGGGGAGGGGCAGAGAAAGGGGGAGAGAAAGAATACCAATACAAGCTCCACACTGTCAGCTTGTAGCCCAACCTGATGCAGGGCTCCAACTCATGAATCAGGAGATCATGACCTGAGTTGAAACCAAGAGACAAATGTTTAACCAACTGAGCCACCCATGCATCCCTGGGAAAGAAATTTTTAATTGGACTTACAAACATACCTTGGTGAACTGTTTTATGTTTGATTCTCTTTGGTTTTGTATTTAATAGAAGGTTGTAATAAATATCATTTGCATCATGTGTTTTGTCCATGCATCTTAAAGAGTAGACCCAACATAAGCGGTCAAAGTAAGTGAAGATATTTATTAGTAACCATAGGAGAATGAGAGAATCCACATATTAAGTCAATCAGTTTTGTGAATTGGTTACTAATTGAGGACATCCTGATGCAGCTATCATAGACAGACCCTGAGGTGACACCTGACTATTCCTGTCTCCTGGTGTTCTCATTTTTGCATAAGCCCTTCCACTGGAGTGTGAGTAGAACCTGGGGCTTGTTCCTCACCATAACATGTGACTAAGGGAATGAGATGACACTCCTGTGAATATGTTATGTTACAAAAGACTGTATCTTAGTAGAATGGAACTGGACATTTTCTTTATAGACTTGATGAAGTAAGTGGCCATGTTGGAAAAGCTCATGTACCAAGGAACTCTGAATGTTCTTTAGGAACTGTGAATGATCTCCAGGAACTCTGCACTTGATCTTAGCCAAAAGGCCGAGAAGTGATGATCTCCAGGAACTCTGGATCATCTGTAGAAAATTGAGTGATCTCTAGGAACTGTGGAATGCCAGTAGGATCTGAATTAACTTACAACAGATAGTAATAAGCCAGGGCCCCAAGTCATAGAGCTGCAAGAAAATGAATTCTGCCAGCAACCTGATTGAGCTTGTAAGTGCATTTTCCCCAGTTGATCCTCCAAAGGGAATGTAGCCTTGTCAATGTCTTGATTCCTAAACCATAGAAACACTGAGATAATAAACATGTGCTGTTTTAAATAGCTACCATTTGGTAATTTGTTACACAGCACAAAAACAACTAATAGAAACATACTAAACTCCTTAACATCCTTTACCTCAACTAACCACCAAACCTCCAAACTTGAAAAATGATGATCATGATGACAATGATGATGATGGAACTCTTACCACTGAGAACAGAACAATAATAACAATAATAAAAATCTATTGAGTACCTACTATTTGCCAAGCAGTGTATCAGATACTTTCCTCTATTTTTTAATTTATTTTTCAAAAAAACCCTACAAAGAAAGTATTATTTTAACCACTTTACAAGCAATGGAAACATAACTTTCTAGAAAGTCTATACTATTTATTTTAATTTTGTTGATTGTTTACTGCATTGTGCAGAGGCTTTTTGTTTTTATGTAGTCCCAATAGTTTATTTTTGTTTTTATTTCCCTTGCCTAAGGAGATATATCTAGAGAAATATTGCCACTGTCAATATCAGAGACATTAGTGTCTCTGATCTCTTCTAGGATTTTTGTGGTTTTAGTTCTCACATTTAAGTCTTTAATCCATTTTGAATTTATTTTTCTGTATGGTCGAAGAAAGTGGTCAAGTTTTATTCTTTTGCCTGTTGCTTCACTGATTTATGTGTCTATTTTTGTGTTAGTATCATACTATTTTGATTATTACAGCTTTATATACTTGAAGTCTGAAATTTTGACGCCTCCAGTCTTGTTTTTCTCTTTAAGGGCTGCTTTGGCTATTCAGGATATTTAGTGGTTCCATACACATTTTAGGATTGTTTCTTCTAGTTCTGTGAAAAATGCTATTGACATTTTGATAGGGATTGCATTAAATACGTAGATTGCTTTGGGTAATATAGACATGTTAACAATATATTTTCTACCAATCCCATGAGCATGGAATGTGTTTTCTTTAATTTCTTTCATCAGTGTCTTATAGTTTTCAAAGTACAGGTCTTCTACCTCTTTGGTTAGGCTTATTTCTAAGCATTTTATTATTTTTGGTCCTATTGTAAATATGATTGTTTTCTTAATTTCCTTTTCTGCTGCTTCATTCTTATATATAGAAATCCAACAGATTCCCGTACATTGGTTTGTATTCTGTGACTTTACTGAATTCATTTATAATTCCAGTTGTTTTTTGGTGGAGTTTTCTTGGTTTTCTATATATAGTATAATGTCATCTACATATGGTAAAAGTGTTATTTCTTCCTTGCCAAATTGGGCATTTTTGCTTTTTGTTGTCTAATTGATGTGGTTAAGACTTCCAGTACTATGTTGAATTAAAATTGTGAGAGTGGAAAAAATAAAATAAAATGGTGAGACAGGACATCCTAGTCTTATTTCTGACCTTATTTCTGAGTTTTTCCACATTGAGTATGTTAGCTGTGGGTTTTTCATATATGGTCTTTATTATGTTGAGATATGTTTGTTCTAAACCTAATTTGTTGAAGGATTTTATCATGAATGGATGCTATATTTTGCCATATATTTTTTTGCATCTGTTGAAATGGTCATATGGTTTTTATCTTTTCTCTTATTGATGTGATGTATAGTGTTGATTGATTTGTGAATATTGAACCACACTGAAAACTTGGGAATAAATCCACTTGATAATGCTGAATGATTTTTTAATGTATTTTTGAATTCCATTTGCTTACATTTTGTTGAGGAGTTTTACATCTATGCTTGTCAGAAATATTGGCCTGTACTTTTCCTTACTAATGATATCTATCTGGTGTTGATATCAGCGTAATACTGTCCTCATAGAATGAATTTGAACATTTTCTTACTTCTATACTTTGGAATTGTTTGAGAAAAATAGGTGTTATCCTTCTTTATGTTTGGTAGAATTCATCTCAGGAGCTGTCTGGTCTTGAACTTTTTTTTGTTGGGAATTTTTTTATTACTGATTCAGTTTCATTGCTGGTAATCACTCTGTTCAAATTTTCTATTTCTTCCTGATTCAGTTTTGGTAAGTTATCTTTTTATAGGAATTTATCCATTTCTTCTAGGTTGTCTAATTTGTTGACAGATAATTTTTCATAATATTGTCTGACAATTATTTGTACTTCCATAATGTCTGCTGTTATTTCTCCTCTTTCATTTGTGATTTATATATTTGAATTCCTTCTCTCTTTCTCTCTCTCTCGGTCTCCCTCTCTGCCTCTCTCCCTCTCTCTTTTGATGTGTCTGTTTAGAGGTTTATGTTATTTAACCTCCATACACTTGAGGTCTTTCCATATTTCTTCTTTTGATTAAATTCTAGTTTCATAGTGTTACGGCCTGTAAAGATGCTTGGTATGGCTTCGATATTTTTGAATTTGTTGAGACTTGTTTTGTGGTCTAATATGAGAAGTATTCTGGAGAGTGTTCCATGTACACTTGAAAACCAATGTGTATTCTGCTGTTTTAGGATGGGATGTTCTGAATATATCTTTAAAGTCATCTGGTCTGGTGTGTCATTCAAAGCCACTGTTTCCTTGCTGATTTTCTATTTGGATGATCTGTCCATTGACATAAATGGGGTGTTAAGGTCCCCTACTATTATTGTATTACTATTGGTTAGTTTCTTTGTTTTTGACTGTTTTATGAATGATGGTCCTTTCATATTGGATGCATAAATATTTACAACAGTTATATATTCTTGTTAGATTGCCCCCTTTATTATTTTATAGTGTCCTTCTTTGTCTCATTACAGTTTTTGTTTTAAAGTCTATTTTGTCCAATGTAAGTATTTTTACCCAGCTTTCTTTTGACATCTGCTTATATGATAAGTATTTTCCATCCCTTCACATTCAATCTGCAGGTATCTTTAGGTATGAAATGAGTCTCTTCTAGGCATCATATACATGGGTCTTGTGCTTTTACCCATTCGGACATCCTATGTCTTCTGATTGGAGCATTTGTTCCATTTACATTTAAAGTAATTATTGATAGATATGTAATTACTGTCATTCTGTTAATTGTTTTACGGTTGTTTTTATAGTTTTTTCCAATCCTTTCTTTCCTTTCTGTTTTAAGTATATGGTGCTATATTTTTTGCGCTGATGTGTTATCTAGTTGTATCTGTGGGATGAGGTGAGTTTAGGATCCTCCTATTCTGCCGTCTTCCCCAGAAATCCTAATCTATTAACTTTAAATCCTCCCCCTTCTGCTGTGCATCACTTATTCTCTTAAATAATATATTAATTGAAAAATTAGAACTTTTCAGATATTATGGATTGAACATGTGTCTCATGTCCTTTCCCCAAAATACATTGGAGTTCTTCTAAACTCAGTATGTCATAATATGACTTTATTTAGAGATGAAGTTTTTTAAAGAGGTAATCAAGTTAAAAAGAGGTCATTAGGGTGGACCTAATTCAATATGACTTATGTCTTTGTAAAAATGGGGGAAATTTAGGCACAGAGACTTTACAAGGACAAAAAATTTGAACTCAGTTTTTTTGCAGTGTTTAAATTTTTTTAATGTTTATTTGTTTTTGAGAGAGAGAGAGTGCAGGTGAGAGGCAGAGAGAGAGGGAGACACAGAATTTGAAGCAGGCTCCAAGCTCTGAGCTGTCAGCACAAAGGCTGACATGCCGCTCAAACTCATGAACCACAAGATCATTACCTGAACATAAGTTAGGTACTCAACTGACTGAGCCACCCAGGCACCCCTACAGTGTTCAATTCTCAATTGTTGGTGACAATTTCTTTCATGTATTGAAGTGCCATGAAAGATGTTTGATTTTTGTGGATTTAATCTTAAATAATAGTTTGTTTCTATGTGTGAACCTTAGCTATCTACTACCAATAGTTGACTTTAATGTGTGAAGGAAACACATTCATGTGTCTTCATGGCATGATTTATTAAAAAAAAAAAAAAAAAGAACGTATGCAATGAAGAGAGAACACTTGTGGATGGAGACTTTAAAAGAGCAAACAACAGTAACAACACTAAAAATTTGAATTTTTGTAAGTCTAGCAAATGCTGTGAAAATAAGCAAACTAAAACAGAAGTTTGGTTTAATTTTTAAGAAATATATTCATAACAATTATATATACATCAGTGGCTGCATGTACACAAGGCACAAGTAAGCAACATAGGTGGAATTAACTCTCCTGCAATCTGCTTACGGACAAAGCAGTGTGATAAAAGCAAAAATAAAGTAAGTAATATGAATGGCCATCATTCCGCAAAGGGAACAGGGAAATTATGCTTAAAACTCTCTAATAAAGTTGCTAAGAATTGGCCCACGCTCTGATGATTCCTAAATAAAAAATGTATAGAAAAGGTATTTCTTTTTTTTTTTTTAAATGTTTTATTTATTTCTAGGAGAGAGAGAGAGAGACAGCGTGAGCAGGGGAGGGTCAGAGAGAGAGGGAGTCACAGACTGAAACAGGCTCCAGGCTCTGAGCTGGCAGTCAGCACAGAGCCCGACGCGGGGCTCAAACCCACGAACCGCGAGATCATGACCTAAGCGAAAGTCGGACGCTTAACCGACTAAGCCACCCAGACGCCCCTAGAAAAGGTATTTCTAAGATGCCTACCACCATTTTCTGTATCACTACAAAGAATTTATGGGATTGAAGAGAGGGAAAAAAAGCATGATTAATAAATTGGTAAAATGATTTTAAATGTTGCTTTTAAAAATTGTAACATAATGTTTCCAAATGGATGACATATTTCAACTGAAAGCATATTAATGTATTATAAAATAACTTGAGTATTTAGTGAAGAAAATTGCATCACAATGAATAAAATTACTTGTAAAGTAGAGTGATTAAATGATTAAGAATTTATTTCCCTTTCATTTTTCACTTTTATTCAAACTCAATAATTGTTCCCCTTCTTTTTTGGGAGATACTCTACTGAAGGTATTTAATTCCAGGTAATTCTTCCTCCATTGTTAGACTGAAAACTCTTTTATCAAGAATAATAGTTCAAAATTGTATAGCTTCAAAAATGCTCATTGGATAGTTACATAAGGATCTGGAATATAGGAAAGTGAGTTAGTGTGGACCTTTAGATTTGGAAGTGATTAGAGGAAAAAAACATATATGCTTCAAATTCTGTGTCTCCCTCTCTCTGCCTCTCATCTGCACTCTCTCTCTCAAAAATAAAAAAACATTAAAAAAAATTTAAACACTGCAAAAACATTGAGTTCAAATTTTTTGTCCTTGTAAAGTTTCCCAAAGTTGAATTTTAAGGTAAACACCCACAGAAGGCAGGGGCCATTTCTTTCCTCTAGTAGAAGCTTAATGGAGAAACATAAACATATCTAAGAAACAACCAGTTTCTGCTGCTTCCAGAGGGATATCCTTGAAGAGAAGAAGGGAAGGAACATTTGCCAAGTTGCTTGAGCAAGTTTGGCATCTAATTGGGTGACAGCTATTCTAGCCACGTGTCCCACAATGAAAGAATATGCTGGAAGGGGACCCACAGGGATACTGTGGACCTTCATATGACCACATATAAAGATGAAGTTAATGCTATCAGGTAGGAACAACTATTAAAAACAACACACAGCACATTGTTGGATTTGTTTATGCAAAGCCAATGCTCATCACACATTTGAACTCAGATCTCATCAACTTATGCTGGTCTTTGCTAAATGTAAACCAGAGAACATTCTATAAATAACTATAGGCTGCCCATGCCTCTATTTCCTTGTATAGACACATTCCAATTCATGTGGACAAGGAAGTGTTCTAAGATTCCTTAGAACCTTATAACTGATAGGGTCTGACCTACCCAAACTCATAATTCCAAAAATTGATATGTTTTTTTCTGAGCCATCTATTCTACATCCACCTGAGGCCCTGTTTCTTCAGATAGGATGAAGGCCAGAGCTAGTCACAAGGACATCACATTGGCAGAGAGTTGCTCAGAGAAGAGGGTGAAAGGATGCCAAATGCAGACGAAGCTCACTTCAAAAGGTTCTTCAAGGGGCGCCTGGGTGGCTTAGTCGGTTAAGCGTCCGACTTTCGCTTAGGTCATGATCTCGCGGTTCGTGGGTTTGAGCCCCGCGTCGGGCTCTGTGCTGACTGCCAGCTCAGAGCCTGGAGCCTGTTTCAGAGTTTGTGTCTCCCTCTCTCTCTGACCCTCCCCTGCTCACGCTGTCTCTCTCTCCCCTAGAAAAAAAAAAATTAAAAAAAAAAAAAAGGTTCTTCAAAATAACCAACATTCTTCCTCCTCCTCCTCTCCACTCTGTGCATTAGTCACACCCAGATCTGCTACTATGTCCACTGTCATTGTGCAGTAAGTTGCGTGTGATCTCATCTATGCCATGACTCATAGGAGGGATGGGTTTATCCATCCTCCATCTGTAACATTGAAGTACAAAGCTGCATGAAATAGGTAGACCACTAAAGGATATTCAGAATTGGGGGTGGACCAGGGTCAGTGTGCACTGGTCAATGTTTAAATAGCACTTCATGGAAAAAAAACAAACAAACATGTATAAAAGTATGTGACAGTTAATTTTTTGTTGAAGTATAGTTGGCATATAATGTTACTTTGGTTTTAGGTGTATAACATAGTGATTCCACACGTTTATGCATTATACCATCTGTCACCATACAACTATTACAGTATGGTTGACTGTATTCCCTATGCTGTACCTTTTATTCCCATGATTTATTCATTCTATAACTGGAATCCTGTATCTCCTATTACCCTTCACTCATTTTGCTCTTCTCCTAGCCCTTCCACTCTAGTAACTATCAGTCATTTCTCCGTATTTATGGTTCAGTTTCTGTTTTTTGTTTGTTTATTCATTGTTTTTTGTGTTTTGTCTATTTTTTTAAATTATTTTTTAGATTCCACACATAAGTGAAATCACACAGTATTTGCCTTTCTCTGTTTTATTTTGTGTAGCATAGTACCCTCTAGACCCATCCGTGTTTTCACAAATGGAAAGATCTTATTTTTTATGGCTGAGTAGTATTCCACTGTGTGTGTGTGTGTGTGTGTGTGTGTNTATGTTTTTTGAATTACTGTTTTTATTTATTTGGGTAAATATCCAGTAGTAGAAATACAGGATCATATGGTGTTTCTATTTTAAATTTTTTGAGGACCCCTCCATATTTGGTATGGCTGCATCAATTTACGTTACTACCAACTGTGCACAGGGTTCCTCACCAGTGTTTGTTATTTATCGTCTTTCACTGTGGTTTTGATTTGTATTTCTCTGAAAGTGATGTTGAGCATCTTTTCATGTGTCTATTTTCCTGTGATAGTTAATAGTATGTGTCAAGTTATCTGGGCCACAGCACTCAGATTTTGGTCATTATTCTAGACATTTCTGTGAAGGTAATTTTTGAATGAGGATAACATTTAAGTCAGTAGATCCTGTGTAAAATAGAGTACTTCCATAATGTGGGTAAGTGGGCCTAATCCAATTATTCTGAAGCTTTAATAGAACAAAGACTGACCTCTGTTCAGCAAGGAGGAATTCTTCCAGGTGACTTCCTATGGATTCTTCCCCGAGTCTTCAGGTTGCTGGCCTATTCTGTACATTTTGGACTTACCAAACCTCCATCATCTGTGAGCCATTTCCTTAAAACAAATCTCTGTTTCTCTCTCCTTCTCACTCTGCCTCTCTCCGTGTGTCTTTATCTATATATCGATGTCTATAATTGATCTATCAGTCATCTATCCTTTTGGGGTTTTGTTTCCTTAGAAAACCCTGACTAATACAATATGCTTAAGTTTATTATAGATGTAATTGCCATAAAAGTTGTGTAGCACAATTTAAAAAATAATAAAATATGCAAACCTCTTTATTGTAAATTTTTAATAGTAAATTGATTCTCACATGCTTTCTTGGTTTTGACAAACTATTATATTAGTAGCAAGCATGTAGTTGTCATTTAAGAATGATTTGACAAATGGAGTTACTTCCCAATCTGTTCACTCTTTTCTCAATAAAGATATTTTTATAAAATCTGGTATGTGAACTTGTGAAGTCCACTATGAGTTTTCTATAAAATTCTACTACTTATACTTAGGTCCCCAAATCAGACTATAAATAAATGTTTAATTACGATTCATTACAACAAAGAAATCACTCACATCATTGTGAACATAAATAGTTGGACGCAAAATGTTAGTTGCTATTTTAGTTTATATTAGCAAGTAAGACAGAAGCAGAGGAGCAGTGATGAAGTTTGGGAATGTCATGTGACTTCTTTCCTGAATTGGATAATAGTTTTACAATACTGCAAAAACTGTCCTCAATTTCTGCGCTATTCTCAATGTAACAGGGACAAACCTGACATACTTTTAAGTTTAATTTAATTAACATTTTCCTGATCTTTTTAAATCCAGAGCATGAGTTGGTAAAGTTTCTGATTAAATGGCAAGGTACTGTCTTAGGCTTTGTGGGCCATATAGTATGAGTCTCAGGTGTTCAATTCTGACACTGCAATGTGACGCAGGCCAACAAGAGGTTGAAAAGAATGGCTGTATTTCATGAAACTGTATTAACAAAAATGGGTAGCAGGTTCAAAGGTCATACTTTCCTGTCCCCTAATCTAGAAAGCAGTAATCAAAGTACTTAAGCCTTGATTTGTTGTGTTTGTTGATGTCCTTGGTGTATATACTCCCACATGGTCAGTTTCAGGCTACCAACATGTCACTGAATCTATATTTGGACAGAGATGTGTAATGTCACACCATTGTATAGAATACAATACACATAAATAACCTCCAGAGAATAGATGAGAGTAAAATGTAGTAAAATAATTAAGAACTGATAAGTTCTGACTGTTTATTGCTTTTATTTTTTTTGGCTTAATTGTAAACATATATAATATAATATTTAATATTGCCTCCATTGAACAACTGGCCTGCAACATTCCTGAAAATTTAGGAATTAGCTCTTTTGAACCAGCACAAGCAGGCTCCAACAGACCACCAGCCAGGGTGAGGAACCAGCTTAAAATCTGGGTCAAGGCCATGAAAATATTCCAGGGGATAACTATTGGGTAGAAACGTAGCTACAAGATAGAGACATTAGGAGGAACACTCAGAGAGTAATGACAATGAAGGAATGTTTTACTTAGGCAAAACTACTTTTAGAGTTGTCTACTGATATTTTTTCTTTCTTTTCTTTTTAACTTTTTAAATGTCTTTTTAAAATTTATTCCTGAGAGAGAGAGAGAGAGAGAGAGAGAGCATGATCAGGGGAGGGTCAGAGAGGGAGGGAGATACAGAATCTGAACCAGGCTCCAGGCTCTGAGCTAGCTCTCAGCACAGAGCCCAACACGGGGCTAGAGCCCACAAACCGTGAGACCATGACCTGAGCTGAAGTCGGATGCTTAACTGACTGAGCCACCCAGGCGCCCCTAGAGTTGTCTACTGATTTTCAAGGCACCGTCTGTACCTCTGATTTGACTAGAGAATATACTTACTATTTCAGATGCTGTTTCTATGAGAAAATGAATCTCAGGTTCCAAACAACCAACTTGTAAGCACCTTTTTAGAACATCATGTTTGTAACTGGTAGACTTCTCTACAATACAAGTCAAAGGGTCAGTTTTTGCATGGGAAAATTATATTTTGCCAAAATAATATTGAACATAATTCATAGAAATTGATTACCAAGGATTGAATTTAGCAATCCAATTTTTTTCTTGCCAAATGGGAACAAGCAATCACATAAAATCCCTCCATCTTTCTTACCTTCTGCAGACCACCTGCATCATGACTCTGTGTCTCGGGTTATACATCAACACAAAAAAATCTTAGCATTCCATTCTTAACATGCGGTAAAGATGCCATAAAATAGTGCACAAATTGAATCCGTTTGAAAGGTCAGAAGTTTGACTTAGTAGCTATGATGTCCTGCTGAGGACAGAGAAATAGATGAGATGGTATTGCATGTCTCAATCTGAGACCACTTGTTCCTTCCTGTGGTTCAGCCTCCTTAGCCAATAAAAGAACCTCAAAGGCAGTGATAGAAATGCTTTGCTTTAATCAGCAGTCATGCTTTCCACACATATAAATTCTACCCTTACATGTGCAACAATTTGATGAAATATAATAAAAATGGAATGACCATTTTTTTTATTCAGTATGATTTATTTTGCTCTAAAGAAAGCCTTGGGCATCACCATCACCCATTTCTTATTATTTCTAGTTAATTTATTTGAACGTATGCCATTCCAAGATTTAGGAATCTTGGGAAAGTCTGCCTAACTGTACATGTTCATTCATATCATGAAATAGCATGGCTGAGAATAAATAGTAGATTCAGGTAATCAAACACTTTCATATATGAATGTATATCATAAAACTTCATGATCAGGTGAAAACTCCTCATTTTACAGAAGGAAAAACAAAAACCTAAAATAAATAAGTGACATGGTTAATTTAGCTAGACACCTGTCTGGTGAGAAAAACATTTTTATTTATTTTTCTTTTTGTGGGAGGAAAAAAGGAGTTTGCTAGTTTATTCTTAAAGGTAAAGAAATTATTTTAAATGATGCATGCTTCTAACTTTAAAATTAATTTGATTTGTCTCCCATGAACTAATTCTTATAGAACAAATGATTATAAAATAAAAAATAGGGTTCTTGATGAGAAGACAAACTACTAAGACATTGTCATAAATCTAGACAAAATGGTGAAATAATAATCTTATCTACATACAAACTAACTCATGATTGATGTATGATGTTTTCTTTTGACACATCTTTAATGTCGTGGGAGACAGGGCATAAATCTGTCACCTCCAAATGACCATAAATAATATTTATTTTCAGAATAATATTTTAATGAGGGTTTTATTGAGTAGTGAGAACTATTAAGGCATATTCCACCCTCCAAAGTAAAGTTTCTAACTGTAAACCCTGTAAGTGTGATGTTCCTAATCACTTTTTATGTTTATCTGAAGGATCTTGAGCACTTTTTTGAGGACTAAGTGGAGAATCTGGGGAAACTTTCAAGTAATTGTTCTCTTTATAAAAACTCCACAGAATTAGGTGAGCAAAACACTGTTGCAACTGCTCATGTACTTGGTCTTATGAAAATTAAAAACAAAATTATTACTGACTGTTATATAGGGCAATGTTTCTCAAACATTGAGAATCAGGAGATCTTGCTAAAGTGCAAATTCTGATTTACAAGTTCTGGAATGGGCTGAGAGCATCTGTAGTTCTAAGAAGCTCAGAGGAAAGGCTGATACTGCCCATCCAGATCATATTGTGAGTAGCAAAATCACTCTGGGTATAGTTATTTTTGTACTTCTGGAACCTTTAGAGCAGGCTGGGTGAGAAACCATGATGCCATTTTAGTCACTTTCAGTGGCTTGAATTGCATGCTGTTTGCATATCCATAGTATTTTTTTTTTTTACATTTTAAAAGATCAGTTAATTTATTAGCTATATTACTGCCATGCAGTGCCCAGTCATGGCCAAGAACTAATTTTCTGGACTGACTTAACCGCTCAAGGGGACATGGGAGAAGGGTTTGTTCTTGCATTTTCTTTTGCTTGTAAGGTGAAAACATTAAGAAAGGAAGAAGGGTGCCTGAGTGGCACAGTCGGTTAAGTGTCTGACTTTGGCTCAGCCATGATCTCACGATTCGTGTGTTTGAGCCTCATGTTGGGCTCTGTGCTGACAGCTAGCTCAGCCTGGAGCCTGTTTCAGATTCTGTGTCTCCCTCTCTCTCTGACCCTCCCCTGCTCACGCTGTCTCTCTCTCGCTCTCAGAAATAAATAAAATATTAAGAAATTTTTAAAAAAAAAAGAAAAGGAAGGGAGGAAGAATGTCAACTCTCAATTGTAAGACCAAACATTGGAAACATCGTTTACATCATCCTTAACATCGGAAACATCTTTTATGTTTATGCATCCTGATACTGAAGTTTGTAAGCAACTTTCCAAATGAGGATCCTCTGGTGCCTTTTTAAAGGTAGCACTCAGTGGCTTAGACATGGCTATTTTTATTATATTTAGTTATTCCCAAAGAATGTGAATATTTATTTTTAATTGAAGTGCTCTTGTGTGTTTCAGCAGCTGTGAGAAAAGTGTTATATTTAGAGTGTGTGAGGACTTGATACTTAAGTTAATAAATTTATCTTTAACGCAAACTGCTTTTGAAGAAAGGTTGGTTTAGAGCAGATGAGCTAAGACACAAAAGCCTACACCATTTCAAACTTACAGTCCTGCTTATTCATGTTCGATGTTATGATGACACAACTAGTTTTATTGCAAAACAAGTATATTGAGAACACACACAGACCAGAAGAGATGGTAATACGCGATCCCACATATACCCTTCTTAGCAGACATTCTGTCATTTAGATGTTGCCACAGTTAGGAAGAAATGATTTATGGAAACAAACTCTTTGGAGTCAAGGGGATTAAACCCATTTTACAGATGAAAGTGTGTGGCAAACACAGGATAGTTTTGATCTGATACAAGGTAAATTATCATATCATCTCATTCCATATTAGCAACATTTGAGACAGTCAAAATGTCACAGTCTTCATGTGTTTTACAAATTTGAGAGGCATTTAAATGATGAAAAATTAACAAAGGCATCTCACAGAACTGCTTTTGGGAGTAAGTCTTGTCCCATTGCTGTGCTTTTCAAATGTACGAAGTTCTTTATACAAAATAACTTTAAAGTGTGCATGAGGCTAAATAAAAACGGTGTTATAAAGGATTCTCCGCATGATGCAGAAAAGCACTTCGAAATAGTTTGAGAAGTAACAACTATAATATATAGTTGTAAATAACTTGCTAATCTTAGAAACAAAGTGCTACATAACAGGCTTGGTGTATCATTGGTAAAATATGTAAATCTTCTAAAAAGCAAATACAAGCATATCCATGACCCTAAAATTCCAATTCATAATATCTACCAAGAAAATAATTTGTTTAAATGACAACATTTACATGTTTTATTACAGGCCTGTTTATAATAATGTACACATGAACATCACTTAACTGTCCATTCATGTAATAGGATATTAGGTAGCCGTTAAAAAGAAAGTTAAACAGTAAAGAGGACTTCATCAAAAGTCTCTGTAAGATAAAAACAAAATATAAAGATTTACGTAGTATGTTACCTTCTTCTGTAAACATGCACAGAATAGTGTATATTTTCTATTGTATACATATTAATGCCTTCATATTGATGGGACAAAAATGAAATTGATAATGGTGTTTCCTTCTGAGAAGGCTTTGTTGAGATGGCACTTGTGTCATATATAAGTGGATCCTTGAATCAACATCTTACAGTAGTTAAGAATTTGAATCTGGGGGTACCTGGGTGGCTCCATTAACCACCTGACTTCAGTTCAGGTCATGATTTCACAGTTCATGAGTTCAAGTCCTCCATCAGGCTCTATGCTGACAGTGCAGAGCCTGGAGCCCACTTCAAGTTCTTTGTCTCCCTCTCTCATGCTCCCTCCTCAAAAATAAATAAACATTATAAAATTTTTTAAAAAAACAAGACTTTGGATGTGGAACCAGATTGCCTACATTTAAATCACCACTCCATTTTTTACTAGATACATCAGCTTGGATAAGTTACTAAAGAGCTCTCTGTGTTTCAGTTTCCTCTTCTGTAAGATGGGAGTCAAAACATCCTCAGACAGTTGCTTAGATTAACTTAGTTGCCATATTTTACTGAACCAAAAATGCATTGATTCACTATTATGATATATCATCAACTTTAAAGATGTCAAAATGGGAAAAAGTGAGCATCATAACATGAAAAAATATATAAAGCATTAATGTATTGCTGTTATAATTAATAGAATATCAGTGCATAAAAAATAAAGGGAGATAGATCTTATTGAGTCCTCTGTTACTTCAAAAGTATATTTATGTTGGGAAATCATAAAATAGGCTCTAACTACCTTCATTAGATATCTCCGTAAGGAAGCACACCTATGCCTCAGCTCTGAGAGTGAGCAGCATTGGCAGAGTTAATTTTCTTAGGTTCATCCATTGCAAATCCCAATTCCAACAGCATCTGACATGGTAGCTCATGTATTCCACTACGGGGCCCTTAAGAAAATCAGCTTTATTAATTAAGTACTAAAAATAGTTTATAATCCAGAGCAAACAAGAACTGTTACACAGCACAGCTGTGTTTTCCTTGAGCCGTTTCAGAGGCTTTCCAGAATCAATTATCACGAGTAGTCTATTGTGCCCTATAGTTTTAGGGAAAGGTCAGGTTAAATTAATTAACTTTAAATAACTACCTAAGTCTGTGTGACATCACTGTCATCCTTCTAATCTAACACATTTCTGGGAATTTGCATGCTGCCTAGAATCACAGGCTCTGAGAATGGGTCACATATTGAGGGCGCCTGCTCTTGAATTGATTTCCTTAGTGGATCAAAATTCTGGGCCACTGTGCTTTTGATACTCCACTTGAAACTGCAAAAGATATTTGGGTACAGCATATGCTAGGTTGATTCTCAGCTTTATACAGAGTGGGAAAACAGTGTAGTTATCATAATGCTTATTCCTATGCACACAGAGCATCCAAAATGACCTTGTTTATCAAATCTGAGTGTTCTGCATGATAAGCCTTGACTTCCTGCTGTACAGGTCACTTAGGGCAGAAGAAGGAACTCAATCCCATGGTACTTAAAACTCTCTAGGAATCCACAGTCATGGAGTTTTACTGCAAATGCAAATGGATCATAGAAATTAAACTGAGCTTTAATTATTGTGTTAACAGTTGCTCTTAATCCTGCCTTGGAGTGGGGATAGGGTGGAAAGAAATGCTTCTCTGGTTAATGGGCAAAAGCACAATGTAAACAGTGATTCTTTGGAAGATTAGTGATCCTAAAGAAAGCAATTAGAGGAAGAAAGATCATTTAGACAGAAGCTAATGCTTGGTAGCTTGCAGCAGGGTGAAGCTGTGCAGAATTTTATTTCCACATCAAATGGAACTCTTTCAAAGCTTTCATGTTACAAAACAGGAAATTGAGTTTCCAGTTTGATTCCAAATGGTACAACAAATTACATAGATTTGAGAAAACCTACCCACACTCCCATATTATTTTCTACGTATGAGTCCTTGAATAAAGTCTATTCTGTTCTTCATGTATACCCAATCCTGGGAGCACAATGCCTGGGATATAGTAGATGTTCACTAAATTTAGTAAATGTTAGCTGATTGAAAAGATGAATGAATGAATGAACGAATAAGTCAGCCCTGAGAGTGATTCTCAGTGCAAAGAATAAATATATTTTTAACTCCTTTGTTTTCTTGAAGACAAATGTTTGATTAATTTGTATTGACAGATAAAGCTTATTTGGTCAGCGCTTGGCTCTTTTGTGATTCCAAACAAATTATTTTGTCTATCCCATTTTGGCCAGGCAGCATGGAAATCCCCCTTAGTATGCGTGTAAGTAGAAGGACAGAAAGGAGGATCACCAGATTTGGGATAAAATGTTTTACCACTAACAAGATACGTGTTTTGCCAAATCACATACATTTCCTAGCTCTGTTTTTTTTTTTTCTGGCCTTTTTTTTGCGTTTATAATATGAAAACAGTCTCTATTCTTGATATCCCACATAAATTAAATGCTATATTTTGTGTGAAAATGTTTTTGAAAGACTGTAAATCAACATTTCTCCAGCCAACTATGCTGAAGGGCCTGCTTTTTTTTTTCTTGGTTTCTAATTTCCAATATATCGAGAATTGATACTTTTCAGTCTCCACATTTCTCTTTTTTTTTTTTAATATTTTTATTTATTTCTAGGAGAGAGAGAGAGAGAGAGACAGCGTGAGCCGGGGAGGGTCAGAGAGAGAGGGAGATACATGTTCTGAAATAGGCTCCAGGCTCTGAGCTGGCAGTTAGCACAGAGCCCGACGCGGGGCTCGAACCCACAAACCGCGAGATCATGACCTAAGCGAAAGTCGGACGCTTAACCGACTAAGCCACCCAGGCGCCCCTAGTCTCCACATTTCAATGTTACAGCAATGTTAAATTGCTAACAAGGTTTCTGTATGCTTTCTTTCTGGTTCAGTCCCTTTCTTGCTATGGAGTGGTAGAAATTATTTTGCTAAATGAAAGGGTTTACTTTCATTTACTTTACTCTTTGAGTAGCAATGTTCTTAATGTTTGTAAAAATAGAACAGGGATGATGATGATGATGATGATGATGATGATGATGATGATGATGGCGGCGGCGGGGATGATATCAATGATGAGAGTAATGATGACACAACTGCTGTACTCAGTGTGGGTGGTTATCAAAGCCTGGACTGGAGGTTATCAAAGCCTGGACTGGCTGAGGGGGAAGCAAGAATACACTACATATATAAGGAAGTGTGAGCAAGGGTGAGATGAGAGTCACAAGCAGCATGAAGGCTGTCTTCCCCGGGCGCCTGGGTGGCTCAATCCGCTAAGCGTCCGACTTTGGCTCAGGTCATGATCTCACAGTTCGTGGGTTCAAGCCCCGCGATGGGCTCTGTGCTGACAGCTAGCTCAGAGCCTGGAGCCTACTTCTGATTCTGTGTCCCCCTCTCTCTTTGACCCTCCCCTGCTCACGCCGCCTCTCTCTCAGAAATAAGTAAAACATTTTTAAAAAATTTTTAAAAAGACTGTCTTCCCATAAAACAGATCAGCTATCCTCAGAAAATAAAAGGGGAGGTGAAATCCTGAAGGACACAGGTGTTTAGCAGGTGAATGATTGGCTTAAAGTGCCATTTAGAGATGCTACAATTGTCACCTTGAGAAGGAATACATCGAAGCTGGAAAACAGTTTACTATTCAACACATGAGGTGAAAAAAGTCTAGTGACTCAAGTGGGATCCAAAAGAAATGGATGCAAGAAATATAATGAGGGAAGAACTGAAGGAAGCTATGATCTGCTAGGGAGATGAGGAAGGGGAAAGAATGAGAGATTATGCAGCCATGAGAATATAGTAATAAGTAGAAATATAAGGAGCCATCTGATGTATTATAAGTGAGATCAGGTATCAAGTTGAGACCATATATTGGCTGTCCCACTTACTGTCTGTATGCTTTTGGATAATTCATTTCAACTTCAGGAGGTTAGTAAACTTAAAAAGACCTATAAATTATTTTAAAAACCTACCTTATGGGCTCACTGTCACATGGAGTGCTGTTGCACATGTAACATGCACAGCATATGTAACATACTTAATAACACGCTGTGTGTGTTGCATGAACACACACGTCTGTGTGTTTATCCAAGCTATAGCACTATCTTTCCATCATCTAGATGTCTACTATAACATCCTTTTTCATTCCAAAATGTATTTAAGAGTATCAAAGTCTATTGGATATAAACTTTAAAAGGAGGAATTAGATAGATTGAATGAGGCACTGACCTTGATTTGACATGAGTATGTGCTCTCCTTTTATACAAATCTACCAGTAGAAAATGGAGGTAACAGTTGTGTCTTTCTATCTTGGGTGCACACACAGTAGCCACTCAACTGTAAATAAAAGTTAACACTGTTTTATGGGTACCCTTTGTTATTAAGACTGACATTATCAGCTGTATACTCTCAATACTCCAAATTATATGGGTCCAATTACATCTTTAGAGACAATATATTATCAGGGCAGTATGGTATTGGCTTTGAAATTTGCAGAAGATAGACAGTTATGTTGTGTGACGGTTCTTTCCCTTCATAGCTTGATTTGTGAGCTCAGCAGTTCTATTTCTTTCAGGCCTTTTTGCCACCCAGTGAAAAAGCAACCACTTCATCGTGGTCTCAGAATCTGAATATTAAGTTTTCACTGAGGCACAGCAACCATTTCAAGTATATAAGGGTGGTATGTAAAGCCATATAATTTGAAGACTTCTAGATTAATTACCTTAATTTTTAAATCCCTGACCTAAGGATATGTTTTTATTGTATAATACCAGGATATTTTTATTTGATTATCTAGAGTGCCTTCAGTATTTTCAATTCAATTAAGTTTCATAATTTCAAAAAACGTATATATCAAGTTTCAGTCGTGTGTGGTGTTAGGAATATACATATAATGAAAAATGTTTCTTGTGGTTCTCAAAGACTACAACCTCGTGTTGCATTTCCTAAGGGAAAATGTAATTTCAGACACACTGAAAAAAACCTTGTTAAGGCTGTGTTAGGAAAGCTAGATAACTTCATCATATCAGTAAATCTCTATTGTTTTTATTATGTGTATATTGATATATTTATAATTTATAAATGAATTTCTCTAATAGAAATTACCTAAACATCTTCAAATGTAGGCATTAAATAGGATGATATAAAAATGTACATTTAATATGTATTAAATTAATGTTATACAAAAATATTTTATAAACAATTACCATTAATCAAAATGCTGGAGTAATTTCCACGTCTGTTTCTAAATTTAGTTTAGAACAAATATTTGTTTGAAGCTGCTATTTTGACCAAATTATATGTCTCACAAAGATACATAAATCCAATAGAAGATATAACCATTTACTAGATTGCTAATTTTGATACCACTTATTTCTTCACACACTGATTATTAGTTCAACAAGTATTAACTGAGTTCCTAGTACAAGCCAGGTACTGTTTAAAGTTACAAGGGGAGAGCAGTCAATACAGCAAAGTTATTGCCCTCAAGAATGAGAAAGAAAGAGCAGACATAGAGCTACTCTAAGCAACAGTGTGCTGGCAAATACTAATTCCCAGCCCACAGTGGGGGAAATGATGTATTCATTGTATATAGTTATGTTTATGGCATATTTGTATATGTATATTTATTTAAATAAACTAAAAGATTTTTTTCATTACAGTTATTAAGGTGTTTTAAGTTTTAAGTTGAGGTACATAATAGAAATTTTAAAAATTGTTTCTAGAAGTATTGGACTTATAGAACAATTGAGCAGAGAGTACATATATCCTTCCTTCTAAATACATACACACATAGTTTCCCCTATTCTTAACATATTATGTCAGTATAATACTTTGTTATAATTAATGAGCCAAATTTTTACCTTGCTATGAACTGAAGTCCATAGTTGATATTAAGATTCACTCTTGGTTCTACAGATTTGTGAATGTTGACAAATATGTATCATATATCCACCATTACAGTATCTTACTAAATAGTTTCATCACAATAAATATCTCATGTTTACTTCTTTACCTTTATTTATGTATTTATTTATTTTTTAAGTTTTTACTTAACTTCTAGTAAGTTAACATGCAGTATATTAGTTACAGGTGTACAATATAATGATTCAGCACTTCCGTACACCAACCGGCACTCATTCATAGCAAGTGACCTCCTGAATCCCCAGCACCTATTTTACCCAACCTCCCAGCCACTGCCCCTCTGGTAACCATCAGTTTGTTCACTACAGTTAAGAGTCTGTTTCTTGATTTGCCTCCTTCTCTGTTTCTTTCATCTTTGTTCATTTGTTTTGATTCTTAAATTCCACATATGAAGGAAATCTTATGGTATTTGTCTTTCTCTGAGTTATTTCACTTAGCATAATGTTCCCTAGCTCCATCTATATCATTGCAACTGGCAAGATTTCATCATTTGTATGGCTGAATAATATTCCATTGTATATTCCACATCTTCCTAATCTATTCACCAGTCAGTGGACACTTGCACTGTTTCCATAATTTGGCTATTGTAGATAATGCTATAATAGATAATGTTAACATTGGGAAACGTGTATCCCTTTGAATTAGTATTTGTGTATTCTTTGGGAAATATTTAATAGTGCAATTGCTGGACCATAGGGTAGTTCTATTTTAAGTTTTTGAGGAATCTCCAAACTGTTTTAGAGAGTTGCTGCACCACTTTGTATTCCCATCAATAGTGTAAGAGAGTTCCCCTTTATCTACATTCTCACCAGCACATTTTGTATTGTGTTTTTTTGATTTTAGCCATTCTGTCAGGTGCAAGGTGATATCTCATTGTACTTTTGATTTGTATTTCCCTGATGATCAGTGATATTGAGCGTCTTTTCATGTGTCTGTTGGTTATCTGAATGTCTTTGGAATATGTCTATTTGTGTCTTCTGCCATTTTTTAATTGGAGTATTCATTGCTTGAGTGTCGGAGTTTTAAAAGTTCTTTATATATTTTGGTTACTAACCCTTTATCAGATATGTCACTTGTAAATATCTTCTCCCATTCTGTTGATTGCCTTTTGGTTTTGTTGATTGTTTCCTTCACTGTGCAGAAACTTAAAGTTTGATGAAATTCTGAGTTTATTTTTGCTTTCGTTTCCCTTGCCTCTGAAGACATTTCTAGAAAGAAGTTGTTATGGCCAGTGTCAAAGAGGTTACTGCCTGTGTTCTCCCTAGGATTTTTCTGTTTTCAAGTCTCACATTTAGGTCTTTCAGCCATTTTGAATTTATTTTTGTGTATGGTGTAAGAAAGTGGTCCACTTTAATTCTTTTGCCTGTTGCTGTCCAATTTTCCCAATACCTTTTGTTGACAAGATTGTCTTTTTCCCATTGGATGTTCTTTCCTGCTTTGTTAAAGATTAATTGACCATATAGTTGTAGTTTCATTTCTTTTCTCTTCTATTGATTTGTCTATTTTTTGTGCCAGTACTATACTTTTTTGATCACTATAGCTTTGTAATATGACTTAAAGTCCAAAATTGTGATGCCCCTCGCTTTGTTTTCCTTTTCAATGTTGCTTTGACTATTTGGGGTCTTTTGTGGTTCCATACAAATTTTAGGGTTGTTTGTTCTAGCTCTGTGAAAAATGTTGTTGGTATTTGCATTAAATTTATAGCTGCTTTGGATAAAATAGACATGTTAAAATATTTTTTCTTTCAATCTATGAGCATGGAATGTCTTTCCATTACTTTGTGTAATCTTCAAATTCTTTAATATCAGTGTTTTATAGTTTTCCGAGTACAGATCTTTCACTTCTTTAGTTAGATTTATTCCTAGATGTCTTATTATTTTTGGTGCAATTGTAAATGGGAATGATTTCTAAATTTCTCTTTCTGCTGCTTCATAATAGTGTATAGATATGCAACAGATTTCTATACATTGATTTTGTATCCTGTGACTGTACTGAATTTGTGTATCTCGGTTCTAGCAATTTTTTGTTGGAGTCTTTTGGGTTTTTTATATAGAGTATCATGTCATCTACAGATAATGAAAGTTTGACTTCTTCCTTGCCAATGTGGATGCCTTTTATTTCTTTGTGTTGTCTGATTGCTGTGACTAAGACTTCCAGTACTATGTTAAATAATAATGGTGAGGGTGGACATCCCTGTATTGTTCCTGACCTTAGTTTTCCCCATTGAGAATGATATTGCCTCTGGGATTTTAGACTCTGGCTTTTATTATATTGAGATTTGTTTCCTCTAAGCCTCCTTTGTTGAAGGTTTTTCATGAATGGATATTTTACCTTGTTAAATGCTTTTTATGCATCTATTGAAATGATCAGATGGTTCTTATCTTTTCTTTTATTCATTAATAAATTAATGTGGTGTATCATGGTAATTTATTTGCCAATATTGAACCACCCTTGTAAACCAAGAATAAATCCCACTTGATTGTGGTGAATGATTTTTTTTTAATGTTTATTTGTTTTTGAGAAACAGAGAGAAACTGGGCATGAGCAGGGAAGGGGCCGAGAGAAAGGGAGACACAGAATCTGAAGCAGTCTCCACGCTCTTAGCTATCAGCACAGGCCTGACGTGGGGCTCAAACCCATGAACAGTGAGATCATGACTTGAGCCGAAGCCAGATGCCCAAACTACTGAGCCACCCAGGCACCCCTGCTGAATAATTTTTAATGTATTGTGGGAACTGATTTGGTTGTACTTTATTGGTAATTTTTGCATCCATGTACGTCAGGGATATTGGTCTGTTGCTCTCTGTTTTAATACAGGCTCTATCTGGTTTTGGTGTCAGGGTAATATTGGCCTCATATAATGAATTTTGAGTTCATCTGTCCTCACCTTCCCTTGAATCCCTCAAAACCACCTTTGATTTTACTATCTCTGTGGTTTTGCCTTTAAGAGAATGCAAAGCTGGATTCATACAATATGTAGTCTGTTCAGACTGGCTTTCCTCCATACCTCTTCATGGCTTAATGACTCATTTATTTTATGTGCTGAATAATATTCCATTTTATAGATATACAACAGTTTATGAATTCAACTACTGAAGAGCATGTTGGCTACTTACAAACTTTTGCAGTTACCCAGTAAATCTGCTATAAACTTTTGTGGACTTGTTTTTGAAGTTTATTTTATCTGTTTTGACAGGGAAAGAGGGAGAGAGAGAGAGAGAGAGAGAGAGGGAGGGAGAGAGCTGGTCAGAGAGAGGAGAGAATCCCAAGCAGGCTCAGCTCTGTCAGCGCAGAGCCCAATGCGGGGCTCTAACCCATAAAACATGAGATCATGACCTGAGCCAAAATCAAGTCAGATGCTTAACTGACTGAACCACCCACAGCGCCCCTCAAAGTATAGACATTTAAAATTTTAATATAAAATATTACTTTTCTCTTTCACAAATCATGCTTTCAGTACCTCAGATTTCATCTCCAAATCCAGAGGCACCTACATTTTCATTCTATATTATCTGCTGGTTTTAAGATTTTGAATTTTATCAATAGTTCTATGATCCATTCTGACATAACTTTTGTGAAAGGTTTACAGCCTTCATGCCTTCACAATGTCTGATTTTTCTCCTCCTCCTCCTCCTCCACCTCCTCCTTCTTCTTCTTCTACTTCTTTTTTGCATGCATGTGAGATGTCCACTCATTCCAGCATCATTTGTTGAAAAGACTTTCCAGTCTCTATTGATTTGCCTTTGCTCCTCTATCAGAGATCAGCTAACTATAATTGTGTGTGCCTTTTTCTGGACATATTTCATGTGTCTATTTTTTCACCAATACCATGCTGCTTTGATGACCTAAGGTTTATAATAAATCTTGAATCTGAATTCAAGTAGTGTCAGTCCTTCAACTTTGTTCTTCTTTAGCATCCTGTTGGTGATTCTGGGTTGCATTCCTTCTATATAATATTTAAAATCAGTTTAATGGTATCTACAAAATAAGTTGCTGAGATTTTAACTGAGACTGTGTTACATCAAGTGGGAAGAACTGATATGTTAACAGTACTGAGCCTGCCTGTCCATGAACACGGAATATATTTCCCTTTACGTAATAGTATTTGATTTCTTTTGTCAGAGATTGTAGTCTTTCTCCTGTAAGTCCCATACATATTTTGTTAATTTTATGCTTATGTATTTCTTTGTTGTTATTATTATTGCTAATGTAAGTGCTATTATGTTTTTAATTTAAAATTCCTATTGCTTATTGGGATGCCTCGGTGGCTCAGTCGTTTAAGTGCTTGACTCTAGATTTTCACCGAGCTCAAGATCTCACAGTTTATGAGATTGAGCCCACCTCACACTCCATCTGGGTTGACATCGTGAATCCTGCTTTGGATCCTCTCTACCTCTTTCTGCCCCTCCCTTGCTCATGCACATGTGTGTGTTCTCTCTCTTTCCCTGCCTCCCTCTCCCTCTCTCTTTCTCTCTCTCAAAATAAAATAAACTTTAACATAAAATAAAATAGGGGGTGCTTGGTGGCTCAGTTGATTAAGTGTCTGACTTCTACTCAGGTCATGATCTCATGATTTGTGAGTTCAAGCTCCATGTAGGGCTCTGTGCTAACAGTTCAGAGCCTGGAGCCTGCTTTAGATTCTGTGTCTTCCTTTCTCTCTACGCCTTCCCTGCTCATGCTCTGTTTCTCAAAAATGAATAAAGATTAATTTTTTTAAAATAAAATTGCAATTGCATACCTGGTATTAGTAAAGCAAATTACTTTTGCATCTGAACCTTGTATCCTACCTATAACCTTACAATCATTGTGACTTAATTCTAATTTTGTTGTTGTTGATCTGTTTGGTTTGGTTTGGTTTGGTCAATGCCTTGGGATTTTGTGCATACACAATCATGACATCTGTAAATAAAGACAGATTTGTTTCTTTCCTCCCAATCTGTATACCTTTTACTTCCTGTTCTTGTCTCATTGGTTTAGCGAGGGCTCCCAGTATTCAGCAAATGAATAGGAATCCTGAAAGGGGACATACTTGCCATGTTCCTAATCTTACTGAAAAAGCTCCCCATTAAGATCCGAAGTCTGATGCCAACTATAGAATGTTTTGTAGCTGTTCTTTATCAAGTTACAGAAATTCATCTCTATTTTTAATTTGCTGAGAGTTTTATGAATAGGTGTTAGATTTTTTTCAAATGCTTTTCTATATCTTCATCATGTGATTATTTTTTCTATGCTCTATTGATGCAATAGAGTGTACTCAATGATTTTAAATGTTAAACCAGCTTTGTTTACAGAGAATAAATCCTGTTTGGTCATGGTGTATAAATTTTATACACTGTTAGATCCAATTTGCTACTATTTTGAGAATTTTAACATCTAAGTTTATAATAGATATTAGTCTGTAGTTTTCCATTCTTATGATGTCTTTATCTTGTTTGGTATTAGGGTAACACAGATCTTATATAATGAGTTAGATAGTGTTTCCTCTGTTTTCCAGAAGAGATCATAGAAAGTTGGGACCATATCTTCCTTAAATGTTTGGTAAATCTCACCAGTGGAGAAAAGCATGGTGCTTTCTTTTTTGAAAGGTTAATTGTTTATTCAATTTCTTTCATTGATATAGGCTTGGTTAACTGATCTATATCTCTGTGGGTGTTTTGGCCATTTGTATTTTTCAATAAATTGGTCCATTTCATCTAAGTTATCAAATTTGTGGTCACGGAGTTTTTCATCATATTCTTTTATTATCATTTTAAATGTCTAAGGGGTCAGTAGTTACAAGTCTCTTTATTTCTGATAATAGTAATTTGTGTCTTCTCTCTTTTCTTCTTAGTCTGGTTAAAGGTCAATCAATTTTATTGATGTTTTCAAAGAACCAAATTTTTGTTTTATTGATTTTCTCTATTAATTCCATGTTTTCAGTTTCATTGATTCCTCTTCTACTTTTTATTATTAACTTTTTTCTGCCTGTTTTAGGGCATTACATTTCTCTTTCTCACTTTTCAAGGTAGAAGCTTAGATTATTAAATTTAGATTATTTTGTCTTTTTAATATATACATCCAAAGCTATAAATTTCCCTTTAAACACTACTTTTGCTATATCTCACAAATTGTGATCATTTTTAAAATGTTTGTTTATTTATTTATTTATTTATTTATTTATTATGTTTTATTTATTTCTGAGAGGGAGAGAGAGAGACAGCGTGAGCAGGGGAGGGTCAGAGAGAGAGGGAGATACAGAATCTGAAACAGGCTCCAGGCTCTGAGCTGGCTGTCGCCACACAGCCCAATGTGAGGCTCGAACTCACGAAATCCGAGATCATGACCTGAGCTGAAGTCAGAGGCTTAACCGACTGAGTCACCAAGGCGCNATCCGAAATAGTCTCTGTGCTATCAGCACAGAGCCCAAGGCAAGGCTGGGCTCAATCTCAAGAACCCTGAGATCATGACGTGAGCCAAACTGACTGAGCCTCCCGGGTGCCCCATGATCAATTTGTTTTTTATTTCAATTTCTTTTTCTCTTAGGACATCTTGATCTTTGATCCTGTGTTATTTAGAAGCACATGAGTTAATCTTTATATATTTTGGCATTTGTCATTTATCTTTTCGTTATTGATTTCTACTTTAATTCCCCTGTGGTCTAAGAACAGACATTATATGATCTCTATTCCTTTAAGTTTGGTAGGTTGTGTTTTATGGTCCAAAATATGGGAATATTCTTGGTGAATATTCCATGTAGTCTTCAGAATAATGTGTATTCTGCTGTTTTAGGATGGAGTATCATCTAAATATCAGTCAAACCCCATTGTTTGATGGTGCTGTTGTATATACTTACTGATTTTCTGCCTGTTAGATCTGTCAGTTACTGACAGAGGAGTGTTGAAATCTCCAAAAATGATAGTGGATTTTTCTGTTTCTCCTTGAAGTTCTATCAGTTTTTGCATTTGTATGTTGGCGCTTTATTGTTAGCCACATAAACATTAAGGATTGCTGTTTCTTTTTGAAGGATTGACCTATCTTTATGTAGTGCCGTTGTTTGTCCCTGATAATTTTCCTTGCTCTGAAGACTGCTTTGTCTGAAATTAATATAGCTACTTCAGCTTTCATTTGACTAGTGTTAGCATGATATATCTTTCTCCATCCCTTCACTTTTAATCTATATGTGTTTCTGTATTTAAAGTGTTTTTAATGTAAACAATAAATAGTTGGGTCTTTTTTTAATCCACTGAGAGCTTTTATCTTTTATTTTTTGTACTTAGACCATTTACATTCAAAATGACTGTTGATATAGTTTATTTATGTAGTTGGATTAATATCTACCATATTTGTGGTTTTTTATTCATTGTCTTTCTTCTTTTTTAATTTTATGCCTTCCACCATTTTTCTGCCTTCTCTGGTTAACTGAGTATGCTATATGATCCTATATAATATCCTTTCTTTGCATATCAATTCTACTTCTTTTTAAAAATTTCTTGGTGCAACATACATATGCATTTACAACTATCCTAAGGTCATTGTCAGATAACACTATACCATTTCACAGGAGTGTTAAGTACCTTATAACAGAATATTCCCAAATTCTTCCTCCCGTCTCTTAAAAACACTTCTATCATTCATTTCAGTTATCCCTAAGCCAAAATGACCAAATAGATTGTTACTATTCCTACTTTGAACAAATTATTAACTGATAGAAATAAGAAATACGAATAAGAAAAACAAAGTATTTTATTTTACTTTTATTTTCTCTAACACTCTTCCTTTCTTTATGTAGGTCTGAGTTTATGACCTATATCATTTTTCTTCTCTCTGAAGAACTTACAACATTTCTTACATGGAATATCTACTGGCAAAATTTTCCTCAGTTTTTACTTGTTTCTTTATACTTTTTGAAGGAAATTTTTCCTGTTGCAGAATTCTGTGTTGGCGGGTTGTTTCAACACTTTAAAAATTTTATTCCACCCTCTTCTTTCTTGTGGAGTTTATGATAAGTCCATTGTAATTCTTATCTGTTCCTTTCCAGGCTATTTGTTTTACTTTCAACTTTTTTTTTTTTTTTTCAATATTTTCTCTCTGTCTTTGATTGCCTACTGTTTGAACATGTTATGCCTAGGTGTTAACTTTTTTTTTTTTTTAATCAAACTACCCTCCATACTGGTTAATGAACTTTCTGGATACATATTTTTGTGTCTTTTATTAATTTTGGAAAATGTCTACTATTAATTCTAATTGTTTTCTCCCTTCTCTCTTCTCCTGCTGTTCAAATTATATAAATATATAATTACATATAAATATATCTAATAATATTACATCTTTTATAATTGTTTCACAGTTCTTGGATATTCTTTCTTTTTCCATTTTTTTTTTCTTTTTGTATTTGAAACTAGGAAGTTTCTACTGACACATCTTTTAGTTTGTATCCAGTCTATTGACTGTCCCAATGAAAGTATTTCATTGTTTATGTTTTTTATTTTTAGCATTTTTTTAATTTGCTCTTAGAGTTTTATTTCTCTGCCTACATTTTTATCCATCTGTTCTTGCTTGCTGTTTACTTTCAATATATTAATCATAATTACTTAAATTCCCTATCTGATAATTCCAAAATATGTGTTATTTATGAACCTGATTTTGATACTTTGTCTCCTCAACTGTTTTGCCTCCTGTCTTGTAATATGCTTTGTGATTTTTTTTGTCAAAAGCTGGACATAGTGCTTCTGATTATGGGAACTAAGATAATTAGCTTTTACTGTTATGTTTTATATTCATTTGGCTGGAAGCTGAGATATGTAATATTTATCATAGCTATAGGCTTCAGACTTCAGTTCCTATGGCTTCCTTTTTTTCTTTCCTGTATATCTTTGGGTTTCCCTAAGAAGTCCTTCTTGAATAGAAAGTCTCTCTCTCTCTCAGTTGTAGTCTTGCTATCCTGAGGCCCTATTTATGTAGTTGTACAATGTGGAGAAGGATAAATAGTCTTTAATATTAAGATTAAGTCTATTTTTAATTGGCCTGGGTTCATAGGCTGTGACCTTCAAAATAATGTATTAGCCTTTTCCTTTTCTTTCCATTAGGTGGAACCAGAAAGCTGGAGTGGCCTGGAGTTGTTTTATCTAATTTTTTCTTTAACTAATTTTTTGTTCTAATTCCAGTATAGTTAACATACAATGTTATATTTGTTTCAGGTATACAAGATAACAATTCAACAATTCTATACATTACTCAGTGTTCACATGATAAGTGTATTCTTTCATCCCCATCAGCTATTTAACCCATCCTCCCATCCAACTGTCCTCTGATGACCATCAATTTGTTCTCTCTACTTAAGAGGCTTTTTCTTGGTTTGTCTATTTTTTCCCCTTAGATCATTTGTTTCTTAAATTCCACATGTGAGTGAAATCATATTGTATTTTTTTCTCTAATTGACTTATTTCACTTAGCATAATACTCTCCAGCTCCATTCGTGTCATTGCAAATGACAAGATTTGATTCCTTTCCAAAGGAATGGCTTTGGCAAGAAATGGCTGAATAATATTCCATTGTGTATGTGTGTGTGTGTGTGTGTGTGTGTGTGTGTGTGTGTGTGTGTGTGTACACATATATACCACTTCTTTATCCATTTATCTATCCATAGACACTTTGGTTGCTTCCATTATTTGTCTATTGTAAATAATGCTGCAATAAACATAGTGTGCATGTATCCCCTTGAATTAGTGCTTTTGTAATTTTGGGACAAATACCTAGTAGTGCAATTACTGGATCATCAAGTAGTTCTATTTTTTAACTTTCAGAGGAATCTCCATACTGTTTTCCATAGAAGCCTTACCATTTTGCATTCCCACCAACAGTGCAAGAGGGTTCCTTTTTCTCCACATCCTTCTCAACACTTGTGATTTCTTGTGTTTTGATTTCAGCCATTCTGACAAATGTGAGATGATAGCTTACTGCAGTTTTGATTTGTATAGTCCTGATAATGAGGAATGTTGGAGCATGTTTTCATGTGTCTGTTGGCCATCTGTATGTATTCTTTGGAGAAATGTCTGTTCATGTCTTTTGCCCATTTTTCAGTTGGGTAATTTATATTTTGGGTGTTGAGTTATATATGTTCATTATATATTTTGGCCTGGACTTGTTTTATTGTGGGTTTTTCAAATCAGATAAAGCTCTGATATAGTAATTTAAATGACAGAACTTTTCTGTGGAGAACACCTTAGGGATAACTCAACATTATTACTTTTCAACTCCATCTGCCCAACACAGGAGTGATTTCTCCAGTCTTCATTCTTGGGAACCTGATGGGATTCTTGTAGGTAAAACCCAAGAGAGTATAGAGACTCCCCTCTAAAATTCAGCCTCCAAGACTCTAATTCTTTAACTGGTCCACATTCAGCCTCTGGCAATTCATCGAATTTCCATTTAAATATTCCTATCGGGGTTGCTGGCTTCAGAAACTTCTTAATGTATGCTGACCTCTGGTATTCTCTGCCTCTCTAGATTTGGCAGTGGTGCTTTGCTCTGTAGCCTCATTCTAAAGTGAATCTAAGTAAAGTCATTGAATTTCAAGTTTGCTCAGGTTTCTTTTGTTTGTTTGTTTTTTTTGTTTTTTTTTTCCTCCTTGTTCTGAGGTTGGTAGTGATGACTTCCAAGCTTTTTACATGTTGGAGCTGATATAAGAAGTCAGTCTTTTAAATTCTATTTTTCAACATATAGCTGTATTATAGTTTTTGATGTACAGCTTTTGGGTATAGTTACCCATCCACTAATAATGGGTAACAACCATATTTCTTTTAAAAATTTATCATTATTATATTTTGTCCAAATCATGAGCTACATTATGGTAACGGGTTTTTAATTTATTAATGCTGTCTACTGTTTTGTTTCCTATGACAATAATAGTTTGATCAAATATGGAAAGTTCATTTGAAATAACCTGAAATTAAACACAGGCTCTATTATGTAAATTAAATTTATTGAGGGATCCCCTAGAGTCTTCATAGAGAAGACACTCTATATCTTTAAAGACATAGTCAGCCTCCAGGGAGACACCCTCTAGTTCAGAGTGAAACAGCAGCAGCAGCATGTGTGAACGTGTTAGAAATGCAGACTAAGGGTCCTACATCACACATATTGAATCAGAGTCCCTAAGGGTGTGTGTCCCAAGGGTCTGCTTTTTGCAGGGTATCAAGTGGTGCTGATCTACACTGAAGTCTGAGACCATTAACAGTATATTTGAATAAGAGGTTAATGTGGCAGATGACGCCCTACAAAATGAGATACCACAGAAAAAGATATTATTTATTGTAAATATGAACCTCAAATGGCAAGTTATAAAGTCAGAAATCAGATTTACAGCAGTGCTACCTTTTACATGAATCACATGCATGCTGAAGATTTCTTTAGTCATGCTAGCAGTAAGAATTTATTTAATGGCAAAAGTGTTTGTGTACTGGATACAAAAGCATCTGTATCTTGAATCCAATCTTACTGTTACCATGATCAGACCAGAGCTGGGGCCTGCCCTTCAGGCTAACATCTAAGTAAAAAGACATGTCAGGGAGGAATTGCTTCATTTCTGCATATCCTCTGTATATGTGCCTATCATGCATGGACATTTTAATCTATAGCTGATAAATAGGAGCCAAAATGCCCATCTGTGTGTGTTGAAAATTGTGATTTGGTTCAGGAATATTTAGTTCCTGGAGATAAATAATTTCTGCATTATTTAGCTATCTGTACCACTGAAATGTTCTTTCTGTTTGCAGTTGCAGTTTATTTAGTGAGTATTTTTGGATTGACTTTTCAAGCTTAAAACTAGGTACATATATTCTGTACATTTGGGAGATTTTTTTTTTTAATTCCACAACAGTATATAAAAGCACAGCATCTTTTTTTTTTAATTTTATGATCTTTACCTTCCAGACGTTTTACCAATTTTCAGCTTACCAGTTTTCATCTAAATTAAAGAATATATTGCCTTAAGGTGCAATTTTCTTTTTAAGAGATTCGTAACTACTTTATTGAACTGGTTTTAATACTGCTCTAGCAAGAAATTTATTTAAATAATCTCTGAGATTGACTCCAGACTTAACTTTCTGTTTTATGGTAGAAGAATCTAATATGTCCTGAAAATGGGTGACATTAACAAATTACTGTAATCCATAACATGTTTGTTTTTCTTCCTATATTGCATTAAAAGTGAAGAATATACATTTTTTCACTATGAGTGTGTCTAAACTGTATCATTTAAAACATTTAATATTTTGTAAACCTGTATTTAGCTTGTCAAGTATTCATTACTGATCCCTCACTACCTAGATTAATGGTACTTATTCAATTGATTTAATTCAATTTCTTGGATTTACCAACCTTCAGACCTGGCTATTAGGGTTGCTCTCTGAATACAGTACATATCCCTCCTTTAGAAAAGATGGCTTGGGGCACCTGGGTAACTCAGTCATTTGATCATCTGATTTCTGCTCAGGTCATGATCTCACCATCCGTGAGCTTGAGCCCAGCGTTGGGCTCTGTGCTGACAGCTCAGAGCCTAGAGCTTGCTTTGGATTCTGTGTCTCCCTCTCTTTCTCTGCCCCTCCTCAGCTCATATTCTCTCTCTCTCTCTGCCTCTCTCTCTCTCTTTCTTTCTCTCTCTCTCTCAAAAATAAATAAATAAACTTAAAAAAAAAAAGATAGCTTTTGGGAAGTAAGGTCATCACATTTTTTATTGCATGGTTTGTGATAGTTTCTATGGACATTATTGTTAGTAACAATAACAATAACAACAACAACAATAACAATAATAAGAAGCATGTCTTAATGACTATGTGTTAGGGAAGCTAGTGATATAATGTGTGCATCCTGCCTCTGAAGAGGGTTTCGAGTCTTATTTGAATATCATACTGTTTGACATTGCACCTCTGCCCTGTAAAAATAATCCAATCCATTAGCACTAGAATGATAGTCTTTAAATGAAACGATGAAGTAATCTCTTTCTGTTGGCTTAATCTGTGTGCTAATGAGTTTATATAATGATTTTTCTGCGTCCCTTAAAGCATTGTTATGCAGTGCACAACTTTGATAGGAGAGAAAACAGGCACTTTAAATTTAAAAAAAAATAAGTAAACTCCAACTGAAATAGAGATAAAATGAATCTTTTTTCCCATAATTCTTGCCACCTGATGTTGTGGCATTTTAATGTTTCAAGTTTTAGGCAGTCTATAGAATATGAGAGAGCCTAAAATTTCACCTCTGAAAATAGGGTCTTATTCAGGAAGGTACAATTTGCCTTAGGCATCCATGTAACAGATGGATAACATGTTTACAATGAAACAAGAATGCAGTTAAAGAAAGTATTACTATAATTGAGAATACTATACTCTATTCAGGTAAAAACATACTATCTTTTACTGACCTATTTAGATGCTGGGAAAATAGTTTTTACTTTCCATTTGATTTATGTGTGTGAAATATAGTGCTTTTTCTCACCATGATACTTTTAAATATGCATTTTTTATTTATGGCAGTGTATTTAGAATTAACTTAAATGGCAAAAAATGTCTAATAGAGTGGCCAACCGACCCTTTGAAATGGCAACATGGTGCATTTAAAACGAATGGTAAGAAGAAAAATGAGGAGGAGTGGAGAAGCAAGGGAATTGTTAAAATGCTGAAATAATAAACATATACTGAAGATCTTTTTTTAAATGAAATGAAAAAGTATTGGGGGTACCAAGGGATTCTAATTTTTGTTATTGTGCCATTCCTGTTAATGGTTTATTTCTGCTCTGTTGGATCCTATGAGCTTTAGAGCATATATATACCAAATTGGCTTTTGTCCCAGTGATAATTACTTTCTGAAGACTTCACTGTCCTTCATCTCTTCACAGCTACCACAGAAGTCTTCACACCATGCATCACACAGCTCTGCCATAGGAGATCTAAGATTTATATGTTGACTGTACACATTTTTACAGTAGTTTCAGTTAGACTATACAAAGTTAAAACTTGAAGGTCTTTGGCGCTACTGATTGCTGGGTGATAGCTATACCACTTTGATCTAATTTTTTTTTTTGTCTACTAGAATATTACCTGATAATACACTTTGACATTGCTTTTTGTGTAAACACAAAGTCTTTAGCCCTACGCATTGGGCCTTCCATAGGATGTTGAGTCTTCAGAGTGTAATTACATTTTGCAGTGGTCTTCTTTACTCTTTTTAAAAAAATTTTTTAACACTTATTTCTTTTTGAAAGACAGACAGAGCATGAGCAGGGGAGGAGGGATAGACAGAAAGGGAGACACAGATTTTTTTTTTTTAAATGTTTTTTATTTATTTCTAGGAGAGAGAGAGACAGCGTGAACAGGGGAGGGTCAGAGAGAGAGGGAGTCACAGACTGAAACAGGCTCCAGGCTCTGAGCTGGCAGTCAGCACAGAGCCCGATGCGGGGCTCGAGGCCACAAACCGTGAGACCATGACCTAAGCGAAAGTCGGACGCTTAACCGACTAAGCCACCCAGGCGCCCCAGGGAGACACAGATTTTGAAGCATGCTCTGGGCTCTGAGCTGTCAGCACACAGCCTGACCCAGGGCTCGAACCCACAAACCAGGAGATCATGACCTGAGCCAAAGTCGGCTCCCCAACCGACTGAGCCATCTGGACGCCTCTGGTCTTCTTTACTCTTGATTTCCTTAAGGAGCTATGTTACATGGTTTGTAGAATACTTTTGAAACCAGCCCCTTGGGATTTCCTTCAGTTGTTTGAAGAGTGTCTTCATGTGTTTCTAATAATATCTTGAATTCAAAAAAACAGGAAACCTAATAGTTTTATTTTTTTCATATTCTGCTAGTAGCCTACAAAATTCCAGGCAAAGAAGACATTTAGTAGATGAACATTCATTGAATTGATTTGAATTCTTATGAAAAGTGATCTCTATGTTCTCTGGACTACTAAATATTTAGCCTCTACCTCTCTGAAGTCAATTTATATTACAGTGATTCGCATTTCCCTATGTGGACTCTAAGTTCCCTGAAAAGAATCATGCTGCATTCTCTTGTCTTCCATAATGGTATCCAGTATTGTCCCTTGAATATAACAGGCATTTAATTGCCATTAGGTGAAATGATTAACATATATGGCAGATGAGCTTCTTATAGCTGTATTAATAATAATGCACATAAACTCATAAAAATGTTCAACTGTGATGCTATAACTCTGCTTTCTGCCCAGTAGTAGTTGGAACCAAGAATTGCTCCATAAAGTCTCAGCTTATAAATACATTATAATACTGGTAACAGTGAAAGGATATTTGTCTTTGAACAGATGACCGGGAATAGCTTATTATGGATAATTCATCTCAAGAAGTTTCCTCTTATGGTTCCAATAAAATGATACTCAGAAGTAAGGAGGTGAATGATGAAATATTTGTTTGTAGTAGAAATGTCACTGGCCTAGATTGGCTATGCACTCACTTTTTGCTATTATTTCCTCCTCTATCAGTTTATAGGATTATCTTGAACTGGGTCTACAATTTATGCCTCATAGGCCGAATGTTTCCTGCTGCTTATTTTATAAATAAAGTCTTATTGGTACACAGCCACCTTCGTTTATATATGAATTGTCATTGTATGCCTTTACTACAGCAGCAGAGTTGAGAAGGTGCATGAGAGAGCACATGGCTTGAAAGATTAAAATACTCTCTGGCACTATAGAAAACTTTAATCAACCATTTGTCAAAAACCAAATGTAATAATGTATGCCATTCCTTACAGTTTCTTGAGGAGTACCAAGCTACACGTGTTCAAAAGTCACATAATGTGGCTAGTGGTTCTTATATTAAATAGAAGTTATAGAATATTTCTATCAACTCAGAAAATTCTATTAGACAGCTCTAGTCGAAGGTCTTGAAACTGACTAAATAGTCTGTTGGTTTTTACCTGGAATGAAAGGCATTAAAATAAGCTAATAAAATAATACATCTTATTTAAAAATAGACACTGAAATGGGGGGTTGGAAGAGAAGGAAAAATGAGAGGTGAGCATTGAGGAGGGCACATGTTGGGATGAGCACTGAGTGTTGTATGTAAGTGATGAATCATGGGAATCTACCCTCGAAACCAAGAGCACACTGTATACACTGAATGTTAGCTAACTTGACACTAAGTTATATTAAAAAAATAAACACTGAAATATGTTTCTAATGAAACATTTATAAATATGTAAAACCTAGAGACTTAAATGTAAAGAATAAACACAAATATGTGATCAAGATGCAGTCTTGACAGAGAGAGACACTGGAAAAGAAAGGGAGATTGGTTTTTATAATTACTGTAATGTCATAGGAAGAGAGCAAAGAGTACCCTTTGGAATACAGTCTTCTAATACAGAAAGCATACAGATGGTCTCAACTTCAGAAGCACGGGAATCACCTAAACATCTAGTGAAGCCTGAGTCCTACCCCCAGACTCTCTGATCTAATTTGCTATGGGGTACAACCTGGTTCCCAGGTTTTTTTTTAAAAGCTCCCCAGTGGAATATAGTAGGCAACACTTTGAGAACCATCGGTATAGAATCCCTGGCTTCACCTCAAGTCTAAAGATATGAGATCCAGGTACAGTAAAACTTTGGTTTGCAAGCATAATTTATTGCAGAAACATGCTGGTAATCCAAAGCATGTGTACATCAAAGCAAATTTCCCCATAAGAAATAATGGAAACTCAGATGATTCATTCCACAACCCAGCATTATTCATATAAAAATGATTATAATGCTGTAACATAATACAAAATAATAAAGAAAGCACAAAATATAAAGAAAAATAAACAATTTAACCTGCACTTACCTTTGAAAACCTTCATGGCTGGTATGTGTAGGACAACTTTCACTGTCACTAATGGAATCACTGCTATCTGTTGGCTCAGTAGAATATTTTTCTGAATGGGGCTATTGTATACGCTTGCACGGATGTTGAATACAGTACAGTATTAATAACCTCTTGTCATGGACTGTATGTAATGTGACTGTCAATAAGGCAGCAGAGGAAAGGGTCTATATCTGCAGGCAGCTTGACCTAGAATGAAGCAAAGCATTCCTTAGCTTATTCTTGTATGGAAAAAGAAAGGACTGTCCATAGGTGCTTTGAAGTAACAAAAAATACACAGTTGTGGGCACCTTCCAACATTCTAAAAAGTCGCTGATTTCTGCCAAACACTGGATCCTGAGACCAAACATCTCAGCACAGGAGACAATCACCCACAAACGCACAGTGAGAGAGAGAGAGAGAGAGAGAGAGAGATTGAGAAATACCATTGCCTCGGTTGTGATCATGTGATATACAGCATCATGTACTGCTTGTTTTGCAAGACATCGCTTGTTTATCAAGTTCAAATTTATTAGAAATGTTTGCTTATCTTGCAGAACACTCACATAACAAGTCACTCGCAATCCAAGGTTTTACTGTATTTATATATTTTTAAACACCCAAGTGATTCTAATGATTGGTTTAAAGAATATGATGATAAAAACATTGTAACAAATTCTGTAAATCTTTGCTCTCATGGAGAAGAATAAGCATCAAAATAGAACATCTTGCTAGTGCATATGCCCTAGTGTATATGCCTACTGAAAATGAGATATTCTAGAGCAGTGACTCTCTAACATGGTTGGCAGGACTAGAAGCATCAACATCAGCTGGGGTACTTATTAGAAATTCAAGTTCGTGGTTTCCACCCAGACTTACTGAATCAGAGACTCTTAACAAGCCCTCCCTCTACTAGAGTCTGATGCAAACTCAGTTTTGAGAACAGCTGCCTCGGATGCATAGTGGTGCACTCGTAAAACCTGGGAGACGTTTTTTGTTTTGTTTTGTTTTTGATTATAGATTTATAAAATCAAGATAAAACTATTTTCTATACTTCACTGTTTTTTTAAAATTATCATTATATATATATAAATGTTATAAACAGATACAGATTCAGGGTGTAACCAGCATTAAACTTACAATTCTAAACAATGATATTATCTAGTATTGTTTTCCAAGCTAGTGTTTAGTCACTTGAAGCCCCATGATGTAAATCTTGTGAATTTTCTTTGCACAGTCACAGCATCTGGTTACCCAAACAGGATAAATTACAGGACTAAGCTAAAAATGAAATACTTATATTTGCACTTAAAAATCTCTTCATTGTATAGAAGCAGTAAAGTGTACACATTTGAATAAAGTGGCCAGTTCAATAGTGCAGTACTTGAACTGCAGATACCTTCATGTTACACAAGGCAATTTTAATGAATAAGAAACTCAGTCTACGTAAGTGAAAAGCTCAAGTTCTTCCGCAAAGTTACTCAAGTTACACAACCGAATTTAACAGTTTAACCAGCAATGTTCAACTATCCACCCTACCTTAGCACTTTCTCAATGAAGACGTTCTGTGTTTTTTCTAAACATTTATTTATCAGCATTCAAGAATGTACATCAACAATATTGTCAAAGAAGATCTGATGAGTCTGCTTTAATGAACTGACAGCAACATTGGTGTGTATCACACTGTATCCTCTTGGTACCATTTAAAATGCCTTAGTGATAATATATTCTTTAAAAAAGGTAAATGACCTTTTTATATTGCTAAACAAAGATTTTTTTTCCTTCTACAAATAATGCAAAAGCAATTTCAGTCAGACCTATATCTAACAAATTACAAATTCTAAACTAGTATGGAATGAGTGTTTGAGGTTTCACCATGTATTGATTCCATCTATTTATAAGTTTGTAGAGCAGATTCATGGTGTTTCTTAAGGGCTCTGGAAGCCCACAGTGTGTAGCAAATGCTATAATTACTTGCAGTGTTCTATTGCAGGCTAACGTAATAAATAAAAACATGAGGAAACATAACTTTATTACACCACATGAAAATAGATATGGCAAGTGGTGGGCTCTTCTGAAACTAAAAAATACCATCTCCCAACCCCCACAGTATTTGCTGAAAAAGAGAAGAAAAGTGTTGTTCTGAAGGTAGGATGGCTCCTCTAGTCTGTTATAATCACATTAACAATGTTTGACTATTTGGCCGGTAGTACTATTAACTCTGAAGGCTTCATTTCACACACCACTTATATTTACTTGACCTACATTTCTGAGTTATTGGCATAATAAAGAATGATATTTTACAAGGACATTTTTAGGCTTGAATACTAAGCTTCTTAGTAAGAAGATGCAATGAATTGAATTAAACAAGGTAACAGAAGGGAATAAATAATGGAATGGAAAGCTTTATAGTTATCATCAGGCACACCCACAGCCAAAAGACTAATTGTAGAGGCATAACAAGAATAGTAAACCTGAATAGTCCTTTAGAAAATGGATAATAGTATTGGATTATTTTACTTGGTTTTTGTTTTTTTTTAGCACTGTCATTTAATGAATGTTTGTAACATACTGAAGACTGTACTAAGCACTGTAAATATATTCAACTTTTTGATCTTCACAAGTTGTGTTTTACCCATAATTTAAAAATAGTGAAACTGAGGTTGATAGGAATTAATCAACTTTTTGAGTTACTCAGCTAGATTAGAGAAGCAAGCACTTAGAGAAGAAATGTAAACAGTCCAAATTAGAGATGGTGTAACTGATGTTCAGAGAATGTGTAGATTTCCTAAAACTCTTCATCCAATGCATTTCTTTTTTTTTTTATCATAAATGAGGTTCATATAAAAAGGATGCTTACCTAGCCAATCAATCAGACTTCATAAGGATCAAATATCATGTATATTTTCTTTACATGACATTGGTTGTTTTCAGTGTGCTAAGGTTTTCAAAATAGCAACAAAAGTAGCAACAAAAGGACTAGCTGAAAACCAAACTATGGAACAAACTCTGTGTGCTCATAGGGGTGTATATGCACCTAAACAAGTTGTATATACAAAATGTATATTGGTGAAGCTCAGTCATTATCTGGATCTTCTTTATTCTTTCTGAAGATCCTGGTTTTTGCTAAGAAATGCATGGTCCATGAACCAGGAGCATGAGCATCTGGAAGCTAGTTGGAGATGTAGAATCTCTCCCAGGCAGGGTGAATCAGAATTTCTGTTTTGAACAAGATCCCCAGGTTATTCCTATGCACGTGAATGTTTGAGAAACACTGAACTCTAAGTCACTGTGTTTATGTTTTATAGATGTCTGGATCTGACTGGCACTTCTTGTATCTGCACAGATACACTAAGAGCTCCTAATTTTTTTCTCTGTTGGCAACATGAGTCCAGTCTTTAAAATTCTGACCTGTCTGCATCAGTCATACTGACATATAGACCGTTTTTGCAAGTCCTTATCCTTTTTTCAATTAATCCCTTGCTGAATGGCTCACCCAGTATTCAGTAGACCTTCCACAGCTTCTTATCTTGTCTCCATTACTAATTTCCCCAGCTCTTGAGTTAAGTGCCATTTGGTTAAATACTGGTTTGCTGTCAGAAACATAGGTATAAAGTCTATCATTTGATGACCATTCTATGTGTGTTAAATGTGAATAATATTTTCATTTCTCATAATCAGAAAGGTTGCTCAAAGTATAAAGACAAATATTTAATATGAGCATTTCACATTTATTAATTTATTCATCCATCCATTCACTCAGCTAATAATGAGTGCCTACAGTGGCCTAGAAAAAAGAAGATACATTACAAAATATAATCAAATGCTGGCATTTATTTTAAAAAGAATGTCAACACTTTTGAACACTTTGACAAAATTGAAATAAATGGAGCAAATAATGAAATACAGAATGAAAAGAAATTAGCGATCAGCATACAGTTTTACATTTTAAATGATACATCTAAGTCAATATCAATAAGTTATTTTGCTTAGAGATGACCTCTAATATGGTTTCCCAACATATTTTTATGCTACCAGCCTCTAGGATTTTGAAGACGGTGGACTCTATGAATATTTCTGTGTGTATTTTCAAATATGTATACCTCTTTGCAAGCAGATTATTTGAATATATTTTCACATTTCTGTACACAAACTGAGGGGAAATGCATTTTTTCAAACAAAACTCAGTGGAGTAGGATGTGGGACAGCATTAGTCTACCTTCTTTTGGCTCGGGAAATCCTAGAAACAACCATGAACAGTTATAATTGAGCTAATAGTCCAGTTTGACTGGAATTAGGCATGTCTGAGGTCATTAGAACTGTTGGCACAGCACTCACTGATCTGTAGTGGCAGGTGGAACAGGACCCATACAAACAGAAAAAGGACCTTTATAAGGAGGCACAGCTGCCTGCCTTGACAGCTTCACCGGGGGCTCAGGATGATGGTCTCCAAGGTCTTTTGGCTCCTTCTAATTTAATTACTTCTCCTTAGTGTAAGTCCTCATGCTGGACTCACATACACACAGCACAGTGAGGACACGGAGAGAAGAGAACTCATTCAAATGTGCCACGTGATGTGGTGACGGAGGTTAGCTGTGGCCTCTGAGGCAAAGTATTGGCATCTCTTTAGCCAGGAATGAGAAAGGGAAACATTTTGTTCTGTTTCTGTTGTTCATTTTTTATTCCTGTAATCCTAATGTGAAATCAGAATCTCAAACTGGTTCACATTCCACAACGATTCATACAACTTCGGTCATGTTCAGCAGCAAACCTGTTGTACTCACTGCGTTTGTCTTAGACTTTTAACCTGAACTTGCTAAAAAGTAGAGATAGCTTGCCTTTTGTACACAGATTTAATTTATCAAAAATGCTTCCGTGGTAGTTCTATTTCTATTTCCAATTAAAGTACAGAAATGTGATGGGACACCTGGGTGGCTCAGTCGGTTAGGCGTCCCACTTCGGCTCAGGTCATGATCTCACGGTTCGTGGGTTCGAGCCCCGCATCAGGCTCTGTGCTGACAGCTAGTTCAGAGCCTGGAGCCTGTTTCAGTCCGTGACTCCCTCTCTCTCTGACCCTCCGCTGCTCACGCTGTCTCTCTCTCTCTCAGAAATAAATAAAACATTAAAAAAATTAAAAAATAAATAAAGTACAGAAATGTGAATTAAGGCATTCTATAACTTTTAAACAGTTTCTTTAAAAAAAACAAGGTATTTGATATCAATGTAGAAAAGTGTTTATATTTCCTAATATAAATGAGATACTTGGGTATCTGTCTCAGTATCTAGTTTCCTGTACATTTGAAATACATTACAACTTAAAAATATACATTATACTTATTAAAGGGTCATTTAGATAGTATATCAGATGGTCTGGCTTTAAGATTGGTTTGATTTAACCATTTAATGATATCTTCAAGTCATGGCATGGATTTCCTGGTACATGAACAACCTCTTTTTCTTTTTAAATTTTTTTAACGTTTTATTCATTATTGAGAGACAGAGAGAGGCAGAGCATGAGCATGGGAGGGGCAGAGAAACGAGGAGACACAGAATCTGAAGCAGGCTCCAGGGTCCAAGCCATCAGCACAGAGTCCGACGTGGGGCTCCAACTCACGAACAGTGAGGTATTGACCTGAGCTAAAGTCAACACTTAACCAACTGAGTCACCCAGGCAGGCCCCGAACAACCTCTTTTTCATAAAGCAGCTAGGATTTTTCTTCCTGTCTCACTGGCTCAGATTATGTGTGCAAAGTATCAAAGGAATGCTATGTGCTATTTGGCATAAGACATGTTATCTCAGCCAAACACTGTGTCAAAGGGATGGGATCACCTTGATTGGGTTACACAGAAGAGATATTACCCACAGATTTATACATTTTATTAAATAAGTGAAAGTCTCTTAGGGAGAAACCACAGCATTTTACTATATTCTCCTGTTCTGCTGACGGCACATCCACCTATGGCTAGTAGAAAGATTCTTTCATCACATGCCATTTGGCTTTCCCAGCTAGAGTTTGAAAACAAAAAATAATGCTACCTGGTCAGTGATTTTAGTGTTAAGTTGTTTCAAATCACTTGCATATGGGTCAAATTCTCCCTATATTCATTTTCGTTAATTGCATTTATTTACAGTTTCACTCTGCACACAAGTGAGTTTACCTGTTTCCAAGGTCGTTATAGAAATGTCATCAGAGTACAGCACATTAAGGGATATGAGTGAAGGCAATTAGATAAAGGCATTTTGATGAGCAGGAACTGATGCCCCAAATGAAAATTTTCACTTACTTCTGAACATAGAAAAATTGTAATTATTCCGAATTCTCCAGTTTATAATGACAGACTGTATTGATACTGTTGAAACACCTGTACTTTGGCACGACAAAAAAAAAAAAAATAGAGCTTGTTTTGAAAGCAGTCTGTTTCCTTGGGTTTCCCAGACCCACTGAAGACAAAGCAAGGGGCTGTCTGTGTATAGACTAGTGAGTTGACCAACCTCATGGCTTGGATGGATGGACTAAAATATTTCAGTTTGACCTCGAACTGGCAGAGGTTAAACTCTGTCCTTTGCCTCAGACTGTATATTGTTAGCATTGCAAAATATGGAAGTGCCTTAATCCAACCTTTAGCATAGATCGGCCATAAAAATAAGCATTGGCAGATGTGCCCGGAGACTAAAAGAAATCCGAACAACTAAATGAGAGTTAGGCAGTGAATCTAAATGGATGTTATTACATTCGGCCCCTTTCATTTGATTTGACAGGGATCTCCAAATGCAACTCCAAGTGGAGTCACAACAGACAGATGTTCAAACTCCCTTAGCCTAGCCTTCCCTGGAACAGCAGAGAGTCATTGCGGTAGAACTGCCTTGGGTACCAATGACTAAAATTAATATATGATTCTGAGGCAGAAGTTAGAGCAAGTGTTTGTGAGCCTGGCTTTGAGAATTATTAAGATTTTATTAAACCTGATAATGAAAATGTTAAACCTAATACAAACAGGATGCTTGATCTGTTCCCAGGAGCACTCTGATGTTGGCAATGTAAACGCCTCCCTTCTTAACTGATGTTGAGGTGGGGAAATCTGTACTGGTTCGGCTGATGAAAGAGGCCCAGGCATTTATAAGGGGAATAATCAACTTACAAAAGTAGACAATCATGCTTTTTAAGTATTTAACTTGCCTCGTAAAAATACTGCTCTGTAGAAGTATATTCTGCATCCGGGGTTGTCAGATGACAGCCTACAGGTGAAATCTGTTTGACCTCATGTACTTGTAAATACAATTTTATTAACACAGTTCTGCCCATTTGTTTACATATGGACGTTTGTTCACTGCAAGGACTGAGTTGGGAATTTACAACAGAAATCATGTCACCTCAAAGCCTAACATATTTCGTATCTGACCCTTTAAAAAGTGCCTTGCAGCTTGGTCAGGAACAATCTCTTTCAGAAATACTTTTTTTTTTTTTTTTTTTTTTCCCGAGTGGGGGGGGGGGGAAGGGAAAGAAAAAAAAAA